>NC_063214.1:121308154-121613154 GCF_020740725.1 Corvus hawaiiensis
AAGGACTTGGAAATCCCAAGACCCCTGGAATTCTTCAATTAATTGTCTGTGAAAGTGACATTACACCTATCCCTCTCTCTCCCCACTCTTATTCCAGTCAGCTTCAGCTAAATCCTCCCCAGGAATTCCCATTGAGGAGGGACTTTAGCACAGAAGCTTTTTCCTTGACTTTTCCCATTTCAAGGAACAACTCAGCAGTGCTCTGAGCTGACCAGCAACACTGAGAGTCACATTCTTGTCAGAGGCCAGGCTCAGTTTGAGGGCTGTCCAGGAATTTGCAGCTTTTTAAATTCAGAGTCGGTCCCTGATGTCAGAGCTGGAAGTGAAATTCTAAGAAACCAGGCCAGGTTTGAATATTTCAAACCTACAGAACATGATGGAAAAATCAAATCTTTGCTGAGAGCTGCTAAAAGCGGCAATGCCAAATGCAGGAGGGAATCAGCCCTGCAAAAAACACCTTCAAGACGCTCCAAGATTTTCTACATCAGTGATAGAACTTTATAAACCTGTGGAAAATTGTATCCTCTCTCCTCAGCCAGTCTGGGGAGATGTGGATCTGCCTGCAGTGAGTTTTGTTTGACTCCCACCTCAGGGTTTTTCCCCCTCTGGCTGACTCCTGGATGCCCTCAGGAGCGGGATGGGCATTCCCATGCCAAGCCATCAGCGTTGTCCCAGTGCTCTCAGACAAACCAGCTGGGCAGGACTCTGTGGATCCCAATAAAACAGTGAAGATTCCTCCTCCAAAGACATGGAGTGACTCCAAGGAGCTTTCTTTCCTCATTCTCCTGCTTCTCCCTGCCAAAGAGCATCTTCCCCACTGCTTTAATCTGCAAGATCCATCTTACTTTAACCCTATTGAAAAGGACTGATGTTTTGGGGTTGTGCTGGGCTATATTAAAATCCATATTTCAAACAATAAATGCTTTCCATTTATCCAGCCTAGTCTCTTTTCTATGGAGCCAAACTTTCAGGCAGTTAGCTCAACCTTTCAGGAATATGAAGCACCTTTTTCATCCTGTGCCAACACTGTAATGCCTCCAATAATTTATGTTTAATTTTTAATACAGTTATCTATCATGAGTAATTATGTGGGCTGCTCACAGTATTCCATTTTCTGTTATGTGGTTTTTTTCTGAAGATCGTGGACTGGTAGAGAAAAAAAAAGCCCCAGTGCTGCTGCTTTTCTGCTGAATTTCCTCTGAAAAAGAAATATTGAGGCAGCTTGAAGGTTCTGTGTGTCAGAGGCTGCGAGGTGCTTGAGATCTGCTGATATTTGTGTGAGAAATGGTGGTGATTTACACCCAGTAAAAGCTCTGGGCAGAATTCTCCACGTTCACTGGGATATTTTGGTGGGGTTTGTGTGCAGGGCTCAGGTTTTGGGGACAAAATTTACCATAGAGGCTGTTTCACACTGCAGTGGGAGCAGCTGGATTTGTTAATCTATATTTGGCAATAAATATTGATATAATTCCCAGCTCTGTCTGAGGCACCGGAAGCTGAAATCCTCTGGGCCATATAAAGTTTTCTGTCCAAATCCACCCTTGGAGATGTCTGTGTTCTTTCTCTCAGGCTCAGGAGCTCTCTGGATGAGCACTGCTCTTCTGGGAGGGGAAAAAACGGTTCTTTCCCTTTCTTCCTGGCCAGACCACAGCTTGTCCTGATGTGCTCCTGCTCTGGGAATTGGGGTTGGGATGTGGATGAGGCTGTGAACAGAGATCTACACCAAGGAGGCCTTTGGATACTTGTCAAGGCCATTTCCACCCTCTGTGCTGGTGGAGAAGCCTTGGGATGAGAGGAATCCTCAGAAACGGGGGTGGGCGATGCATTCAATTCCCACCAAAAAAAAAGTTAAAATAAATTTCTCCTCACAGCAGACATGCCCAAGTTTCTGGTTCTTCCACAAACACCCCAATGCAATTTATTTTACCATTCACACCAATTCTTCCCATTTGGGTGAAACCAAATGGTTTAATGAACCAAACTTCATTCCAGAACTTCCACAGACAGATGGGAAGGCCTTCAAGGAAAACATTTCCTGCTCGTGGTTGCTTTAGGCCTCATCCTCACAGAAGGTCTGGACCACACCTTCAAATGACAGAAACGTGGAAGGTAAAATTAATACTCAAAAATGCTGCACTTTGAGGGTTCCAGGCAGGTGTTGGTGTCTCCTCAAGTGAGGGCAGGAGCTTTTCTCCCAAGCTGTGGCACTTTGGTTACACTCAGAGCTGTCACTCCCTACCTGAACCCCCAGTGTCCCAGAATTTAGGTTGGACAAGACCCCTGAGATCTTTGAGGCCAACCTGCTTTGAGTCATTGCGTTGCTCCTTGGCCTTGAACATCACAAATTTAGTTTTTCCCCAATTCTTTGGCCCGATGGAAGCTATTCCCTGCCTTTATAAATGCTGCATCACAAGAACTCTGCAAACTACTCTGCTCTTAAAGGCCTGCAGCCTTGGCCTCATCCAAATCTGAGGTAAAACTCCCCTCAACATCAGCATCAGAATATTCCACCCAGCAAGCAACCCAGTTTATTTTGGTAGCAGTTCAAGATTTACTCATCATATCAATGTTTCACCACACAGACAGGTAGCCTTGAATAATAGAAGGTAAATCTGAGGCTGCAATTCAATCAAGGCCCTCTAGACTCAAACAGCTTAAGTAGTTTATGACCAGCAGCAGAACTGCCTTGATTGAATTACTGCTCAGGCATTCAGTTGCATAAATGTATTGTTATTTATAAGGTGTGCCAAAGCCTGGCTTTAAAGCTGACTGTGGCAGGCTGGGACTAATGGAGAAAAAGCAGCCTGGCATTCCAGTGCCCCTTAAGCCAGGGAAATGAATGATGGGCACTCTGCTCTTTGCTTGTGGAAAAATAATTCCTGTAGTGCTGTAGGGAATTCAATCCTTCAGGTTCATGGAAGGAAAGGAGGTTGTTAGAAACAGTGTCTGACCCCTGGACCAGAGTGTGGGGCCTGAGCAATTCCCATGATTGTTATGGACCCTGCCTAAAGGCTGGATGCACAGATTTGAAAACACTGTTAGGTTTAAAGAGAAAGAGATGAAACGGGGTGAAGATAGGGACTGTGGGCAAGAATGCTGTCACTGCCACAGGAGAATGATACTGGGGCAAAGGAGAACACAGGAAAAACATGGACCTATTGGAAAAAGTCCAGGGGAGGCCACAAAGTTGATGTGAGGGATGAAATCCTTCTGCTCTGGAGCCAGCCTGGGAGAGCTGGGGGTGTTCACCTGGAGAGGAAAAGGCTTCAGAGAGAGCTCAGAGCCCCTTGCAGGGCCTAAAGGGGGCTCCAGGAGAGCTGCAGAGGGACTGGGGACAAGGCATGGAGGGCCAGGAGCCAGGGAATGGCTTCCCAGTGCCAGAGGGCAGGGCTGGATGGGAGATTGGGCAGGAATTGTTCCCTGGCAGGGTGGGCAGGCCCTGGCACAGGGTGCCCAGAGCAGCTGGGGCTGCCCCTGGATCCCTGGCAGTGCCCAAGGCCAGGCTGGACACTGGGGCTTGGAGCAGCCTGGGACAGTGGGAGGTGTCCCTGACATAGCAGGGGTGGCACTGGGTGGGCTTTATGATCCCCTCCAACCCAGATAATTTTGGGATTCTATAAAGGAGTTTCCCAGAGGTCTCTCCTGTCCTTAGCACCCCTTTTTCTGGGAGGACACTGAGCCACAAGAACCAATCCCCATAAAATCACTTTCACTGACAGCTCTGCTCTCTTTCATCCTCCCAGAGGCCACAGAATTTTTCTGCTGGAGCTCTGGTTGTCTTTCCCAGCATCTTTCCAGGGCAGAGCCCAGGAATTCAAATTTCACTTTCGGAGCTGCTCAGCCCGGCTGCATCAGGGGGCTGTCCTGGCAAATTGGAGCTGACAGCTGGAAACTGCTCCCATAGATTTCCTATTGCTCCTTTTAACCAGCCTGGATTGAATTGCACCAAAAGGGCTGACAGCTTTCAAATCCCTGCAGTTATATCACATTAAGGGCTGCAAAAATCTGCCTGCTTCCACAAATTTCAAAGTCAATTGATATTTAAACCCGGGAGACACCCTAGAGCCCAGGGTAGAACCAGCACACGTGGGTGTGTTCCTTCTGCATCCAGGCCCAGCTGCACTTCCCAAGGACTGCCCCATACCAGCATTCCTGGAAGTTCTGTGCACAAGGGAAATTCTTTTCATATAGGAGAAATAACTACAGGCAGGAACTTTTCCCTCAGGAAGACTTCTGGCAGGACATGGCTTTGGGAAGCGCTGTGATATCTTATCTTGGCCTCATTAATGACAAGAATCACCTGTGTGTGGATGAACAATCCCATGGAAGGAGTAAGGAGTGAAGATTAAGCCTTGCATGTCAGGTAGATTAAAACATCAGTCCCTGAGCATCATTTTTAAAAACACAACTCCTGGAAGATTTTCCCTCTCACACATTTCCACCCCCTCAGCAAAAATACTGAGCCCAAAAAATAGTATTTCATAATCAACTGAGCACAGAAATGCTCATGCCAATGTGCTCGGTCACAAAAAAAATCTCTTTTTTCATAAAAATGAGGATACATTTCCCTGGTTAATTGTGGGGATGGACTGGAGGAGGATGAAAGGGAATATATGGCTCTGCTTCCTGACTTTTTGTATCAAATGTGTTGCTGGGACAATTGGGGTTGTTCAGCCTGGAGAGGAGAAGCTTTGGGGTGAGCTCAGTGTGGCCTTGCAGGGCCTGAAGGAGCTGCAGGAAAGCTGGGAGAGAGACAATTCCCAAGGCATGGAGGGCCAGGAGCCAGGGAATGGCTTCCCAGTGCCAGAGGGCAGGGCTGGATGGGAGATTGGGCAGGAATTGTTCCCTGGGAGGGTGGGCAGGGCCCTGGCACAGGGTGCCCAGAGCAGCTGGGGCTGCCCCTGGATCCCTGGCAGTGCCCAAGGCCAGGCTGGACATTGGGGCTTGGAGCAGCCTGGCACAGTGGGAGGGTGTCCCTGCCATGGCAGGGGGTGGGACGAGATGATCTTTATTAAGGTCCCTTCCATCCCAAACCTTCTGTGATTCCATGATTCTCTCACTCTTGTGCTTGTTACAGATTCAACACCTGTCACTTTTCAGGAGAGTATCAGCAGAAAATAATTCCTGTTGATGTCTCCGAGTCTCCTCCCTCCAGATCCAAGTGGATATAAATAACTTCCATCAAGGCCTGTAGATATTCCTCCCTCACATACGGGCTCGTGGACATGAGTCAAACTTCCTTTCTGAGGGGGAGTTTATCAAAAGTCAAAAACCCCTTAAATTAACACTCAAGAGAAAAAAAAATATTTTATTCTTCTTCTCTCCCTTCATCAATACAGGAGAAGGAGAATTATTCACATCATCACTGTCATGTTTTTAAGTCCCTTAAATAACCAAACCCCACACATATAAACCAGTTAATTTTGGGGTTGTGTGTTTATGGTTTCTTGGGTCCCTGGACTTGGGACCAGTCTGCTCCAAATCTTGGGAAGTGCATTGGGACATCCTTAGGTCACTCCAGCCACTTGTAGCAGTGGCAGCCTGACCTTGGCACCACTTGAAAGGCCAGCAAAGACTGGGAGAGCCACTTCCTCGACTTCCAAACTCTGTATCCTGACGGAGCAGAGGAAAATAAACAATTCCCAGAGCTGGCTGTGTCCTCAGCGTGCTGGAGAAGTGACATCATGGCTGATCCACACAAAACACACACATTGGGGACAGATTTAGTCTGGATTTGTGCTTTCAGCTCAGAAATCTATTTTTCAGTCAATACACAATGGTCTGCCTGTTTATTTGTTTTAAAAAATACTGGATTTGGGTAGGAATAATGTGGGATTCTACGAAGTGCAGATTCATACAATCCATGGAATGGGTTGGGTTGGAAAGGATCTTAAAGCCCATCCAGTGCCACCCCCTGCCATGGCAGGGGACACCTCCCACTGTCCCAGGCTGCTCCAAGCCCCAATGTCCAGCCTGGCCTTGGACACTGCCAGGGATCCAGGGGCAGCCCCAGCTGCTCTGGGCACCCTGTGCCAGGGCCTGCCCACCCTGCCAGGGAACAATTCCTGCCCAATCTCCCATCCAGCCCTGCCCTCTGGCACTGGGAAGCCATTCCCTGGCTCCTGGCCCTCCAGCCCTTGGGAATTGTCTCTCTCCAGCTTTCCTGCAGCTCCTTCAGGCCCTGCAAGGCCACACTGAGCTCAGCCCAAAGCTTCTCCTCTCCAGGCTGAAAATTTCATGGATTTTTCACAATCCTTCATGGATTTCATTTATTACCACAATCAAATATGTCTCTTAAATTCTCTTTCTGATTCTGCAATCTGAGTGCCCAGGTGTGGCCTTTAAGGTCACAATTGGTTCTTTGACGTTTTGTTAAGGACTAATGTTGCTTTTTTGGGGGTGTGATAATTTCTATTGTGTGGTTCAGTACCTGGAACAATGAAAAATCATCTTGGTTGATATTAATACTGATAAAAAAACTCAGGATGAGGATCAGCTGTGGCTTTCCCTGAGGTTGTTAAAATGGGAATATCTCAAAAGCAGTTTGGGAGGTTTTTTGGGAAGTCATTTGTGACTCAGAGACCTGCACTGGTTCCCCCTCACCCATGAGAGCCATCACTCTCTCCAGGCTAAAATCCCAGAGATTTAAGAGCATTTCCATTCCAAAGGCCAAAATTCCTTGGCATCCTCTCTTTACGTGCCCCACAAGACACTTGAAATCCCAGTGCCGGATTTTCTGCACCAACCATGTAAACATATTCACTATTTTTATCACCAGCAACTGCCACAAGGATTTAATCCTCAAGTTTCCAGGGAGGGAGGAAGTTCCATGCATGTTCCAGCTCTTCAGTCAATTCATGATGATCCAGCAGGTTTTGCACAAGTAAAACAAAGATACTGGAGGAAAAGTGATGAACAAAACTTCCAGACTCTAAACAAAGCTGGGGGAGGATCATTAAATCAATGTTGGTTTTAATTTTATTTTTCTTACCAAAGGGGAAAAAAAAAAAGGGTCATGAATTCTTATCAGGCTTCCTTAAAGGACAGCTTGGCATTGGCTCTGACTTCTTAGAATTAAAATTATATTGATTTTCCATTTTATTAAATAAATGTGCCTCCCTGAGCTCGCTTTAGGAAAAGAAAAATGTTTTCAGTGCAATTTTCTCTTCAGCAATTGCCTGGACTTTGCCTGTGGAATGCTCATCTCCATCCAAATTAAGGCACAAAGGGATTACCCAGCACAGCCCTAATTTCAAGCCATTGGTGGCACAGGACAAGCTTTACCCTCTCAGACAAATACATAACAAGCAAATTCTCTTGGTGCTTTGGTTTAAAACTCTCCATGAATGTTTACATTGCTTGGGAAAGAAACTGGAAGTTGTAGGAAAAAGGGATTTGAACACTACTGAATCCTTTGGGACCAAAACTGGCAATTCCTAAATGGGCCAAAGCCGGGAATTATTCCATCCATTAGAGCTTGGTGGGATCCCTGTAGCTTAGGAAGATGGGAAAGGCCATTCCTAAGAAAAAGTGTCCCTTGACCTCGGGGATGAAGGGACATTTTTGAAGGGAAAACATCAACCCTGGTTGCCTTTGACCCTTCAGATGGAGACCAAGAAGCTGCTGAGGTGACAGATCCCGGAGTCCTGTGGGAGATCCCTGATTTCCCTCCCTGGTCTTGGACTCAGTTTCCCTGGAAGAGTAAGGAAAGCTCCAGACAGGTCAATTTTTATGGAAGAAATCCTTCCCTGGCAGGGTTGGGCAGGCCCTGGCACAGGGTGCCCAGAGCAGCTGGGGCTGCCCCTGGATCCCTGGCAGTGCCCAAGGCCAGGCTGGACATTGGGGCTTGGAGCAGCCTGGGACAGTGGGAGGTGTCCCTGCCCATGGCAGGGGTGGGATGGGATGAGCTTTAAGATCTTTTCCAACCCAACCATTCCATGATCCTATAGGAGAAGAAAGTTCCAAAGGAGCTCTTAGTGCTTCCTCTACTATGTGTGATTAAAAAGGAATAATTTGGGAAGTATTATTTGCATAAGGGATTTTAGGACACCATTTAAGCCCCTGAGAGATGCCAAAACTCCCTTATGTTTTTGGAAAGCCTGTTAAGACTCCATCACATAATTTACAAAACACGAGCACTCAAGAGCTGGGAAATGAATAATTTAAGAGCTCGTTAATCTCACCCTCCCCACACAACAAACACAATTATCCATCGAAGCAGCTCTGGAGAAGTGAAGTTTTCATCACCACACAAGGCCCACCCTTCAAAACATTCCATCAGGAAACACCCAACAAAACCATGGAATAAAACTGTCCTGACATCCAGCAGTGACACAGGCAGGGCCACACGGCAGCCGAATTCCAGCCGAATTCCTCAACCTTGCATTCCATGTTCCCCTCTTTTATTGCACTTTGGAATGGCAGGGGAGGTGTTTTTCTGCTGGGAACTAATGTTTGAACCCAAAAGGTGTTTTTTTCTGTGCTGGCTGTGATGGGATTCGGAGATCATGGAAGGTCAGGAAGCGCTGCCGAAATCTCCCGTCAGATGGATTTAAGATGGATTTTGGTAGGAGTGAAATAATCCAGCAAAATCTAATTTTAACCACATTTCAGAAGGAAAGGTAATTCTGGGTTTGGAAGGAATAATAATGCCTTTCCACAACCATTTTTCTGCAGTGGAATTACACAAGGAAACACCTTCCCTCTGGCACTCCTACAGGAAATTCCAGGGAACCCAGCATTCCTTACCTTATGGCATTTCCATAGAAACACCTTTTCTTCCATGATTTTCTTTAGAAGAGGGAAAAAAGACCTTTTCATGAAAACCCTCAGGAATATCCTTCCCAGGATACTCCAAACCAAACACAGTTTTCTGGGCTTGTTTCTTTCATGGAGCAGTTGCAGAAAGCTTAAAAAAAACCACTTTTGGGATTATCTGGATTCCAGGGAATTGTGACATTCCTGGATGTGTATTTTTTCCACCAGGGCTTTTGGTTCACAAATAGATTTCAGGTGTCCAACACCTGTGTTCTTCTCCATTGATAAATGAAGATTTTTTTCCTGGTTTATATTCCCTTTTATTATATTCCCTTTCTTCCCAGACTTTCTACCCTAGATCCTACAAAGTAAAACACAAACTCCTGCTCTTCACTGACCAATTTGCATCCCAAATTATGGCAGTCCCCAAGACTTTCTCACTTCCTTTCTCTTTTTATTTCCAGAATTCCCTTTTAATTTTTTTTTGTTATTTTATTTTATTTTATTTTATGTCATTTTGTTTTATTTTATTTTATTTTACTTTATTTTATTTTACTCTATTTTATTTTATTTTACTTTATTTTATTTTATTTTGTTTTGTTTTATTTTATTTTATTTTATTTTACATTGTTTTATTTTATTTTACTTTATTTTATTTTGGTTTATTTTATTTTATTTTATTTTACTTTATTTTATTTTGTTTTATGTTACTTTATTTTATTTTACTTTATTTTACTTTATTTTATTTTATTTTACTTTATTTTATTTTGTTTTATTTTATTGTATTTTATTTTATTTTATTTATTTTATTTTATTTTATTTTATTTTATTTTATTTTATTTTATTTTATTTTATTTTATTTTATTTCCTCCAGCTGTTTCCCTTTCCCACTGACGTTCCACCTCTCGGAAATACCAGATTTTTCTCTTGTCTTCCCAATTTTCTCCCTCATTTCTAAAACCTTTACCAGGCAGAGCTGCTGATGCTCTACAGTTGTTGGTCCTTGACTGTTTCAAGGGATTTGATGGAAGCCAAGGATCACAAAATCTTGGAATTCACCATATTTGGCTTGCTTTCAGTTTAGCAGATCAGTTTGAAAACAACTGATTGACTGTCCCTTCCTGCCCAGTATTCCTGAAACTCTTCTCTTTCCATTGCTGTCCAAGATCTCTCATGGACTGGGAAGAGCAAGGGGTGCAGAGTGTTCCTCCTTCATGGTGGAGCAGCTGCAGCCTGGAGGGACATACCATGGAATCATGGAATTCCAGAATGGTTTGGATTGGAAGGGACCTTAAATCTCGTCCCATCCCGCCCCTGCCATGGCAGGGACACCTCCCACTGTGCCAGGCTGCTCCCAGCCCCAGTGTCCAGCCTGGCCTTGGGCACTGCCAGGGATCCAGGGGCAGCCCCAGCTGCTCTGGGCACCCTGTGCCAGGGCCTGCCCACCCTGCCAGGGAACAATTCCTGCCCAATCTCCCATCCAGCCCTGCCCTCTGGCACTGGGAAGCCATTCCCTGGCTCCTGGCCCTCCATGCCTTGGGAATTGTCTCTCTCCAGCTTTCCTGCAGCTCCTTCAGGCCCTGCAAGGCCACACTGAGCTCACCCCAAAGCTTCTCCTCTCCAGGCTGAACAATCCCAGCTCTCACCTGAGTGGGACACAAGGGGGTCAGAAGTGTCCAGGAGGATTTTCCTCCCCATCCAAACCAGTTTCAGCAGGACCAGAATTCCTCTGTGACTCCAAGCAAAGTCATTGCCTTGCAAAGCCCACCTGATGCTGTTCTGAGAGCCCAGATGGTGCAAGGCCCTGGAATGTCCCTGCTCCAAGGCCATCAGCAATTCCTGGAGCTCAGGTGACTCATTAATATCTTCCCTGACAAGTCAGATTGAAATGCACGCTGAAAAACGACTTTTTCCCCGTCGGAGCTCATTAGGTTTTATGCACAAAACAAAATCATTATTCAGAGATCTGGAACTCCTTTCCTAAAGTGGGCATCTATTGAATATCCCCAATGCAATTCTTCCTCCTAATATGGTAATTCGTTATCTGGATTTAATTATCTGCGAGGTGAAAGGTTGCTGGGCACTGTTGTTCTGCAGGAGCCCGATGGAAATTTTTAAGTACTTTCACTCTGTCTTTACAGATCAATCTTCCTGCTAATGACAACCAATACTTTCAGCTATGATTACAGAGCAGCTCCATCTTTTCATGAGCCGAGACTCTTTGGAATCATAAGTATTGATCTTTTTAATAGAAGTCAAGAAAAATGAAATTACCGGGGCTTCTTTTTGCAAAACTATGATAAATGGCAACTGGGAAAGTTACAGAAGAGTTTTTCCTTTTTTTCTCCCCCCTCTGCTGCGGATTATTTTAATCTCGAAAAATGATGGGCTTTTTAATAATGTTTGTCTTTCCATTATGCACATTTGCAGCAAAGCCAGAACTTATTTTTGCATGACTTTATATAACCACATTTAAGCAAAGCCACGCCAGAATTGCCTGCTCGTATATTTAGGTAACCATCAAACAGACTCTGGGCTAAAGGAGAAAGCTGATTTTAGATGCCAAGTGGTTGTATTTTCTTGGCATCTCCGAGTTTAATCCAATTTTTGAGCAGTGTTTTGAGCTGCCTACAATCAAATATTCATTTGTTTCTTACACAGAGCTCGCCCTTCATTGCTTGTAATATTGTGACAAGAGACTTCACCTCTCTGCGTTTTCTGTCTTCCCAGAAGTCTCATCCTGGCTTTCACTTCTCCCATTTTCAGTGGGAATTTATGGCTCTGCCTCTTGCTCTATGTTGCAAATCTGTAGTATTTGACCAGGGAATGCTCCTGTGGGACCCTGCCCCTGAGGCCTCGAGGACCAGCTCCTGTGCACCCCATTGAGAGCTTCGTTTTCCAGTTTGAATCCTCATTCTTGTGCCAACAGAATGGAAGGAAAAACACACATTGGATCCCACGGGAGCTATTCCTCCTGGATAAATTCCCTTTAAAAGGAGTGGGTGAGATAAATCTTGGTGACAGGAGAAAAGATGTGGATAAATCCCGTGCTGGGAGATATAAACTGGTGGCTCTTACTGGTATTAATGGGAACTGGGGGATGTCCTGCAGATATTTAAAATCAGAGCCAGAGGAAAACTCCTCATTTTAAAGGAGAGTTCCACGTTTTCTTATTGCCTGATTGATCCTCTGTGTTGTCAATCCATGGCCTTTCCAGGCTGATTTCCACCAGGCAATTTCCTTTTTTCCAAATCACACCCCCATAATTTTTTAACTTCCCCTTCACTTTTCATTACAGGAAGGCTCCAGCTCCCAGAGATTTGGGTTTATTGCTGTCCTTGAAACTCTCTGTATTTTTCTGTCACCTTAATTCCTGAACATTTTGTTAACCTCTGGCTTTTGCTGGTTTTAGATGTCTGGATTGAACACTTTCTGTGCTCATTGTCACCTTCATGACTAAAACTGCACTGACAGAACAACCTGATTTTTTTAAAAAGAAACTAAAATAAATATATTGCAATGTAGTTTTACATGCTCCTCCCCAACGTGGTTAATTGGCATCTTCATTAAATCATAAACAGAGAGATTTCCGAGGTGAAATCAGACACAATTTAGTATAAACCACTAAGAAATACATTAAAATTGGCTGTTTCAACTGAGCAGGAATGATTTCAAGACATACCGAAACATCCTTCATTATTTTTAATGAAAACACTAAAAATAATAAAATGCGGGGGGGGGGGGGGGGGGGGTGGTGTTTAAGTTGTGATACACAAAAATCAGGTTTAATTCCTGCTCCAGCTGTTCCACTTAAAATCATGGAATCCTGGAATGGTTTGGATTGGGAGGCACCTTCAAATTCAGGGAAATTTCCACCATGCCGGGTTGTCCCAAACCCCATCCAGCCTGAATATCCTTTTCTTTGAATATCCCATTCACAGGAATTATGCTAATTAAAATATTGATAAAAAGAATCAAACCCTCACTGATTTATATTTTATATTTATTATTTTATTATTTATTTTATATTTATATAGTTTTATATTATCTCATTTTCATGGACTAAACCTTTTAAAGGCAATCTTTTATATTCTATACGGACAGGGCTCTGGCTGTGCTGCAAATGGACCAAACCAGGGGATAAAATAATTTTGTGACATTCTGCACTCAGATGCTGAAAATCCAGGTATAAATGAAAAATCAGAGTTAAAAACATGGCAGTTATTTGATAATTTCTTCTTATTTAAAATAAAAATAGTGCAGGATGGTTCAGCATGGCTTAAAAACCAGTTGGAAGCGCCAGTTTTAAAGTGTCTTTCTTTGAGTTTATTTTACAGAATTTTGTGAGTTTTACTGTCTGGTTTTTGTGATTTAATGAAGATTCCAAATGGGGATGGAGAGTGCAAAACTGCACTGCAATAGATTTATTTCTAAATTTATATATATAATCTATAATTATATTTAATATATTTATATTTAATGTACTTTATGTATTTATATATTTATATATTTATATATGTATACATTTATATTTATATTTACATCTACATTTACATTTATTTATATTTATATTTATATTTATATTTACATTTACATTTATATTTATATTTATCTGGCAAAGCCAGGTTCTTGTGCCAGTCCAGTAGAAGCCATGAAAAACCATTTATTTGGGAAAATATCTTTGACCGACTCCAAGATGTCTTGGTTTGAACACTGGAAATTAATTTGGTGGCCGGTTGGCACCGAGAACTTGAAGTTGCCATCTCAAAGATGATTTGTGAAAACTGATTTTGGGATTTTTTTGCAGCAGATACCAGGTAATGTTTGAAACACAGGCCGAATTATTGGTCTTCCATCTCTTTACAGGAATTTTCAGCTCTGATTTTTAGATTAAACCCATTTTTAGCAAGCATGGGAAGGTTCAGGGACTAAAATTTATAAGAACATGGAATAAATAATCCAACCACTCAATTTAGTCCATCTCACATTTATTCTCATAAAAAAAAAAAAAAAAAAAAAAAAAGATGTTTATGTGAGTAGATTTTGAGGCAAAAAGGTCCAACTACCCCTGTGTTATTCCCTGGAGGATTCTCCTCATTTATTTGAATAATCCAAATAAGACCTGCCTGGGTACCTCCATCACTTCTACACCAAAAAAATTCCTTTGAATTTCGGAATTCTTTTATCTTTTCATATAAAACCTTCCTGGGATGAGCCTGAAAGAAAGATTTGTTGTAAAAATAGTGGTTTATATGTGGAATATTTGCAGGATGAAGCAGTTTTATTCCATTCTTCAGAGTTCTGCCTCTGGGCAAGATGAAAATTTGATGTACTGAGGCAGGAAAAAAACCTAAAATTAAATAGCATGAGAAAAGGTAGAGACAGACTTCAGCATTTTTTTCTCAACTCAATTATTATTATTATTATTTTTAAGGCAATATTTTAATTTTTATAATATTTTTATTGTACTTATATTAATAGAAATAAATAAAATAATAGAAATATTTTTATTACATTTTAAAATATTGATAAAGACTTCTATTATGGAGACTGAAAGATCATTACCAAAGTCCAGAAATTCCCAGCAGCTTTTGCTAAAAAAAATCAGCATTTCCTTGCAATTATCTTGTAGTGGAATCAAAGATCCATGGTTATTTTTCTTTGGAATTACAGATTAGAATAATTTATCTATTTATTTATCCATTTATCTATGTATAGGTAGTGCTGCTTGGTAAAATTCGTGATTTTAAAAATATTTACTAAATTTTTATAAGATTTTATTTCCTAACTTTGGAAACAAAGATTAATTTGGAAAAGAAGATGGAAAATTCCAAATAATTTACAAATTAGGAATGGGAAGGAGGGAAAGAAGAGAAGGAAAGCATTTGGCCAAAAAGAGCCATGGAATGGCTTATAATGTTCAGGACTAGGACTTGGATATCTTGGAAAAATCTGGGATGTTCTGATAAGGCAATGAAAGAGTTAAATCTGTGCTGGGTATTCCCAGAAGAATAAGTCACAAACCACTTATTTAAAATGGGAAAATATTTGGACTGACAAATGATTTTTTCCATTCAACTCGTTTGGTTTTTTTTGTTTTTTTTTCTTTTTTTATGGAAAACTTTTGTTCTGATGAAACAGTTGGTTTTTTTTTTAATGAAAAGTCTTTAATGGAAATCAGCTGTTTGCTTTTTATTTTTTTCCCTTTTTCCTG
The DNA here is from genome assembly GCF_020740725.1 of Corvus hawaiiensis. NCBI lineage: Eukaryota > Metazoa > Chordata > Aves > Passeriformes > Corvidae > Corvus > Corvus hawaiiensis. Next base: position 121,323,126 of record NC_063214.1, read on the forward strand.
GAAAATCTTGGCTTTTTATTGGAAGAAGAAATCACAAAGCAGACAAGAAAATAACATTTCACACAAAAGTGCTCCATCTTTGTGTATCTAAACACTGGAGATCAGAAGAGAGCTGGAATATCTCTGGTGAAGATTCCAGCTCCATTTCCATGGGAATAAAGGAAAATATCCTTTTTGACTATTGTAGGAAGAGAAGTGGGAGCTGGGATCTTGAGTTTGCTGAGGAAACGAGGATCAGGAGCCTGGAGAAACGGGAAAATCCTGGCTCAGATGGAATTCTGACAGCTGGCAAGAGCCTCCAACAGAAATTGCTTTCCCTCTGGAATTTGATAGCTGTTAATTCGTCTTATCCTTGGCTCTCCCCGATGAACACAGTTCTTCTCCCTGATAAGGAATTCATATTGTTAAACTCCACATGAACTCCAAAAAGATGGAGGTCCAAATGCTTCCCAGCAGATATGAACAGCAAATGTCAGGGCAAATTGAATCACGGGCCTTAATAAAATCAGCTGGGTTTTGGAATCTGGCTTTGGATGTTTCGGGAGGAGCAATCACTCTTAGGAAACGAAGTCAGGGATGAAATGTAGTGCAGGGCTAATTGGGAAGGGATCGATGGATTTAGCGTAGCAGTCGTTCCGAAGGAACAGCAGTTTAAGGCAGGGTTGATTTAAAACTGGGCTCTGCTTTCCTTCCTTTGAGGGCCTGAAAAGCTGAGGAAAAATCATGGAATAGGGTGGCCTTGGTGGGAAGTTGGTCAGCTCCTCCCTTCTGCGAGGTCTGGCGGGGATTTGAAATGAATTTCCTGATTTGAAATGGAACAAACTGGGTTTAAATTGATGGGAATTGGATGAAATGGATTGAAATGGATTGGAGTTGAATGAAATTAATTGAAATTGATTGAAATGGAATGAAATTAATTGAGTTTGATTGGAGTGGAATGGTGATTTGCAGTGGACACTACCTACCATGAAAGAATCCATCTGCACAACTGATCCCCTGTTTTTTTATGGAGAAATGGTTATTTAACTACTACTGATAAATTAATAATATATTAATATGTTGATAATACCTATTAATAGTAATAATATTAAATGTTGTGCCCTTTTACCTCTCAGTCTACAGCAATTCCATAAGATCCAAGTCTTTACTCACTCCCCACAAAGAAGTCAAGGACACAGAAGTGGCAGCAATTCCAGCCTCCACTGATGCATCCAGGTGAGCCCAGCCCACAGGTCCAAAAAGGGGATTTGAAGCAAGGAAAGAAGGAAAAAGGGAAGTGCACATGGCACAAACGGAGTAGGAAAATAAGGAATTGCACACTGGATGTGCCACAAATCACAGGTGTTCAGCTATATGGGTTGAAATGCAGGGAATGAGCAGAATAAAGAGAAAATTTTGGAAATACAGGAGAAATTGGTTGTGTATGGAATCGGCAAAGAGGGAATGGAGACCAGAGCAAGCACAAAATGCAGCCTGAGCTGGAGACCATCTGCTTCCCAAATCCAGAGGTCCTGCTGCAATTTAGGGAGGTGTTCCTGAAATGTGTCCAGCATTTCTTAGCATGGAAAGCAGCAGGTGAATGCTGGGCTGCTACTCCCCCATTAATTAGAGCAAGGATTAATGAACTCTCTGCAACAAAACAGGTCAGATATATTTAAAAAATCATTGACGGAGTGGTCAGGCATTGGAATAAATTGCCCAGGGAGGTGGTGGAGTCACTCTGGGAGTGCTCAAGAGGGGTCTGGATGTGGCACTTGGGATATAATTTAGGGGTGATGATGGTGGGGCGGGGGTGATGCTGGGACAGGATGATCCTGAAGGGCTTTTCCAAACTTTTTGATTCTGGGGAAACATTTTTGGGTATGTGAATGAGCCATGTTGAGCTCCCTGACATGTTCAGTGCCAAACTTCAAACACCCACTGGCTTCTCCCTTGTCCTGGACTGGGGTGAAACAGCAAATTACATCTTTTTCTACTCCTCTTCTCTTGTCCACGAGGCAGTTTGGCAGATTTTGTTTTCTTCCAGTTGATGAAACAGGTGGCAAATATCAGCCAAGTGTCTGAAAAATGGGATCTGAACGAAATCTTCTTTCCTGCAACATCTCCCGGTGTCTGTTGACCAATAAAATTTAAGCAGATGATCAAGAAGAGATGGCAGACTTTACATTTGACGTGATCTCTCTTTGTATTTTCCTTCTAATTATTTCCAGGTGCCCCTTTGGAAAAAAAAAAAAAAGTGGTTTTCATCAGCTCCTTGGCCTGGATCATTCCATAGGATTCTTCAACAAGGCTGAGACAGCTTTAGCCAAAATCTTTGTGACAATGCTCTGTGGTGAGAGTGCTGGGGAGAAGCTAGAACTGGTTTTAGGGGAGCTAGAACTGGATTTGAGGTACCTAGAACTGGTTTTAGGGCAGCTAGAACTGGTTTTATTCATGTTTATGAACATGAAATCCAAGAAAATCAGAGAGCTGGATTTCAGAACCCCTTCACTTTGTGTTTTTCCTGAATTCCACACGGTTTCCACTGCTCTCTTTGCCTTCAGTGAGGATTTCCTCACAGAATATCCAAATAATAACAATTTTTGCTTGGACTACACGAGAATAAGCTACCACTGGCAGCTCTGTCACAGCTGCTTTAGACCTCAGTCTCCTGTAGGGTCATAACATCTGTTCTGCATTTAGAGAATTCCTACTAATATATTAAAAAAGACGGGATTTATTACGTGAGTGCTGACTGGTGGAGATTTTTCCACGTGCTGAAATTGGTCAGGAGGTTATCCTGAAAAAGCTAAATATAGCTATTTTGATATTTTCACCTACAGCAGCTGCTATTTTGGTCCCTCATCCCAAACCAGGCTGCACAGCAGACAATGGAATTATTCCCTTTGTTTTCAGGATTGGGCCTCAAGGATTATTGGAGTCCTTGTGCAAGGAAATCGTCTCCTGGGAGAGTTTCTAGAACCGGAATGTGAGTGGCTAGAAAAGGCCTCAAGGAAACACATGCAAGGCTTAAAATCTGATTTTTTTTTTTTTTTTTGAGAGAGAATGGACCAACTTCAAGGCAATATTTAGAAAATTTACTAAGGCCCAGGCTGGACTCTCTGGTCAGACCTAAACTGGGTGTGTTGGAGCTGCCTGATAATTCAAATACCTTGTTATTCCCAAGGGCAGGAGCAGAAATTCCCTCTGCAGCACTGAAAGGAGATGGAGTGAGGTGGGCTCGGGCTCTGCTGCCGTGTGCCAAGGGAAAGGAGGAGAGGAAATGGCCTCAAATGGCACCAGGGGAGGCTCAGGTTGGAGATTGGAAACAATTTTTCCCTGCCAGAGTGGTGAGGCCTTGGGATGAGCTGCCCAGGGAGTGCTGGAGTCACTGTCTCTGGGAGTGCTCAGGAGGAGTCTGGATGTGGCCCTTGGGGACAGGCTTTGGGGTGCTGCTGGGGTGGCACTGGGTGATCCTGAAGGGCTTGATGATTCTGTGATCCTTTTTGGGGATTGTGATTCAGCTGAATGAGAAGCAAGAAACTTAACTCCCACTGCCCATATCCCAAGTCTGTGACTGGATTCTGGATATTTTATGGAGCATCCTCTTCCCACTAGGTCATCATGAAAATCTGGGCTCTTTTTGCCTCCTCAAAAACGTCAGTGGGTAAGAAAAATAACTTCCCATTTGTGCTCCAGGCGGAGCCCTCAGTGCTGGAAACGCAGTTTGTGTGTGCCTCTTGTTCTCTGGGTTTTATTTGCCTTGTGGGTGGGTGGTGATGACATTTCCTACAGGAAAATACGAACTCCACAACCTTTTCCCTCTTCCCAGGCCGTCGTCATCAGTGTCGTCAGCGCTGTGGGACGTCGATGGTTTGAAGTCAGCAGATCCTCCTCCTGTCTGGGCTCCTGTCACACCCCGGTGATCCCAGACTCCTGAGTGTCCCTCTACGTGTGACCACGGGCCCTTCTGACAACGGGAATGTTTTCCATGAGCGCCTAAGGAAATCCTTGCTCAGGATAAACAGCTCCCCCCTCCTTGCCTGCTGCCAGGAAGCTCTAAATAGAGTCTCTGTGCTAGGCTGATTTTTTTTCCCCTTTTTTTATTACTCCACGTTGGAGTTCAGTCCTGAAGTCAAAGCCAGAAAATCCAAGCTGTGTTGGAACTGTTGAAAGGCCACAGACCTTGCTAAAAGTTCAGGTATTTAAAATTCCTGCGAACATGTGTTACCATTTACATGGCACGAATTTTTGGGACAGAGCTGAGACCTTTCTCTGAGAAGCCCAACTTTTCCTGGTGACAAATCCCCTGAAAAGGACCTTTCACACTTTGTGCCTCCCTCAAATCTTGATCAACTCCACCCCTGCTCACCAGTGCATGGCCAGTCCTGCTGTCATCATGAATCATGGAATCATGGAATGGTTGGGGTTGGAAAGGACCCTAAAGATCATCAAGTTCCAACCCCGCTGCCATGGACAGGGAACCTTCCAGCCTTGTATTTGCAGGAGAAAAGGTGAAGGGCCAAGCAAAGCATTGATTTTATTCTTAAAAGGCCAAACCAAACCAAAGCCCCTTTGTGATCTTTCCAGCGTGGCTCATGAATTCCAAATGCTGATATAATTGGAGAGATTGAAATCATGGAATCATGAAATCATCTTGTTCTCACCCCCTGACATGGGCAGGGACACCTCCCACTGTGCCAGGCTGCTCCAAGCCCCAATGTCCAGCCTGGCCTTGGGCACTGCCAGGGATCCAGGGGCAGCCCCAGCTGCTCTGGGAATTCCATCCCAGCTCCTCCCCACCCTCCCAGGGAATGGTTCCTTCCCAGTATCCCATCTAGCCCTGTTCTCTGGCAGAGGGAAGGTGATAATCTCAGCTATCCTGGAATATGTATTTTCCAGGGTTTTTTTTTAGGCAGTTTTCTCTCAAAATTCAGTATTTGTCAGCAGATTGGGAAAAACACAAGAAACCTGTAGAATAAGGCTTTTCCTTTAAAATTGAAAACTCTTACCTCAAACAGGAATTTCTGTGAGCAATTAATTGTGGATGACATCTCAGAATGGATAAGGGTGTTCATTTAAGGGACAAATTTCCTGGATCATTTCAGGGAGCAATGTTTGTGTTAGAAACATTCTGGCACTCGCAATGATGGCACAGAGGAAGATAACATTTAAAAATACCATACAGGTTGAAAATGCAGAGCTATGCATCATCTCTGGTGGTAGTGAGGGTGCAAATTATCCCCTTGTGGCTGTAAGAAGATAGAAGGGCCTGGAAAACAGCAGGAATTCTGGGAATGAGAGTGAGATGAAGAGACAAGACGGGGTCGAGAGACAGAAAGGGGCCTGAGAGACAGAAAGGGATAAAAGATGTTGATGATGGTTAAGGGGTTGTGGAAGGAGGAGCAGGGAAAATGGGAGCAAGGACTTGAATGATGGGAATGAAGTGGAAATGGGAGCAGCTATGGAAAAAGTGTGATAAGAGGAAGGAGTGGCAGGGACAAAACCCTAAGGAAGGGGAGACTGGATAATAACAGCTCTGAAAAATACAGTTGAGAAACCAGTTTGTCAGGATCCCTCAGTTTTTTATTCCAGAGCTAATTCCCATTAACAGATGTTGCATCACGTTGCACAATGCCCAGATGGATTTGGTTTCCTCCACCCCGTGCCTGGCATGAAGTGTTTACTCCACGGTGGGAGAAAAAGCTGCTGTTCTGTCAGCAGAGGCCAGGAAGGAGAACCAGGAGAGGGCTGGGGGTGGTGCCTGCTCACCTGCAGCAGCCTGGGATCTCTGCTAATACCAGAACCAGGACTTATTTGAATTCCTTCCATAGGATTTTGATCTATGGAGTTATTTTCCAACACAGAGCTGGTCCTGCTGGTGTAGATCATCCCAGCACAGTATTGCTTGCAGGTGTCCTGGTTTTTCAGAGTTTTCAGTCCCATACGATGGTGGAAGACCTCTGGTGTTTTCCCTAAATTCAGCCCTGGGTCAACTTCAGGTGGAAATCCCTGACTGCTTACAGAGAGGATTGGGTGCAGCATCAAAAAACCCAACCAAAAACAATAAAAAAAAGAAACATCTAAGGCTGCCTTCGTGCCCTGTGGTGTTTATTTTGCCCAAACACACTTGAAAATTAAAAGAATACGTGAGGACCAAGATTAGTGGGAAAAAGGACTGGACTAAAGAAGTGTCAGACAGGAGATGCCTAAAAAATCTCATGTTTTGGAACTTTCAGTGAATTCTCAAAGCCTCAGTGCAGGTTTTTTTGTCAGGGCAGGTAATTATCTCCCCAAACAGTCATCAAGTGTCATGATAATGGCACTGCCTCCTGGAGAAAATCCAGGTGAGCCTTTTCTTGGGAAGGGGCATAAAAAGCTTCCGACATCCTTGGTTTCGGGGATAGCAACAAACGCCGGTCTTGTGGAAACATTTCATTTTAATTCCACAAGATCCTCTTAGGTAAACACTGCAACACATTGAATCCATTTTTCAAACCAACTTGTAAAGCCAGAAAATCCCCCAGCCTCTGATAGGCAGCAGCATTAATTGCCAGGAGCACAAAGAGGCATTTAAACATCGGAGCATTTTGGCAAAAACACAAATGACTTCTTTTCCTTCCCTGCCCTTGAAAATAGCTCTGCTCAACTCTGGGCTTCCTATGATGGAGGGTTCACCATTAATCACCTTTATGACATCTCATATGTGGAGAGATCCGTGGGTCTAATCAGCCACTTTCCTGAGGAAATTGGCCAAATCCCGGCGCTTTGAGGCGGGAGGCGGGGGATGAATCACAACAACTTTGCTATTCAGACAAATCCCTTTTCAAGTGCCCTTAGAGCTGGTGGATTTTTTTTCCCCTCATATACAGTGAAGACAGCCCCACAGGAAACAATAACAGTTTAATCTCTGGAAAAATTTCCTTCCTGCACTGCAGCAGCTTTTCAGACAGGTACTCCAAGCCAAGGAAAATTAACAACAACCCATGCCAAGAGCTGCTGTTGTTGCCTTTTAGTCTGTCCCTTCCCTTCCCTGGGAGTGAAAACCAGGAAAGACTCATCCACTCACCAACCCCCCTCTGATCTACACCTTTCCAGGCATTAATGACAATCCCCAGCCTGGAGAATTCCTGCTCATGGAGAAGGGAGGACACAGAGGATCCTGCAAATGCTTCCTGTGGTGCCCCCACCATGAACAGCCCCAGTGATTCACATCCCGGCCCACAAACTGTGTTTGGAACCTCCCACGAGCCCTAAGAAGGATTTCCAGGGTTTTTACGAGTTGTGTGTTGCAGGATTATTTCCTCTGGAGTTTTCCTTCCTTTGACTTTAAATCCTTTCTTGCTTATCATGGAGCGTGGAGGAAGAAATGGAGTTTATTTTATTGGTGTGAGTCAGGGCTCGGCATCATCATGTGGAGTTTTGTTTTGCTTGGGATTTCATCGGGTTTGGGTTTTTCTTTACCCAAGCCAGGCTTGGTTTTGGATTTGTGCCCCAGTGGCACAAGAGGGGAACGCGGAGCCTGAGGCAGAGAAGGAAATGAGGAATTGCCCCCAGCCCAAACCAGTTTGCCTTTTTCCTTGCCTGCTTCCACTGCCTGTTACATTGAGCTCAGGATCACTCGTGGAACCAGATTCCAATGTTTCCACCTCTGCAGTGCTGTGAAGGAGGTGTGAGGTAAACAGTTGATGTAGAGCCCTCTGCACACACCACATCCAGGGAGGTGGATCCAGCAGTGCAGGGATAAGGGAAGGACAGGAGGGCCAGGGAAAAATTTTCTGCAAGTGTGTGACATTTCTGTCCCTGTGCCCCCGTGCTCAGGTGAGAGCCCACCTGCAGAGCTGCCCCAGCCCTGGGACCAGCACAGGGAGGACGTGGAGCTGCTGGAGAGAGGCCAGAGGAGGCACCAGGATGAGCAGAGGGATGGAGCAGCTCTGCTGGGAGGAAAGGCTGCGAGAGCTGGGATTGTTCAGCCTGGAGAGGAGAAGCTTTGGGCTGAGCTCAGTGTGGCCTTGCAGGGCCTGAAGGAGCTGCAGGAAACCTGGAGAGAGACAATTCCCAAGGCATGGAGGGCCAGGAGCCAGGGAATGGCTTCCCAGTGCCAGAGGGCAGGGCTGGATGGGAGATTGGGCAGGAATTGTTCCCTGGCAGGGTGGGCAGGCCCTGGCACAGGGTGCCCAGAGCAGCTGGGGCTGCCCCTGGATCCCTGGCAGTGCCCAAGGCCAGGCTGGACATTGGGGCTGGGAGCAGCCTGGGACAGTGGGAGGTGTGGAATAATTGCCATACTTTGTGGAACTGTAGGTCAGTTATGTTATGGAAACTGGATACACTCAGAGTGAAAAACTGGACACAGGATATGAGATGTTTCCCATCCAAATTTTTAACACTTCCGGTCAATAAAACCACGCGTTAGAAAACTCTGCTTGTTTGTCTTGAGCTGTGCTCTCTTCTCCTTATAAAACATCAGCTGGATTTTCCAAAATATCGAGAAAAGAGTAGATATATATTGGCCATGTCCTAAAGGAAAGCTTTTCCAAGGAGATTGCTTGTTCTTCTCAGAATGAGAACGTCCTGCTGAGCAGGGGCTGGATCCAGCGCCCACAGAAGGCACTGGAAGAGCTCCCACTGATGACAGTGGATATTGGATGAATTCCCACCTCATCCTCGTGTTTAAAGGATGAAAATTGAGTTGCTGGGTTCTGGTGAGTACTGGCAAAGCCAGGTGTTATGTAAGTTACTTACAATAGGTTGTTAAAACCATTAATAAAAGCTAATTTTTTTTAATTAAAAGCATATTTAGCTGCTTCCTTTTAAGCCTTTCCCAAACTCTAGGCATCTCTTCCCAAACTTTGCTTTTTGGAATGTCTGTTTTGCAAACAAAACCCAAACTAGGACACGATTTCCCGTTGGCTGGGGAAGAGAGGCCAGAGATTTATTCCTTACATGGGAAAATGGCTGCTGAACACATGTGACAGCACATGGCCTTGTTCAAACAGTCCATCAAATCAAAAGCAGATCCCAGCTCCAATATTGCAGATGAAGGGGCTGGGAGAGGCACTCCCATGGAATTGTGCTGTATTTGGGAAGACAGAGATCAAAGCACTGCACCTCATTCGAGGAGTGAGTGGTGAATTTGTCTTATCTGAGCAGCAAGGAATAATTCTAGGGAATTATTTGATGTTCCCCTAAGGTGAACCTCCCGATGATGATGGAACAGGTTCCTCTCTTCCAGGAAAGGCACCATGGATACTCCATAATGCACTTCCCATATAGCATTAAAATAACAGCCTGAGGTTCACCAATTGACATTTTCTCAGTCTCTTTTCTGTTCATCTCACCCTGCTCAGGTTTGGGTCCATCTGAGAGACACTTCCTGACGATCCATGGTGGCCAATCCCAAGTTCCCTGTGTCTCTGGATATGCCAAAAGCTGTGGAAACTCCCAGTTAAATCCAACCAAGTGACTAGGCCACACCTTTGCCCTCAGTCATGCCCATCTTTTGAAAACCAGTTAATTTTGCAAGCTATATATTGATTTTCCGGATATATTATGGAACAGAAAACTTAAAAATAGAATTCACCTCTGCTGTTAACAAGTTTTGACCTTTGCTCACATTTGTTGGGGAAAGTAGCTCATAGTACCAATTAACATGAATTATTAACTCCTCCATTAATAATTAATTTATTAGAGGGCTAAAGGCATCAGTCTCTGCCAGCTAACGCTATCGAGAGAAAGTGAAGCAAACAACACAACCCTAATTAGAACAGCCTAATGAGGATGTCTGGAAGATCTGATGGGATTCAGTCACTCTAAATGCTCTTTATTTCCTCTCTGAAACCACACTGGGTGCAAAGAATCGGGCAGTTAACTCCAGTTCCTGTCGTGCAGGGTTTCTTCCTCCTTTCCGAGAGGAGGGAGCCCACTCAGGAGAGCTCAATTTAGGGATGATTAAGGACTGATGAAGGATGCCACTGCCTAAACAACAGGAATGCTGTCTCCCCCAGTAATGAACAATTTCTGGGGCTGTCTGAATCGTTAATGGTTTCAATGGGCTGCAGGAAAACTTCCGTGTCTCGGAATTGTGCCGGGTTTCACAGGATCCTTCCTTTGCCATCTGAGTTTGGGCTTTATCTGCAAAGTGCCTGAGGTTTCTGTCCATGTTTTGCTCAGGATGCAACAGTGAAATCCAGGATGGTCTAACAGGGAAGATCATTCCCTGGAAAACTGTTGAGTTGTTCCCCTGCTGGTCCATCCCAATCTCAGGTGATTGTGCCGTGTTTCATGTCAGTGGCCACATCTTCCCCCTCCTCCTGCTCCTGCTGGGACATGGAGAAACCTCCCAGAGATTCTTTGCTGCAGCACAACCTTTGCTGGTCCCCTTTTTGTGCCAAATTCATTCATTAAAGCAATCTTTTTCCCTTTTTCTTGACTTGTATCCTAAAGTTGTCTCAAATCTTCCCTTGCTCCCAGGCTTTTAGTCCCTGATCATGTTGACAACATTTCTTTGCATAAATCCCAGCCCAAGTTCGTCTTCCCCCATCACTCCTCTCATGCTCCTTCAGACATTCCAGCTTTTCCATGGCAGCTGTGGGATGGGACGTTTCCTGCTCCTCCTCCTGTCACATATTGTCACTTTTTCCTTCAGAAACAAATGGCAGAATTAAAATTATTACAGCAAACACAACTTTTAGCATCTCCTCAAGCCTTTCTTTCCTTGTTTTGTTTGGAAACTTTAAAAACCCCTGGACTGTGCAATAATTCTTCACTTTCTTCTGGTCTTTGGCCCACAGACACATCCCAAAGGTTTGCTGAGCAGATAAGTATTAGAATGACTTAGACTTAGATGAACATTAAATTAATCAGACAACACACTGGGGGGAAATTGCCACTAATTTCAGATTTTTCATCTCCCAGAAATCAATTATTATTATGTTTATTGATATTGGACTTGTCACTACTCTCAGAACTTTCGCTGTGGTGACAGAGCCTAAGAGGAGAGAGAGGAGGGGAGAAATAGAGTAAATAATTTAGAACTTTTTCCCAAGGCATCAGAACTTAGAAACCATTTCTGAGTGAGTGAGGAGATAAAAGTAGGGGGAAATTCAGAAGATTTTATACATGGTCACATCTTCTTGATGTGAAAAGTTTACCCAGCTCTACTCACAACTTGTGTGGGATACAGAGTTGACTTGAAGGTGTTTGGGACACGTTCTGTGATTTACAATCACAGAATTCCAGAATTATTGAGGTTGGAAAAGAGCTCCAAGGCCATTGAGGCCCAGCTGCGCCCGATGCCCACCTTGTCCCCAGCCCAGAGCACTGAGTGCCACCTCCAGCCCTTCCTGGGACACCTCCAGGGATGGGCACTCCAAACCTCCCTGGGCAGCTCTTCCCAAGGCCTGAGCTCCCTTTCCATGGGGAAATTCCTGCTGCTGTCCACCCTGAGCCTGCCCTGGCCCAGCCTGAGGCCGTTCCCTCTCCTCCTGTCCCTGTTCCCTGGCAGCAGAGCCCGACCCCCCCGGCTGCCCCCTCCTGTCAGGGACTTGTGCAGAGCCACAAGGTCCCCCCTGAGCCTCCTTTGCTCCAGCCTGAGCCCCTTTCCCAGCTCCCTCAGCCGCTCCTGGGGCTCCAGCCCCTTCCCAGCTCCCTTCCCTGCCCTGGAGGACCTCATATGGAAAACCTCTCCCCATGGACACCACACTGGCAGAATTCAAGCATTTCCATGGATTATGGGATGTGTTGCATGCAGGGAGTCAGGAAAACCTCTCTGAGTGTCCCTCTTTTGGATCAAACAACATTTTCCTCTCTAAATTGGCTGGACTTGTTGAGGACTCTTTAAAACCAGCAGAATTTGGCCTTTTGAAATTAGGATTAATGACATTTGTGTCAGTAGGGTTCAGGACAAACAGTGAGGTGTTGGTGTCACAGTACTGCAGTCATGACTTGTCATTAAATCAGGCTTCCTGCTTCAATAACATTGGAATTTCAGAAGAAATCTGACTTTAATGAAAAAATATAGAAAATATTTCTCCAGCTATGGAATGATAACAATCATTACTGCAGCGGTCACCGGATGCTCCTATAAATCTTGTTAATGAAATCCCAATATTGGAATCCTCCAATCAGAGCTCAGGAGTTAATGGGTAACCTTTCCCTAGGACTCAAGGTAATTCCAGCCTGCTCCAAGTGAAGATCCACATCTATTAAATTTAGAAATTGTCATTCAATTAACTTTGTTTTTTGGTTTGGTTTAACAACATTAAGTGGCTGCCCCGGTGGCATTGGAGGCAGAAGTCCAAGTCCTTGTTTTCCGTAAAATGTTTCATTTAGAGCATTACCAGGCTGTGGGACTGAGGTGGGAGAATGGACAAGGGATTTTGATCTCATTAATGAGGAGACAAGTTCCTTGTGAGTTGGGCAGATTAAAGAAGCCAGAGGATCATAGAATTATGGAATATCCTGAGTTGGAAGGGACCCACAAGGATCATCCAAACCCAACCGCAGAGAACACTCCAATAATCCCACCCTGGGCATCCCTGGGAGCGTTGTCCAAATGCTCCTGGAGCTCTGGCAGCCTCAGGGACGTGCCCATTTCCTGGGGAGCTCCCCCCTGAAACTGCTGAGCCCAAAAAAGAGGGGTGGAATAATTTATGGGAATTTTCATCTTGTGCAGCTCAAAATTCAAGAAGATTGACCAAAAAGGAGTCACATTTCCTTCCCTTCCAGGTTTCTCTTAAGTCTTCTCTTAGGAATAATGCCCATCCTGACTGAAGGCCTTTCCAGCTCTCCAGACAGAACCTCAGAGAGTTTTGCCTTGTCAAATAGGGGTAAAGCAAAACTGAGAAATTGTTACTCAGGAAATTGTCTGTGGACTTTGCCTGCATTGAAAGGATCCATAGAAAAACTCTGTTATAAATTTAAAATGATAAAATTTTTGCAATTTATAAATAGGATAAATTACCAAGAAAAACTCTGTTATAAATTTAAAATGATAAAATTTTTGCAATTTATAAATAGGATAAATTACCAAGGACAACCTCCCCTCCCACAAATATAAAACAACTTCCAAAGTTCCTTATTAAGGGCTTACACTCAACTCTTTATCTCAGCACTGGCCCCAAAGCATTCAATAGACTATTCCCAGGTGAAATGAGTGTCCTGAAAAATTCAGCAGGAAAAAACAAATGCACTGGAAAGCAAAAGTATCGGAAGCTGATGTAACTGAACGTGGATCAATGACTGAAAAATCCTGGGGAGAACAGGATTTCTGTCCAGCTTCTCCATTTGGGAGAGTCCTGTGGCTGAAGAACAGCGTGGCAGGAATTCACATTAATAATAAAAAAGAAATGAAATGGTTCATCTTCAATGCTGGCAAGACATAATTTTAAAAAGAAATTAAGCAGTGGGCAGAAAAGGTGTCTTTTCATCGGAGCTTTGTATCTCTGCCATGAAATAGGAACACCAAACTTTGTGCAGGCCGTGACAGGGAAATTATGGGAGAGAAAAGGAGACATTTTATCCCATACTGTAAAAGTTAAAATAGTTAAAATAAATGGAATAGTTAAAATTCCAGAGATGAGAAATATGTTTTTCAGTCATCAGAACGTCCCAGTATGTTGTCATGGATGTCTCCAAGATTAGGAACAGAAGCTGGCAGAAAAATCCAATCTATTTTTATTTTTTCCTTTTGTTAAGAACTCAGCAGAGAAGAAACCTTTTGGAGGAACAGGGAGGGGAAGAATGTTTGGGCACAAGACGATGCTGTGCTGGCCACACAAAAGAAGAATCAACCATTTAATTTCCATTTTCTTAGCACAAACTCCATGTGAAGTGTTGCCATGCAATCACCACCTGATGACAAGGTCTGAGTTTCTAAAAAAATCCCAAAGAAGTGATAAAACGACATGGCAAAGGCTAATGGGGGGCTGGAGAAATGTTTAAATTAAAAAAGCCCCTTAAGAGCAGATGAAATAATTCCAGGGGTGAATTTTCCTCTGTTTTTGGTGAGAAGACAAATTTTTGAACGTTTGGGGAAACACTGAAGGATCTTTCCTGGCCTTTTCCTTCCGGAGGAAGAGCCCACACCTACCTTACAGACACCATTCTGGGGAGAGCTCTCCCAGGAGTTGGAAAGTTGGAGGGAGGTGATGCAGCCTCCGGGAATTCCTCCCTCAGTCCCAGCACGGCGTGGGAGCGTCCCCGTGTCCGGCATCCTTCAGCTCCCGGCTCCTGGTGGACAGTTCCCACCGGGATGGACGCCTGGCACCCGGGGCTGGTGGCCGGTGGCCAGCTCTGCTCTTGGACCAGTTTGGCCAAAGGTCATGGGAAAAGGTGACAGGAGCGTGCAGGGTGTAATTTGATCTGATCTGCTTTTGTAGGGGGGAATTAGGGAGAGAAATAAAGGAGAGATCACAAGTCTGGAGTTGGATTGAGAGCAGTGTGGAAAAATCAGAGGGGGGAAACACGGGAAGGAGTGGGCAAGGGTTGGGATTCACTGGGACACAGGTTAGGAACATCATATGGGTAGGAGAGGGAAATGATGGAGCAGCTAGGAGGAAATCAGAATATTTTCATAGAATCATGGAATGGTTTGGGTTGCAGGAACCTTAAAGCCCATCCAGTGCCACCCCTGCCATGGCAGGGACACCTCCCACTGTGCCAGGCTGCTCCAAGCCCCAATGTCCAGCCTGGCCTTGGGCACTGCCAGGGATCCAGGGGCAGCCCCAGCTGCTCTGGGCACCCTGTGCCAGGGCCTGCCCACCCTGCCAGGGAACAATTCCTTCCCAATCTCTCATCCAGCCCTGCCCTCTGGCAGTTTAAAACCAATTTAAAACCCGGGATAATCTTTCCAAAGAATTCCCGTAACAAACTCACCCTCTGCACTCTGCCAGGCCTGGATTGCACCTTTCCCAACCCACCTCAGCTTTCATCCCGATCCATGTGGGGCTGGGATGCCCATGGAGCAGAGGCTGGCTCTGTGTCAGGACTGCAGTCACACAGCTCCCTGTCCCCTCCTGGTTTTGAAATCTTTATTGGATTTTCATCCATCATTTTGAGGGATCCCTTCAGCACCGCGGAGGTGCCGTTTAGATGTGAGTGGATTCAGTCAAAGTGGCTTAAATTCTTAATTTATTGCTTATTAAATCCACCAGCTCTGCTCTCAGGGTCCCTCTGGCTCAGGGAGCACTGAGGAGCTCTCCCAGAGGACCAGAGGAAACTGGGAAAATGGAGAAGCCCATGGATCTCATCTCCTGACCGTGGGGTGTAAAAATCACTGAGCCACACCAGGGGATTTCAAACCCTGCTCCTGATGCAAGAATAGAACTTTCCCCAGAATCCAGGCACTTTGGGAAGAATCCCATCTCCAATCCAAGTAACACCTTGGAACAGTCAAAACAACCCCCAGGAATTCCCTCTTCCCTCCAACTGCTTGTTTTGCCGCTGTGGGATTACTCTTGTCACCCACTTGGATACATGAAAATATTTCGTGGGATTCCAAAGGATTATTTGGAGATCTGCCCTTGAACGTGTAGTGAACATCCCAGCTTTCAAAAATGTTTATCTTTTTGAGAGGAAAGAGAGACACTGGAAGTGAACAAAGGCTCTTGAAGCTCTTCACTTTTGGAGGAAGAACAAAAGAAAGATAAATTCTGCAGGTGGAAACTGCTGCTGTGTTCCTGTGTAACAGTGGTGGCCAAAGTGATGGGGAAAGGACATTTCTAGTGGCACTAAAAAGCAGGAGAAAGCATTCATATTTAACAAATTTTTGATTTAACTTCAGAGTAGCTGTGCTTCTTGTTGGTTCGATCTGGCTTTGTGTCTGCTTTTTATCAATTTCCCCCCCTTTTTTTTTTTTTTATTTACAAAATAGAGCTAAGGAGAAGCAGTTTTAGAGTGATAACTCTTTAGAGAGTCAATCCCTGGGCTTTGTTTTTGGCTTTTCCTCTTTTGGAAACACAGGTGACATAGGGAAGGGTTAGGAGAATTTCTTTATTTTCATCAGAAATAACATTGATTATAAATGGAAATAAAACTGTCAGTTCAGGCTGGACGATATAAAAATACAAATTCAAGGTGAAGCCACTGAAAAATAAATGCTTTTCCATGCCAAGTTCTGAAATAAAAAAGACTGTTGCTAGCAAAATAAATGGTTTACAGTTTTTTATTCTAAGAAATGACTTTACCTCAACAGCATCCCTTTAATTCCAGAAATCATTATTGAAATTCCAAAGTGCTTTAAGGAGCCATAAGCACGGCTTTTCATCATAAGTTTTCAGCTCTATAATAAGTTTGTTTTGCAGGGCACAAAGCCCTGCTTGACACCTGAACTGTGGCCGAGGTGTTTGAATTTCCAGTGCCCTGATCCCTGGCCAGAGGTTGCTGCTGTCACGGGGTCGTTTCCCCGAGCCAGAAAAGCCATTTACAAAAAGTCATTTACAGCTACTTTGTGCAACTTCTTCAGATTTTCCCTCTAATGACCATTTTCAGGTTGTTTTTCAAGGCATTTTATCTCTTTTCCACTCCCTTTCAAAGAGACTTTTACATTCTTTTGGGGCCAGCAAATGAAGGTAGAATCTTCGTTTTTTCGCATGCTTGGAAATCCTGCAGGTGATTGTTTTCCCTGCTCCAGAGATCTCCTAATTTAGGCTTTATTCACACATTGATCCTCTTCTTCAATGTCATAAATTTTAATGCAGTTTAACATAGTGAGTTGTCACCAATTTGATTTGCCAGGTCAAGGAGTTCAACCTCCTTTAATCACTGTGTCCAGGGCTCTCCATAACATTCCAAGAGCTCCTTTTCCTCCCATGGAGTCCCAATCTTTGCCTTGGTGTTGTCTTGGCTGAACACATCACAAGTTTCTGCTCAGGGCTTTAAGGAGCCAATTTGGATCTCTCTAAATAAATTAAACTCAGCCAATTTATCCTAAATTTGATGCTGCACTGACTCCAAAGGCATCCCATGTTTCCAGCAGGAAAAGGGATGACATCCCACAGGACCTGGTGTTAAATATTCCGCTGTGTCCATGGTTGTTTGGGTTATTCCTTCTTCCCAGAGATCTCCTTTATGCAGCTCTGCCAATCCCTGGATTTTTGGCTGAAAGCCTCTGAAACAAAGACGGAGAGAATTTCTGTACAAGCAGGAAGAAGCGAAGAACACTGGGTAACTCCACACTGCAACGCAGGGATCTTCCAGGGAATTTGAAATGGACTTGCTTGGCCATTAATAAAATCCAGCTGCATTTATGGAATAATAGAATTATAAATATGGCAAGGCTGGAAAAGATCCTTGAGACCATCAAGTCCAACCATCACCACCATGTTCATTATGAAACCACGTCCCCAGGTGCCACATCCACAGGTTTTTTGAACACTTCCAGGGATGCTGACTCCATGACTTCCCTGGGCAGCCCATTCCAACGCTTTACAACCCTTCCTGTGAATTTTTTTTTTTATAATATCCAACCTAACCCTCCCCTGCAGCAACTTGAGGCTGTTTCCTCTCCTCCTGTCACTTGAGTGTGTTTGTCTTTCTTAAGAATAAACCAGCATCAAAGATTTGGAAGGTTTTAAAAAATCCACCCATGAAAATTCACGTTCTTCAAAACCCATGGCAGGAGGATGAATTTCACTGGGAATCCAATAATAATCCCTAAAAAATGTAGGGTGAAGCCCTTGTGGAAGAGAACAGCCAAGCTCCCAGTGCTGCTGGCTGCTCTGTGCTTCCATTTTTAATGAGCAAAGCATGGAACAAAATTCAGCATATCATTTCCCAGCTGTCCAATCATATAATTATAAAAGAATGTTTTCCTCATTTTTTAAGCAGTCAGATACCCTGGAATTCCGAATCCAAATCAGATTTCTGCGCTATGGAGTCCAAACCCCACCCAGAAGAGCCCAGTCTGTCTTCATTAACAAGAAACATTCCTATTGATTTCATTTTGCAATGTTTCATATTGCACATAACAAATCTGTATGGTCACCTAAATGAATTATTGCAACTCAATTTGGAATGATTCCATGGGGTTATTGTGTTATCCCTAGGATGCCTCAGTCTCTGGGTGTCAAAACTGGTTTTATTTCATGGAATAACATGGGAAAGTTAATCAGAGTAGGTTAAACCTCCCTGGGAGCCAAGGTCGCACAGAGTCTCAGCTGTAAATGGAGAGGTTGCAGTATTTATTTATTTCTATTTATTTGTTTTTATGTGTTCATTTATTTATATTTTTTTTTGTCTTGGAAAAATATATTTGTGCGAGAGAAAAAGACAATTTTTTGTCTTTGGAGATTTCTTAGCAGACTCAGTCCTGCTGAAAGTCTTGTTGGCTTCTCCAGCAGGAAACCTTTTTTTTTCTCCTGCAAAGCAGTCACCATTAAAAGAGGAAAAGTTGCACCACAATTAAGCTTTTCCCAAGAAATCTCTTCACTTTGGCATTTTTCTCAGATTTTACATCACCTTTGCAGGAAATGAAACGATTCTTCTTAGGTGATTGTGATATGTGAAGGTTCTCTATTAAGAGTTCCAGCAATAATTTGCTTTGTCTCTTTTTGTCCTGCTGAATTTCCTACCTTTTTTCCCCACGGCAGGGCAGTGTTTCGAATTCCTTAAATCAGGAATTGCTGTTTATCCCCATTTGGCTGCATCGTGTGTGGAAGAGCCACAGGTAGGGGCTGCTAAGGCTGCTGGAAGTGACTGAGCAACTCCAAAGTTGAGTGTTGAGGCAGGAGCAAATAATTCCATGAAGAAAATGAATTGTCCACTCAGGAGACCTGAAAAAATAAATGTGATGTGGAGATTTTTGGATTGGGTCACTGTGTGTGCCAAACACTGGAGGGATTTGGATGGAGGAGTCAGGAACCCAAAATGTCATCTGCAGACTGAGGCAGGGGACTGCAAAGGGCACAAACATGAGAAACAGCCCAGGAGAACCTCGTGAAGTTCCACAATTCCCAGTGCCAGGGGCTGCTCCTGGGTCAGGGCAATCCCAGCCATGAGCATGGACTGGGAGGAGAATTCACTGGGAGCAGCCCTGTGGGGAAGGACTTGGGGATCCCGTGGGTGAAAAGCTGGACAGGAGCCATCAGTGAGTGCTGGGAGCCCTGAAATCCATCGGCATCCTGGGCTGCATCCAAGGAGGAGAGACCAGCAGGGAAGGAATTGGGATGGTGCCCCTGTGCCCAGGTGAGAGCCCACCTGCAGAGCTGCCCCAGCCCTGGGACCAGCACAGGGAGGACGTGGAGCTGCTGGAGAGAGGCCAGAGGAGGCACCAGGATGAGCAGAGGGATGGAGCAGCTCTGCTGGGAGGAAAGGCTGCCAGAGCTGGGATTGTTCAGCCTGGAGAGGAGAAGCTTTGGGCTGAGCTCAGTGTGGCCTTGCAGGGCCTGAAGGAGCTGCAGGAAACCTGGAGAGAGACAATTCCCAAGGGCTGGAGGGCCAGGAGCCAGGGAATGGCTTCCCGGTGCCAGAGGGCAGGGCTGGATGGGAGATTGGGCAGGAATTGTTCCCTGGCAGGGTGGGCAGGCCCTGGCACAGGGTGCCCAGAGCAGCTGGGGCTGCCCCTGGATCCCTGGCAGTGCCCAAGGCCAGGCTGGACATTGGGGCTTGGAGCAGCCTGGGACAGTGGGAGGTGTCCCTGCAGGGGGCAGAGCTGGATGAGCTTTGAATCAAGGATTTTTTGATCCTTGCAGCCCAAACCATCCTGGGATTCCACGACATCAGAGGGAGTGGATGGAGAGAGCTGCGCTTCCCTGGCATATCCATCCTCCATCATCTGGGATCATCCTGGCCCTTCCTCCCCCATCCCAGACAGACCAGCTGGAGTTTCCTTGTTCTGAGCAGAGTTTGTTGAACAGAGACCAACAAAGTCCTTCTTGTTCCAACCCAGGCACCGCCTCTGCCAAATCTGCAGCTGCGTCCCCTCTCCAAAGCCACAGAGTTTTGGGTGACCATCAATACCTCAGCTGATGACAATAAATAGACACAGAATCCCTGAGCTCTCTGGCAAACAAAAAGGAGCTGCCTCGTGTCACTGTCACACAACAAATGATTTCCGTTCACCCCGAGCTTTGAGTGAATTTCAATCGCAGGCTTAAAGAATCAGCCTTGGTTCCCCCAGGGGAATTTGGGGCTTTTTTCAGTGGTCAGCAAAAGGAAGGCCCAGACTGTTCATTAATATTTTAAAAGCCAACCACCAAAATGACACGAGGGATGATGGATTTTCTGTGCTGCCTTTACATTAAAGCAAAGCAATCAGGACTTTCGAGCTGAGGATCAGTTAAAGGAAAGCTCCCTCAGATCCCAGCAGGGCTTCTGGGATCACAGTTCTTTCTCCTACACCGGTGGTTGGATCCTCCACTGGTTTTTTTCCTGGTGCTTCCCTGACTGGGCTTTGAACTCTCCAAGGTGTCAGCCCTGCCTCTCGAGAGCAGAAGTTGTAATATTTGGAATTAGACCCCTTAAAAAGGATGGGAGATCCTCATTCAGCAGCAGCTGACAGCAGCCGTGCCTGCAGACATCACCCAGCTCCAGGCTCAGCCCTTCTGGTCCAGACTGCTCTGTCCATCCCACAAAGCAATTCCTTAACCCTGAAAATCTGGATTCTTCCATCAGTGGGCCTCCACATCCATCTGGACCCTTGGTTCATGCAGAGTCCAGCTGGCTGGGAAGGTGGAAGAACTCAAGGCTCGCATTAGAGGGTTTTTCTGCGTGGGTTCAACATGGGATCTTCTAGGATGGAAAATATCAGTGGCAATGATTTAACATCAAATAGATGTGTCTGAGGCCACAATTTTAGGCAGGAATTCCCAGATTTTCTTTATTAAGAAGTAAGTGTTTTCTAGTAATCGAGCAACTCTTTCCTCATATTAATATAAAGATTGCTTTGTGTAAGTCCAAACTCTGAATATTTTTCAGTTTTTTCACATATTTTTGTGATAACATTTTTGCAGGGTGAAAATATTGGCTTTAAATTCCTGAAGTGTTCCTGGCAGAATCAAGAACCTGACACTTCTCCATGTAGTTGTTTAATGAGCTAGAGATGGGCAGGCATAAAGACAGATGTTCCCCAGATTTGGAATGGAATTTATTCCACACGAAAGTTGATGGCTGGAAAACCACGGAATTTTGTGACAGCACATGACTGAGATGTTGTGGTGAAAATATAGTTTCTTAACCTGAGATCCCTTAAAGGGTTAATCCACACAGGCATTAAGAACATGCTGATTGTGTCTGTACCAGAAAATGTAAAGAGGGATTTTTTTTTATTATAAAATACATATTTATGGTCATAATTACTCGAATTTCAGGCAGTGTTATGGAAACAATTCCAAGATTCTATTTAAGACTGGAAATTCACGTTTGACACAGATGGATTTGAGGTTCTTGATGGTCAGCCTGAGACTATTTGAGACTGTGGAAGAAAACTGTGGATATGGGCACCTTCGTTTGGAGAGGCAACGAGCACTTCATGGCACTAAAATCTCACCTTGACAGTAAAACCACAAGTGAAGAAACAGAGGAAGAAGGAAAGGAAGATTTTTTGTGAAAAAGTTTTGCTATGAGGGCAAATCAGAAGATTGTAAATGAGCTGAACGAAGTCAGGTTGCTTTCCTAGAGAAATAACTTGGTTTGTTTAATAATGGAGGGTTGGTTTAGCCCTAGGCTGCCCCAAAAAAATCCAAATTTAAAATTATGGCCTCATTTACTAATTCAATCTTGGAAGATGCTTATGGAGTTTAATCCTTTAGTGCCTTTCTTAGCATGAAAACCACGAGCCAGGTTTATGGGGTTTTTTTATATTTCTATGTATTTTTGAGTTTCCAAAGGACACCCTAGGCAGGATTCCCTTCAGTGTCCCACAGGAAGTGTTTTTGGGGTGTTTTGTATCACCATGTCCTTTCCATGGAGCAATTTTGGGGCAAGTTCCACTCTCCATCTCCAAACCTAAAATCCAGCCTACCAGAAAAGCTCGGTTTCAATGCTAACTCCCTTGATTTTTTTGGTTTAATCATGGAAATCTTCATTATGCTCCTATCACTTCTTCCATAAGAAGAAGAGAATGATGCGAAATTTCAGCGGGTGAAAAGATGGATGCCTTTGTCCCAGCGTATTTCCCGAGAAATGGATGGAAGAGCTTCCCAGGGAGGATAAATTGCCCAATTAGCAAACATCATGCAGAGGACACTTCTCCAGATTGCAGATGCCGTAATCTGACGGGAAACTCTCCATCTCCAAACAGGGACATGATGGAGCTCTCATTATTCTGCCGTTGGAGGAGCTGATAAATGAAACTGGCCAGGCTCAAAATATGCAGAGGATCTCGCAGGCAGCCGATCCTGAATCTCGGATCAATAGGGTTTAATATTTCACCAGCAATCATACATTTGAAAATCAATGCTGTCAGGGTTGGTAATGCTCCGCTAGAGGAGACTGAAGGCAAACAGTCAGGGATGGGCGAAAAGCTGCTCCTGAAGTTTTGGCTGCTTGTGCAAAGGAATGAAAACTCTTTCACACAGTGATGTAAAAATGTAGGTTTTGAGTTTTCTAACCAGAGGAGTGAAGCAGAGACATGGCAAAACACAAGGAAGAGCAGGGAAATATTTGAGGTACGGAGATTTCTCTGGAAAGGAGCTGTTCAGGGGGGAAAAAAACTTGTTACAGCTGTTCAAATCTTGTTATAGGTGGTCAAAAATTGCTAAAGGTGTTCCAAACTCGATGCACTGACCCACGTTTCTTCCCTGTGAGGGTGGGGAGGCCCTGGCACAGGTTGCCTAGAAAAGCTGTGCCTGTCTCATCCCTGGAATTGTTCAAGGTTGGTTCTTTCCTTGTTTTTCTTCATTTCCTGTTTTCTCAGTTCCCTTCTCAGCTCCAACTCTTCTGTTTAGCCCGACTTTGCCAGAGAACATAGGAGAGCTTAAATATATTAATATCCATGGGCTTCTTTCCCACAGGGAAAAGCCATTTTTAATAAGTGTCCGTTAAAATATGATTTATTTGTATCCCTGTAGAAAAATAGGATGGTCCTGATGATTTCTGGCCTTGTTGCAGTGATTTTTCTGCTTGCAGAAGTGTAGGAAAATTAAATCAGCCTTTGTTTGCATGTAGATTTACTTAGTCTTGAGACTAAAGATGGGGATTACAGAGCACAGTTCATGGAATGATGGAGAGATGCAGGATTAAGGGAAATAAAGGGATTAAGGCAAATAAATGAAAGGTTATGACAAGGAAATTGTGCCTTGCACCTCACCTGACCCATGAATTTTACTGACTCTGGTGTTTGAGCCTCATTTCCTCATGGGAAGTGAAGAGAATGCTAAAATGAAGCATGGTGGTGGTTCCTGGCCTCTGGAATGCGATTATCCACGCCCAAAAATGGTGAGTCTTGTTGGAATTGCCTTTAGTTTGATTCCAGGTGATTCTCAGCCACAGCTCAGGGTTAGGATGGGAAGGGAAGGGGGATCCTTCTGCCTCCCAGGAAAACTGAGGATGGGCCTCTTTTCCATCGGCTTTCATGACCCCAAACACGCTCCCAAACACCCCTCCCACCACTGCCCTCCCCCAGTGTCCAAAAGGATCTTTAGAAGGACCACTCTGGCTATTTTTTTGGGACTCAGATCAACAAAAACAACAAAAAAAAGCACAAAAATTATAGTGACAGGACATTTTAGAGTCCTGGTCATGGCAACTTCCAGGCTTTGCCTGATGAGGGACAGGGAAGGGTCCCAAGGACTGAATCCTGCCTGGAATTGCTTTGTTTGGAACAATGAGGTCAGCCCAGAGTGTGGCTACAAAAAAAACCCCACCAAAAGCTGACGTGGGTGTGCCATAAAGAAAACACCAATAATCAGCATTTCCAGGGCAGAATTCCTTCAAACTCTTCCCTTAATCCCCTTGGATCAGCCAGACAAGGAATCTGTCTGGAAGAGCAAAGCCAGAACATGAAGGACATTAGTGATTAGAACTCAGGGAAAATCCAAGATTTCAGCTCTTTCCTGGTGGTGTTTCCCATCCCACATCCCTGGATCCCACCTGCCTTTCCACAGGGATTTGTGATAAACCAAGGCATATCAAGATCTCTCCCCTTGTGTCTTTTCTGACTGATAAATTCCTAATTACTTCCAGAATTTCTTGCTGTTTGTCCTTGCTCATTTCCATTTTTATTTGGTTCGCTAAAATTCATCTTGGCAGCGTCCTTGTAACCTCTCAGCAACCCAAACATTCTCCTTTCATCCACGTTCATTATCACCTCTCTTTAATTAGTTCCTGATGGCTCTTTTAAAATCTTTATCTGCCTTTATTACCTAATAACTTCTCCTACAGCACCTAAAGCAGATGTTTTCCTGAAACATGAATTGACTTAAAACGGAATAAATCAGTCAGCACATCATGGGAGAGGCACTGGATGAGCCTGGAATGATTCCCTTTCCCAGTGCCATGTCGATGTAATAACATTGGCAATTTTCTTTCAAGACTTTAATTATTCTTCCCTTGGAAATTTGTCTCAAAACTCTGCATGTGGTTAAGTCGGGCTAATGAGCAGGGAGATACCTGAGTTAGAAGGGGAGGAATTCCTCAGGTGCTACATTTGTTGTTCTCTGTGGATTTGCTCTAATCCCTGATCTGACAGATTTATTAAAAACCCTTCCTAACCATGTCCAACTGTCTGGAATTCTGCCTCGTTCTCCTTTGGAATTCTGGGATGGACCTTGCAATGATCCTGGAGGATCTGAAGAATTTTGTGTCTTGTTTTCATCTCAAACAGTGGCCATTTCTTTTCATTTTCACTGGCTAGCCTTCATTTTCCAATTTTCCGTATTAAATGACCCTTAGTGAATGTAAAGCAAATTATTATTTGGAATATTTGGAATATTTGGAATATTTGGAGTATTTGGAAAATTAAAATATTTTAAATAAGTTGAATACTTTAATACTTTAATATTTTGAATATTTTGAATATATTGAATATTTTAAATATTTTAATATTTTACTATTTTACTATTATATTTTAATATTTTAAAATATTAATATTGTTATATTTTCAATATTTTAATAGTTTAATATTTTTACTATTTTTACTATTTTTAATATTTTAAAATTTTAATATTTTTAATATTTTTAATATTTTAATGTTTTTATAACTTTAATATATTTAATATTTTTAATTTTGAAAATTTAAATTTTTTTTTAGCTAATCTGCATTACATTAAATCCCTAATCCCTTCCCAATTTTGCAATTGGCATTGCTCCTCTCCTCACCACCCTGCACTCTTCTTTTATTTCAATAACTGAAGAAAGTTTTGTCGTTGTCCTTTCCTTCAGAAAATTTAACTAAACTCGGAATTTTGGCAGCTCTCTCTTCATCCCTGTGCTTCCTGAATTCTGGGATGGAGCTGCCTGGGCTTCTGTCTCTTTTTTCTTCCTTTCCTGCCTGTGTCAAGCTCTTTATCCACAATTTTTTGTGGAGTTCCAGGGCTCTCAGGGAGGAGGGTGCTTGGATTCCTCTGCCCTGCTCGTCCCATTTATATGATGTTAACTCATATCACAGAATCATGGAACGGTTTGCCTTGGAGATTGATGGGAATTAATGGGTAATTACAGTCAGGTCTTCATTGAGATCCTCTGATCTCCTGTGATTCGATGAAGATCCAAAGGTTCTCGGATTTTTTGTCTCCAGAAAAAAAATGAAAAGTGATCCCTGAATGCAAATCATCTCCAACAGCTCCAGATCAGACGGTTGTTGTTATCAAGGTCAAGGGAGTCAAGGAAGAGCTTGCTGGGTGCAGAAAAGCTGGGACTGGGGAAGGGAGGAATCATTTAATACAACGTTGCTGAATCAGGAAAAATAATTTCCTCCAAAATCAGGTACTCCCAAAAAGAACTCTGTGGTCAAGAACCTGCTCAGGACATTTCATCTACCAAATCCATCCCCAGGCCTCAAAACACTACAAACCTCTTCTTTTTTCCAATTAAAAATAGTGAAAATGAAGAATAATTGTCTTTTGCCCGGATACTGCAGCAAAGGCAGCGAGAGCCCCATACCCACTTCACAGGACCTGAATGAGCCAAGAGAAATCCCTCAAGGCATTTCCTCTGAGGACAGAATCCCAGGAGAGCTAATCCTAGGGGGAAGAGATTTTGTCCAACTCATCCTTTGGCCGGGCTTGCAAAAGCCTGACATGGTTAGACCCAGCTTGGGTGGCTTCTGCAAACAGGGAGGCCTGGGGTTAAAATACTTTTAGTTTTCTTTGCCTGCTGTGCAGTCCAAACTCTCCAGGCCTCACATCCATGGGATTGTGATCCATACAAAGCCAAGATCTCGTGGATCTCACCTTTCTAAGCTCAGCTTTAATGGTGAGCTGGTTTTGCCTTTTTGTCCCTCGAGACCAGACTGTTGGGAACAAATCCTTTTAAGCTTTATTGCTCTTGTGCTCCCATTGTTTCCTTGTCAGAACTTCCCTTTGACAGTGGCTGCTTCTCCCTAAAAGCCTCCGACTCTCCGAGGCTGGACCAGCAGGCTCCATCACAGCATTTCCCTCTTGTAATTGCCTCGGGGCCAATTCCTTCTAAAAGAATTAAAAATGCAAATCCAATCTCATAATTGTGTAATATGATCAAGCTGGCAGCTGGATCAATAGCAGCCCTCAGCGTCGATAAGGCAGCTCCCAGGCCCGTTTGTCAGAGCTGGCCAACGTCACTTTGTCACTGCTGCTGGGGTCCTTCCCCCTCGATGAGAGATGACATTTTATTAGTGCCTTCCTATCAATCAACTTGCATTTTGGCATCATGGAAATTCCTCCTGCCGTCCGGCTGCTGCCTGGGTTTCTTTGGGAGCTGGGAGAAGGAGCCTGGTGGGTTTTGGCTTCTCCAGGCTGTCACAGCCTGACCAGGGACTGGGACTGACAATAACACACTGGGGTATCTTCATTTTCTAGCCACAAATGACACGGGGTTACTGGCAAAGGGAAGCACTGTGGAAAAGGAAACCTGGGAATCAATGAGTGAATTCCCGCTGGTGCTTGAGCTGTTGGGTTCTCTCTAAATGAAAGGCTTAATATGAGATAAACTTCCCACCCCTGAGCCTCAAAACCCCCTCCAGACAGCCCTTTCTTACTCAATAATGCCCCCAAAGAAGAGTGTTTTGGAATAAGGTCTCCTGGTCCAAAATGTGGACGGATCAGAAGACGCAAAAATTGAATTAACAGCGACGTTGTTCCTCCCTGCCCAGCCACAACCACAAAAACTGAAAAAACAAATATCATCTCAGGCTGAAATATGAAGATAATGGCCCAGTCTGCCCAGACTCTTCTGTATCTCTTCAGCCCCCACAGCATTTTGGGAAAAGGAATAAAAATCCCTAACTCAGAGATCATTCCAGTGGTAGCGAAAGATTCAGGTGGCCTTTTGGGAGATCCAAGCATTAGTCAGATGTGCAGGAATAGGGAACAGAAAGGAGGGGAAAAGCTTTGAATGTCCAGAGCAGCTGGGGCTGCCCCTGGATCCCTGGCAGTGCCCAAGGCCAGGCTGGACATTGGGGCTGGGAGCAGCCTGGGACAGTGGGAGGTGTCCCTGCCATGGCAGGGGTGGGATGGGATGGGCTTTAAGGTCCTTTCCAAGCCAAACCATTCCCTGATTCCATGATTGTATATTAAAAACTTATTGGTGTGTTTATGGGCACCTCCCGTAGTTTCTATTTTGGACATGAAGCAAGTGTATCCAAAAGAAGGAAGGGAGCTGGGGAAGGGGCTGGAAAACACATCCTGGCAGGAGCAGCTCAAGGAGCTGGGAAAGGGGCTCAGCCTGGAGCAAAGGAGGCTCAGGGGGGACCTTGTGGCTCTGCACAAGTCCCTGACAGGAGGCGCAGGGACAGGGGGAGAGGAAATGGCCTCAAATGGCACCAGGGGAGGCTCAGGTTGGAGATTGGAAACAATTTTTCCCTGCCAGAGTGGTGAGGCCTTGGGATGAGCTGCCCAGGGAGTGCTGGAGTCACTGTCTCTGGGAGTGCTCAGGAGGAGTCTGGATGTGGCCCTTGGGGACAGGCTTTGGGGTGCTGCTGGTGCTGCTGGGGTGGCACTGGGTGATCCTGGAGGGCTCTTCCAGCCTTGATGATTCCATGACTCCTGGGAATGCTCTTCTGTCCTGTCTTTCCCAGCTGATCCACAGCAAGAAACGGCTACAGAAATCAGCTGCCCAAAAAATCGAAAGCGTGAACAGGATAAATGGAATTCATACACAAATGCACAGAGGCAGAACAGCATCAAAACCCACAAAATAAAGACATTTCATTCGCAATCAACTCCCACCAAGGGAATTTTTGCTGATGTTGGCCAGAGAGTAAAAATTCAGTGTCATGAAAATATAAAGGTTCCAGCAATGTTTTTGTACCCCACTGGAATGAAAACAAAACTTAAGGAACATTTTTCTTAGTTGGAATTGGGTCAAAAATTACCATTTTTTTGTATTGAGAAGCTCCAGATTTTGGTGCAGTCCTCAAGACAGAAACCCTGACCTTCAGAAAAGTTGGTCAAACCCAATAAATCTCCACAGAATATTCCAGCCTTGATAAACACCATATTTTAATGCAATGACATTCTGTTGAGAATATTCCAGCCACCCTGAGCTGTGGCCTGGGTGAGATTGGGCAATTTGGAGTTATTAATATTGCTAAATCTTCCTTTTCAAAGGCCACCACGTCTCTTGATGATCACTGGACATAAGGAATTAATAATTTAGGACTGGGGAGAGGGTGGGGGGTTGTGGTGTGGTTTATTAGACCCAGGCATAGGGTTGTAATAAAGCTGCCCACAGGCAGGTCATAAATCATATTTTTTGTTGTTTTTACTGTATTATTTTAAAAAGAGGAGCACCCCAGCTCAGCTGGCTGCAAGTTCCCATCCCAGATGGCGACTGGGGCTCCCTGGATGAGCCCCTGGGCAGCAGGACTGGGACAGCCTGAGCCCCATCTTCCTTTGTGGAGCTCCTTGGGATGGGACAGGGTGGTGGGAGAAGGCATCACCTCACCTGTGAGTTGGTGGATGTGTCCCAAATTGTCCTTTTCCTTGGTCCAGGCTCCCAGCAGGCTTCCAAAAGTATCCGTGTTGGGATGTGGTGCTTAATCCCAGCATGGAAATTGTTCCCTGGTCATGGAATCCCAGAATGGTTTGGGTTGGAAGGTGTGGGAACCCAGAATACAGAGAATACTTCTCTGTCTGTTTTGAAGGGTTCTACCCCCCTGGACAACACTGGTTTTGACCTTCGTCCATGGAGAAAATTGCCTAGCCTCTGGGAAGAACTAGAATCTATAAGGGTGTGAATTAGGAGAAAGAATATTATTATCTATTATATATATAATAATAATAATAAATTATTATTATTATTTATTATTATTATTATTAGATTGCCACAGGGTGAAAAATTTAGAGGTTTTGGGTTTATTAATATAGTTAGATAAAAGCAAAAACCATCAAAATGCAGGATTGTTGTTGTTGGTCTCCAGACCTTCTTCTTCTTCATCATCTACTCCATATTCTGTGGCAGAAGTAGTCTGGGACGATTGGATAAAGAATTCTGCAGTTCCTGCCTGTGTGACTAGATGATTTATTAGACATTGGTAGAAAAGTGAAAATAACTTGTGTTTTAAGTTTTCATTGGGTGATTTACCTTTAAAAAGGCTGTCAAATCTTGATAATTCGGCTTTTGCTGCATTCTCTACTTCATGCTATGTCTGGGTCACGCCAGTGGCTTGTGCTTCTCTGATAAGACTTAATAAACAGCTACAGAAGAAAGAGAGAGAAGGCCAAAAGTCCCGCTCATCTCTGACTCCTGGCACAGACTCTAAAAAGCCTCCTCCATCAGAGGAGACACAATTAAGGTGCTAATTGCATCAGAAGACGCCTTAAAGCCCATCCAGTGCCAGCCCTGCCATGGGCAGGGACACCTCCCACTGTCCCAGGCTGCTCCAAGCCCCAATGTCCAGCCTGGCCTTGGGCACTGCCAGGGATCCAGGGGCAGCCCCAGCTGCTCTGGGCACCCTGTGCCAGGGCCTGCCCACCCTGCCAGGGAACAATTCCTGCCCAATCTCCCATCCAGCCCTGCCCTCTGGCACTGGGAAGCCATTCCCTGGCTCCTGGCCCTCCATGCCTTGGGAATTGTCTCTCTCCAGCTTTCCTGGAGCCCCTTTAGGCACTGGAAGGGGCTCTGAGTTCTCCCTGGATCCTTCTCTTCTCCAGGCTGGACAGCTCCAGCTCTCCCAGCCTGGCTCCAGAACAGAGAATTCCATGATCCTGTGAAAGAAGAGATTAAACAAGAGTTTTCCGTGGCACTCCTTCCGTGTGGTGTCACCTTGTCAGCTTTCCTGGCCCTGCAGACCCATCCATTCCGGAAAGGCCATGCACTTCACTCCTCTCCCAGCTTCCCACCCAACAACTCCTGTGCCAAGCTTTCCTCAGGAAAAGCAGTCTGGGTGTAGGATATGATTGGTGAGCCCTGCTTTGATCACCAGGAGTTCACACAGTGAGCTCACTGCGAGGCATTCTCCTTAAGTGCCTGTAAAACACCAGCGTGACACAGGAACAGCAGAATGTTTCCCTCTTCATTGTGCTACAAGTTAATTTGTAGGCATTTACTGCAGCTTGAAACACTCGCATTTGCGCTGCAGGAAGAAGAAGGTTAATTCAGATTTTTTAATTTTTTGTAATTAATTATTGATGATTCAGATCAGGAGCCATTTATCAGCTCCTTATTCTACAAACAGTTCTCAGCCTAAGGGGATGTGTGGTCCACGTAGACATGGAGAAATCATTTATTCGGCCAAGAAATCGTCGTGAGGGAAGGGATTTTGCCTTTTGCACCTTGGATTTTCAAAAGCAGGGAAGCTGAGCTGTTGTCAAGCCTCATCTGGCTCCAAATTGTGTTGTTGTAGTGCTCCTCTTGTCACATGGAGCACTTGTTCCCTGTTGATAGCACAGAGCAGATAATTGCCCTGACAGATTTAGAGGGATCAGGCAGAGTTGAGAGCCAGAGGGTTTTGGAGGAGGAAAGGAGGAGGCTGTGGTTTTACTGGCAAGGAGAAACCACAGGGAGACAGCCTTTCCCTGGGTTTGGAAGCCACCAGCCATTCACGCCTTGGGAATGTTCCTCCAGGGTTTGTGTGAGCTCCCCCTTCCACCACAGCTCCCAAAATCCAAGTGGTTTTAGCAACCCACCAGCTTTGGAATTCTGGCTGCACATCCTGTGATCAAAAGCTGGGCAAAGAGAAAAATCCAAGCCCTCTTTGCTGGTGATTTCCACACCTGAGCATGCAGGAGCAGCAGGGACAGGGTGACATCAGATCATGGAATGGTTTGGGATGGAAGGGACCTTAAAGCCCATCCAGCTCCAACCCCGACACCTCCCACTGTGCCAGGCTGCTCCAAGCCCCAATGTCCAGCCTGGCCTTGGGCACTGCCAGGGATCCAGGGGCAGCCCCAGCTGCTCTGGGCACCCTGTGCCAGGGCCTGCCCACCCTGCCAGGGAACAATTCCTGCCCAAGATCCCACCCAGCCCTGCCCTCCTTCAGTCTGAACCCCCTGGCACAAATGGTTCCTTGGCTCATGAGTTGAGACTGGCAACGCCCCCAGTTTTCTCTCTTCGTACAACAGTTCAGGGGAAATGTTTCAGGTGAGATTTCAGGTGGTTTATAACACAAATTATATCTATTATCTATATAATATTTTGGCTTAAAATAGGGACAGGAACACCCAGAGGCAAACATGAGGTGAAGGTGGTTTTTGGCTAAAAAGGAAGGTTCTGTGTTGGAGTCAAGGAATTGGTCATTATGAGCTTTTCCTGAGAAAACTGTGGGAATTTTATGGATTTTGGTTAAACTTAGAGATTTGATTCCCAGCTGAAACTGGACCTGGCTTTGGCCTTGTCAGGGCTGCATTGGTGAGAAGGTGAAATGAGCTGTTCCCACAAATTATGGGAGAAAATCTGAGCAATTGTTGAGAGAGAAAACTGGATTTTTAAAGGGCAATATTAAACATCTTCTTGTCAGTTATCCATAAGTTCCAGGAATTTGCAGAATTTGTGTAAGTTTGAATCTTTCTGAGGCATTTTGGAGTCCTTTCACAAATCTGATCATTGAAGCAAATTGGGACGAGGAGATTTGGCCTCAAATACTTGGAGGTTTCTCTGGTGCTGCAAACAGAACCCAGACACAATTAAAATCCTGTTGAATTAAATTTTTTCTCTGCTGGGTAAAGTGCCAAAAAATGATGAATATAAAACCTTTGGGCATTCAAGTCCTGTAAATCCCAGTCAATAATTTTATAGCCTTTCAACTCTTCTGCTCTTAGCACAACTTAAAAGCTTCGGAGTGAAAACATCACCTAACAAGTGCTCCTGCTATAACAAGACTATTACTTCCATTGATTTTCCAAGAGGAAAACCCCCAGCTAAAATTCCAGAAGGAGATGAATACAACTGCCTTTTAATAATATTAACTTTCTGGAAATCAATAGTTTCTCTCATTTTACACCATACTTTGCTACACCCCAGCCATTGTACAAGTCATGAGAATCGATGAAGAGCCTGCGGATCTGCAAGGACCTTTCCAAAGGCTGGTGTAAGGGACAAGGAGTAGTTAAGTCTGGCCTGGAATGCCAGAGTTTAAGTTTAAGCTCCAACAAGAGCACAGCGCTGCTGGTGGTTCCATATCCAGAGGGATTTTGGGATACAAATGGTTGGGTTTGGTCCTGATGATGATGGATGTGTGAGGATGGAAAGGACATTGGGGTTCCCCAGGTCCAAATCTTCAAGCAGAGCCACCCAAAGCCAGTTTCAGGTCCAGACTTGAGTATCCCCATGGATGGGCACTCCACAATTTCCCTCTGCATCCCGTGCCAGTCCTCAGTTCCTGCCAGGACAACTGTTCCCTGATGTTCCTGTGCCTCCCTTTGGACAATTTTCACGCCCTCCTTTCTTAAAGCCGTTAATATTGAATTTATTTCATTTTTCATTTTATTTCCTTCATTTATGAGCACGTGCAGGCAGCCCAGGGACATTAATTACCAACACAGGCCGATGGGAAACCTGGGACAAGGATATTCCAACATCCGAGGGAGGCCAGGTGACCAGGACATGTTATGGCTTTTCCAGCTGTCCTGAAGAAACTCCAGGGCCTGGGATCCTGCAATCACTATCCCAGGTTGCTCCAAGCCCTGTCCAACCTGGCCTTGGGCACTTCCAGGGATGGGGGTTTCCACAACCTCTCTGGGCAACCCCATTAATCACCCAAAATTTGGTGTCCCTCTGCAATTCCACCTCCAGGGTCCATCTGGTTCTGTTGGAAAATGAGCTCTAGAAAAACAGCTGGAAAATTTCAGCTCCAGTACCTTGTGTCCCCTTCCTCTTCTCCTTGATGGAAAAAAACCACTTTGTGGGATGGGTTACTCTGGGGGCAGAACCTACACCTGATTGTAAATAAATATTGGAAAAATAAAATGTATTTATTTATGGGGCTGGATCGAAATTATCTTTATTCCAACCCAAGCCTTTCCATGACTTCAAATCCACAATTAAATAAAATTGCATTTGATCACCAGGTGTCTTCTGGAGTGTTTTTATCTCCTTTCCCTCTTAGTCTGAGCTAAATCCAGCATATCCTTGGCCGTGTTAAAATATTCCTGTGCTGAAACATAAAGAAATCCCAGGGTTGTTGTGAGATTTCCCTGTAGGAGCAATAAGGAGGAAACTTTTACTTCTCCATGCTTTCCTTCCAATTAATTATGTTGATACAAAAGTTTGGTTAAAATAGGTTTTCTTCAGAGAAAGCTGCTTTAAAGATGGAGATGGTCATGATTATCAGACTGGGAGAACTTTAAAAATAATGCATTTAAAATTTCTCTGAGGAAAGAATTTTCCTGTCTTGGATATTTCTGTTTTGGATGAAAGTCTTTTTGCCAAACAAAATCCCTGACTTTTGATCAATCCTACAAGGAAGCTTTGTCAGCTCCAGCAGTGAGGACAGAGACCTAAAAATCAAGGCCTAGAGAACATGAAATGCAAAATATTCCTCATTTCCAGGCATAAATTATCTGCCTGGGGATAACCTGTTATTTTGGATATTGTTAGGATTTTCCAAGTGTTCCCTTGCTCTTTCTACACACCAGCAGAAGCTGCTTCCTGCTTCCAATTCCAGAGTCTTCCTTCCTTAACATGGCCTTGCTGTTCAGATGTTTTTTGGGGACAAGGGGTTGGCGTGAAGAAATTATTTAATAAGAAGAACAAATTATTTGTGTCCCAAGAGATTCTCAAAGAAAAAAACCCCTCTGGTGTTTTCTGCAAGAACATTGTGGGCTGCTTTCACCCCTTCTGAGGAAAAGAATCTAATAAAAAAGAATTCTCAAGACTGGATGAAGAGCAGCCCAAGAGCCAGAGCCAGTGAGAGTCCACCCAAAAGCTTTTTTGGTTTTTGTGTTATCAATGTTCGCTCATTTTTCTTAATTTTTCACCAGCATTCCTGGGGTTTTCCCTGCATTGTCCCTACTGCAGCTTGTGAAATCACAAGGACATGCCAGTCCCTTTAGGATTTCTTAGTTATTACCCTCTCCAAAACAGATCCAAGCATTTTTCCTTTGCATTCCTGCCTGTACAGATGTGCTGCAGGAGTCTCTCAGCCTGGAGGATGTGGCACAACGGGTGAGGGGAAAACCCCATTTATGGCCTTAAATTGCACCAGGCGAGGTTCAGATTCGTTAGGAAAGAAATGTAATCCCTCAAGAGTGCTCAGGAATTGGAATGAGTTGCCCAGGGAGGTGGTGGAATCACTGGAAGTGTTCAGGAGTTTGGATGTGGCACTTGGGGTGGTGATGGTGGGACTGGATGATCCTGAAGGGCTCTGTCCACCCTTGAATCCTTGACTCTGGGATTCTGGGATGAGTGGTGCCAGGCTGTGATGTGCCACAGGCATCTCCCAGTGCTGGTGGAGAGGCTGGATTTCATCCAGGTGCTCAGAGCAGCTGCCTTTCCCCACACTTGCTACAGGGAACTGTGGTGGGATTAAAGCTCTGCTAAAATTCCTGCAGAGCCCCAAATCCCAACTCCACTGCTTTTAGGGAGGGTTTAGGCAGCTGGGATTGACAGGGGTTAGGGACAGCCTGGGCTTGATGGGAATGCTCTGTGTGGCTGAAATTTTGGCACCTGTGAGGACACACAAACACACACAAAGTGAACTTCTCCCTCTGTCCAGCTCCAAAAGACGCCGCTCCCCAAACGAACGATTAATGCCTGAAAAAAGCCTGAAAAATGGCTCTCCCTTTGACCTTTCTAAGGTTTGTCATTTAGTTGACATACCCATTACCTCCAAAATCAAATGTGTTTGTCTAAACATTATTCTGATGTTTGCTTTGGGCCCCAAAGGTCAGACAGCTGACCACTAACTCGCTGACAGTGATCAATTCCGGCTGAAATCCTGTCACTGGGCCTGTTTATTCCGCGATCCATCTCTGCTTTGCCAGCCTCCCCCGCCACTTTCTGCTGTTGAGGCGCTTTTAAAGCTAACAATAATCCAATTTGGGATTGATCAATGGCAGCGTGTGGTCAGTAAGCAAAATGACAAAGTCTGCGTGCGGCCGCTGACCACAGGCTGGGGGTGTTTTCCATAGGGCTGGTGGCAGATTTAATGGAGGGAAAGGGCTCCCAATCCAGCTCTTCCAGCCAGGAGGAGGTGGTGGGAGCCAGGATTTGTGTGCTCAGGGCTGACACTTCTCCTGTGCGGCTGATCTGGTTCCTCAGGTGGCTGCCTGCTCTTGGTCTGAGGTAAAAACTTTTCCCAAAGTGTCCAGGGTTTTGCTGGAGTGCTTTTCCAAGCAAATTCCACTGGGAATTCAGCCTTGTTACTGGGAAAAGTTTGTGGTAATTACTGAGAGTAACTCAGAAGAAAAAACACCACTTGCCTACACCGAGCTCTGAGCACACAGTAACAAGGCGAGAGGGAAAGTTTCTAATTCTCAGGATTTGTAGGGTTTTTATTTAAAGGGAAGTACCACGAGGTTGTTCCCTTGCTGTTAGCCAGCTAACACAGAGCAATGGCAGAACAGGAAGAGGAACAACTTTCTGGGCTTGCATGGAGAATGTATTGCCCAAATCATTCCCAAATGTTCTGGTGCACTGGCACAGGTTGCCCACAGAGGACTTAAAGACCTTAAAGAAGACCTTAAAGCCCATCCAGTGCCACCCCTGCCATGGGCAGGGACACCTCCCACTGTCCCAGGCTGCTCCCAGCCCCAATGTCCAGCCTGGCCTTGGGCACTGCCAGGGATCCAGGGGCAGCCCCAGCTGCTCTGGGCACCCTGTGCCAGGGCCTGCCCACCCTCCCAGGGGACAATTCCTGCCCAATCTCCCATCCAGCCCTGCCCTCTGGCACTGGGAACAATTCCCTGGCTCCTGGCCCTCCAGTCCTTGTCCCCAGTCCCTCTGCAGCTCTCCTGGAGCCCCTTCAGGCACTGGAAGGGGCCTTGATGTCTCCCTGGATCTTCTCTCCTCCAGGCTGGATTATCCCAACTCTCTCAGCCTTCCCATCAAAGGTTTTTAATCAAACCTTTTAATCAAGGGGTGGTAGCAAGATCCTTTCAAGATACTGGAGGATGACAAAGAGGAGTGAAGTGCAGTGAAATCAAGGCTGGATTTTAGGGAAAGGTTCTTCCCCCAGAGGCTGCTGGGCACTGCCCAGGCTCCCCAGGGAATGGGCACGGCCCCGAGGCTGCCAGAGCTCCAGGAGCGTTTGGACAGCGCTGCCAGGGATGCCCAGGCTGGGATTGTTGGGGGGTCTGGGCAGGGCCAGGGGTGGGACTGGCTGATCCCTGTGGGTCCCTTCCAGCTCTGGATATTCCAGGATTCTGTGATAAGATGCTGGTCTGTGCCTTGGCTGCAGTTTCCACTCTCAGATCCCTCAGCAATTCTGGAGCCGGGCCCATGGAGTGTCCCCTCCTTGTAATAATAATGTAGGAGAGCTCCTCTCCTGGCAGCTCCCCAAGGATAATGAGAACATGAACTCCTGGAAGTGTCCTGGAGCCTCTGTCAGTGGCAGGAGGTGGTGCCTTTGGACTCCTTTTGTCTGGATTTTGGTGAGTTACAGAACTCCTCCTGCTCCTCCCTCCTGCTCCCTGGCCCTGCAGGAGACCCCAGCACACCTCAGTGACTCCGGACATGTGACACAGAGGTCAGTGACACTTTCAGCAGCCTTGGACAGGATGACACCAATCTTTTGTTGTCACTCAGAGATTTTAGATGTCTTCCATCTTACCATGGATGATTTTGGTGGGACGTTTCCTGCAGGATGCTGGAAATTCCTCCTGAGAAGGCACCAAAATTCCCCAGGCTTTTATGGACTTGACTCATTCCTTTCTTCTGAAACTGCCTTTTTATTGTGCCTTTTAATCCTGCAAAATTCATGAGGCAGACTTGAGTCCCAGAGCTGCAGCCAAGCTGAGGGACAGAGTTCCAGGTCTGGAAGATTTCCTCTCTTGCTGTTGTTTCTCCATCCTCATTGTCCTGGTGAGGAGCAAAGGGAAAACTCTCCTTCCAACAGGCACTTCCAATAAATCCTTGACATCATCTTCTGAATCTCTTGTGTTCTGTTCTTCTTTTTGTTTAACTCGTCCTTCCTCCTTATCCTAATTCCACTTGAAGGAACCTTTCCGTGCCATTTCGTTTGACAGGAGGGAGAATTCTTTCACTTTTGATAGGATAAAATAGAATTAATTTCATATTTGAGCTTCCTGCTAAGATTCCAAGTGCAGATCCTCTGAGTATGCTGGAAAGCCAATCAGCTGGAGATCATTGGGATCGAGTATGGAAATGCAACTTTAAAATTTAGGGATATGGGTTGTACTTCTGAATTATGGTGCTCCAAGCCTCAATGTCCAACCTGGCCTTGGACACTTCCAGGGATCCAGGGGCAGCCCCAGCTGCTCTGGGCACCCTGTGCCAGGGCCTGCCCACCCTCCCAGAGAAGAATTTCCTCCTAAATTTGAACCTAAATTTCCCCTATTTCAGCCTGAACCCAAATTTGAACCCAAAATAATGTTGAGTCTTGAAGTGCAAGATCTGTTGCTTGTCTAAATTTCTTTTGTTCTTCCTTTTTGAGCTCAGTTCTCTGCTTGGCAAATCCAGATAATGCTGCAGTAGAGAAGATTTGGATTCATCTCAGCTGTGCCCAGATCATACTTCCATGCATTCCTCCGAACAGACATCGGTTTGTTGTTAAAATAATAACACATCTCAGCAATATAATCTGCCTTTGATGGCTCGTTCAATAGATTTGTGGACTGTAATTAAAGCCTATCACTACAGTGACAGCAAATTGATGACCTTTTAATTATTTCAGGAGAGCTGAGTGCACAATCCTTTCTCACCTACCTGGAGAAAACAGGGAATGCTTTGTGAGGGAATTAGATGTTTAAATATGGAAAATTCCTTTGGTTTTGCACTTTGAACCGGGTTATCCAGCTCTTGCTGTGCTCCAGGGGGGATGTCAAGAGATGCTCACTCTGTCCCAAGATTTTCTTAGGAAGTTTGTGTGGCTGAATCCTTCAAGTCCTGGAAAATGCATGAGCAATCCATGGCAGATGATTAAAATCCCCAATAAAGTGGATGCCCAGGAGGATGAGCTCAAAATTCCAAACCCAAAGCAATGAAGGATTTGTTGGGCATTTGGTCTTTGTGGGGGAAATGGGGAAATGATTCCCATTAGTTCAGACTGTTCCCATCGATGCTGCCCTGCACAGCTGATTCCCAAAACCCTCAGGAAGCCAGTGGGCTCTGTATTAATGTGGGAATTACTGCAGAAAGAGGAATAGAATTCCAACACTTTGGGGAATCAAATTCCCTGAAACAAAACTATTTTGGAAGATTTTGCCTCCTCAACCTTTACCCCAACAACCAAGTGCGGGGTGGGGGTTGTCCAAAGCTGAAAAATGTGGGAGATGCTGCCTTTTTCTCCCCCTTAATGAAATTAAAGCCAGCCAGTTAATCTTTAGCAGGATTTTCAGTCATTAATCCCAGAAAGAAGCAGGGCTGCTTTATAACAAAGCACCTCAAGTAAGTGATCTTGATTTATTGTTGTGCGTGGGGAACACACACGGGGGCTCAAGCAGCTTTTTATAATTGAGCCAAGCTTATGATTCTCTGTCACATAGTTCATTTTGGCCTTGTTCTTGCTGAGTTTTCCCCTTTTTTCCCCTTTCTCCCAGCCATTTCCAGCAGTTTGAGTGTTTTCACTGCTCCATCCATGTCAAAGATTTCCATTAAGGGGGTGCCTTTGTGATGAGAGAGACTTTCAGCTTTCTTTTAAGTGCTGGGAAAGGGGCAAGAGGGTTGGAATGAAGGATGATCCCCAGGCACTTTTCCACATCCAAACCCCAGGGACTGAGCAAGCCCAGAGACCAAAAAATTCCAGGGCTTCCCATAGAACTGCAAAGAAAAGGGTGCCCATCTTGCTGGGTGAAAAAGCATGGATGAAACCATTTCAGATTTCCAATCTAGGCATTTTTAAGAGGAACATCCCCGTTTCAGACCATTTCAGACCAGTTAGCTAATTCCCAAAGCTCTCTGGTGAGTGACACCATTCCTTTGGCCAACACAAAATGGCTCCACAAGGAAAACCATTCCCTCCTTTGTTCTAGAAACTTGGTGTTTCCTTCTCCACCACAGCTCCTTGCCCAAACCAGAGGGTCTCAACTTCAAACACGATCAGCTGTGCCCTCCGAAGCTGCCACAATTCCTAACAGATGCTGGAATGTTCTTACACTGCATTGGTGGGATTAAGGCTGTGTGTGAGTAATATTCCATTAGGACTTGGGACCAGCCAAGCTGGAAAAACTCAGTGACAACACCAAAATCCACAGTTCCTGCCACACTTCCAGCGTAGTGCACAACGGGACACCCTCACCTGAGAGTCCCCAAAACACAAAAAATGACATTTAATCATCGTAACATTTTTTCTGTCCTGAATTTCCTTGCTTTTATTAATGCTTTTTGACCTGAGCTGCTGTGGTTTAATTTCCTGTAGCTCTCAAGTGACAGTGAATCAAGCAAAGACCTTAACCTTGGCTCCTTTTTGCATTTCAAGCTGCCTGGGTTTGACAGTTTTAAACTGGTGTTAATCCTCCTCCCTTTTCCCCCCTTCCTCACTCCATATTTGCTCTTTTTCGTAGAAAATCAACCTGCACCACCTGAGCTGTGCTTATGGACTGGGAATATTCTGAACACCAACACCACTGCAAGGAAAACAAGTTTTTAGCTACAGCCAAACAGGATTTGCTCTGCCCAAGTGCTCTGGGAATGTTCTGGGCAAAAATTCTTCCCTGCCCAGAGCAGTGAGTGCCCTGTGTGAGGTGGAGGATGCACAGCACAGTTGCATCCTTTCCTTTCCTTTCCCTTTCCCTTTCCCTTTCCCTTTCCCTTTCCTTTCCCTTTCCTTTCCCTTTCCCCTTCCCCATGATTTTTTAACTGGACCAATGTCCTTCAATGAGCAGGTTTGGAGGAATTGGATCATTTAATATTTTGTTTCAGGCTATTTGTTTTCATTTGTGGAGCCTGCAAACTCTTTCCATGCTTAGCTTCTACAACCAGGTGGATTTTTAGATCTTTTGCCTATAAATGCAGGGACTTCTTTTAACAGAACATTAAAAAAAGGGATTCGAGGAGTTCTTTGGGGTGATGATGTTGGGACTGGAGGATCTTGAAGGTCTCTTCCAACCTTGTTGATTCTGGTTTTCTGAAGGAGTTCATTCCTTTCACGATATTTTCTGTCTCTGCCCCTCTTCGCTGCTCTCAGCCCTATTTTCACTTTGCTGAATTCTGCTTTGATTCTGTTATTTCAGCCTTATCCAGCTGGAAATGTTAAAATTAGGAATTCTCTGGAACTCAGGGTGCCTTGTTGTAAAGTATTTGAACCTTGATAGTGTGCCCCTGCCAAACCATTTTTAGTGATTTTTACCAGAGTGGGACCAGGCTGGAATTACCCTCACTGGCTTCACCTGGCCTTTCCACCTTCAGCTGCAGCACATCAGCCCCAAGAGGGTTTTTAAGCTCCAGTCTGAAGGTTTGAGGAGAGGTGGGATGGGTTTATATTTGTTTCTTGTTCTTTGGATTTTCTGGAGTAACTTGGCTGCTGATTGCTGGATTGGTTTTGTTGCTGTCATCATCTCAACTCTGCTTGCCTGGATCAGGAGCCCCACCTGTTAGAGCCCTCAGGAATTCATCAAGGTCTGAAAGGTAAACTGTGCTAAATTGGGAAAGAAGAAGGTGAAAAATGAAATACCAAGACAGCAAGGAATAGATAAAAAAGGACTGTGCTGTGCTGCATTAAAACCAATCATATTATCAGAAAAGTGCCTGCAGAGCTCATGGATGAGAGAGAGAAATGAATCAAGTAAGTGAGACCTCTTGCACAGCAGTTGCAAAAAGGATATGTACTGTATTATGGGTAAGTTGTAAAATGTATAAGCAGAGTGGTGTGTAAAGGTAGGTAGAATGTGTAAGTAGGTAAAATGTAGAAGTAAGTAAAGTGTGTAAGTAGTGTATTATATGTAAGTAGGTAAAATGTGTAAGTTCTGTGTTATGTAGAAGTTGTAAAAAGCATAAGTAAGTAAGAAAATGCATAAGTAGAGTGATGTGTTTATTATAAGTAGTGTAAGATAAGCAAATGAAATGTATAAGTGGATAGAATGTGTAAGTAAGCAAAGTGCATAAGTAAGGAATGATGTCTAAGTTGTGAGATGTGTGAGCACAGGGGTGTTTTAAACAGTAAGATGCTTCTGTGTAATCAGATTGATTAGAAGGCACGAGTTCCTGCAGCTCCTGGACTCAGATTTTCGGGAGATGCCCATCCCTGCACTGGGAGCTGCGGTGAGGGATGCGCTCACTGAGGCAGCAGAGCCTCGGGAGCAGTTCCCTGGCGGCATTCTGCCTTCCCAAAGGATTTTAGCTCCCATTCCCTGCCTGCATTTCTTCCAGCGGCCTTTTGGTGTCATTCTGTTCTTAACATGGAGAGCCAAGATCCTCGGAAATGCTTCCCTCTCCTTTCCAGAGCAAGGCAGAGTCGGGAGTGGATAATTCCTGCTGGGAAGGCACCAATAATGAGTTAAGGATGGAGTTAAAGCTCCACACCGGGCCCAGATCCTACTAAAATCCCTAAGAAAGGTGTGTCTATCACTTCCAGGCAGTGAGTTTATGTTTAGGGATGCTCAGCTAGAAAGGAGATTTGGTAAAAAGTTCAGGAAACCCAAACCTGGCCCTGCCTTGGCTCTGTCCAGGTCCTGGAGGAGAAACCACACCAGGAATGCTGAGGTCACTCAGAATGTTCAGCTGGAGCAGAGGGGATAAAAAGTACAGGAATTCAACATCCTGCTGGAAAATAGAACCTGGAACTGAGGGCTGAGAGGTGACAGGGTGTGGAATTTTCTCTATTCCCAGGACCCTGGAAAGCTCAGGATGTTCCTGTGTCCCACAGAGAGAAGATTTCCAGGACAAGGCTGAGGACACAGGAACAAAAAACGTGGTAGGGCTGTACCACCAACAGATTTTTTGGTAGGTTTTTGATTCATCTTGGAGGGAAAAATGAGTTGATAGGAAGTTTTCATAGCAATTCTCATAGCAATTAAATACATTTTTAAAAAGGTTAATTTACTGTTTCCTTTTATCCAAGAGAAAATATTCCAGCACTTGGAATTATATGTACACAGGGGAATAGTGCCGATTTTTGCAGGATTTTTCCCCCTGGATTGAAGGATTTTTTTTTTTTTTTTAACTTTAAGTGGTGTTAAATGAATAAAATTCACGTAGGGAATGTGCTGGAGCAGGTGGGTCGTGCTTCCATGGACAGATCCAGCCAGGATCTGCTGAGGAACTTCACAACACTTGGAATGTGAAACACCCAACGGCTCTTTTGGGATCTACAAAATCAGGAAGCACTTGAGAAATACTAATGCAACCCTGGCAGCCAGTGTGAAAGGAATCCTTCCTTTTCCATGGAGTTTGCCCTCTTCCTGAAGCCTGCTCTGCCAGCAAAGCCTTGCATTTTTGGTAAAGCATAAAAAAAGTGGGGTTTTTTTCTTTAATGAGCTTTCATCAAAACATAATTTTGCTTCCTGTGAGCACAAACTGTTATTTATGACCACTGGAAGGGCTCGGCTTGAAACTGGTATTAAATAACCCCAGGAAAGGCTTCATTTTCCTTCAGATGTTCGTTAAATGCTTGTAGAAAATTTGGAAGTGTTCGAAAAATTATTCCTTTCTTCCTCCTCTTCCCTTTGGGAATAAATCTGTCTCTAGGAACAGGAAGGAAATGGATTCAGTTGGATACCAGACACCACGTTCTGCAAGAGATTGGGATAAGATTGCGAAGGAAATAAAATGGGGAAAAAAAACTCAAAAACTTTAGGGGATTTGGACAAACTTGCATTTTCACTGCCTTTATTTCCCAACCCTTTTGGATGATATCCTCCTTTTCTTGAAACTGAACATAGTGGAAAATCCTTATTTATGAGAATTTCTTTAGAAAAAGAGGCTTTAGCCTCTGCTGAATCATGCAGGGAGAATTTTCCAGAGCACAGGAAAAGTTCAGTACTGGATGTTTTTCTGCAATTCCCAAGATGCTGAGGGACAAAAGTGCTGCTCCTGATTGCAAAGCATTTCTTGACTCAGGTAGTGGGAGTTCTCAATCTGCTCCAGAACAGAGAATCTTGGAATACTTTGGGTTGGGAGGGATCTTAAAGCCCATCCCATCCTGCCCCTGCCATGGGCAGGGACACCTCCCACTGTCCCAGGCTGCTCCCAGCCCCAATGTCCAGCCTGGCCTTGGGCACTGCCAGGGATCCAGGGGCAGCCCCAGCTGCTCTGGACAACACACATGAAGCTATTTCCAGGTGTGGGATTCATCCATTTTTCCATGCCCAATTTCCCAGCCCTTTTAGAACAACGAGGTTCTTGTTGACTTCCACAGGGTTTGAAGCACCTTCAGCCACCTCAGTTGGTGCCTTCATCTCCACCAAGGGACAGGGCCTGGGGACTTTTCTCTATGTTTATCCCAGTCCTGCCAAAATTTCTTGCCTCTGCTGAGGAATTTCCCCATGGAAAGGGAGGTCAGGCCTTGGGAAGAGCTGCCCAGGGAGGTTTGGAGTGCCCATCCCTGGAGGTGTCCCAGGAAGGGCTGGAGGTGGCACTCAGT
This sequence comes from Corvus hawaiiensis, assembly GCF_020740725.1. NCBI lineage: Eukaryota > Metazoa > Chordata > Aves > Passeriformes > Corvidae > Corvus > Corvus hawaiiensis. The sequence goes on from NC_063214.1 coordinate 121,367,311, forward strand.
GCTCTGGGCTGGGGACAAGGTGGGCATTGGGCACAGCTGGGCTGGGAGGGCTTTTCCAGCCTGAATTATTCTGGGATTCTATGAAATATTTAGGATTTATTTATCTTTTGATTTGAGGTCTTTCCTTCAGCCCTTCAGACCCTTCAATCCCAATCACATGCTGACCACTGGTTTGTTCCAGCAATGTTAATATTTTTCTTTCCCAGCCTGATTTTGAGTGATTTTTTTCAGCCCGATTTTGGAGTTCTGTCAGCTGCAGGAAGAAGAAAACCTGGGGCTTTTTAATCCTGTACCAAGGTGCTGGCCCCTTTCCATCAACCCCATTCTCCACAGAGACACGAGGCAGAAACCTTTTTTTCTCAACCAATTCTAATCTTAAAGTTTGGTTTGAGGTTTCGTGCTGAGGTTTGGAGCGAGTCGCATTTTGCCAACAGGTTACTCAGTCTCTGCAGAGTTCCACCACCTATTGAAGGTAGAAATATCCCAGCTAGTACATAATGCATGGGGCCTGCATGCTCCAAACCACAAGTGGCTCAAAAAAGCCCGAGCGGTGAATCCTGCTGGGAAAGTTCAAAATAATGAAAGAACAGCCACTTCTTGCTGCCTGTGACAGCTCTATTTGTGAGGCCGAGCCACCCGGGGAATATAAAACTAAAATAGAGTTAATGAGAGCTTTCAATCAGTGCTGGGTACTCAGAGGTTGTGGCAGTGCCTTCTGTTGGGATTTCAGGGCTGTTGAGCCAGAGAAAAATGTGGTGTCTTCTCTGAGAGAGCAGGTGTTTTGTGTTCTTTTGCTTCTTGGTTTGTATCTTACAACTCAGGAGATTCTTATTCTGCCAGAAAGTCTCTTTCACAGAATCAGTTGGGTTGGAAAAGCCTTCCCAGACTCAAAAATCAGACTGAAAAAGAAACAAAAATCCCACTGTGCCAGAACACCGCAGTTGTCAGCACCAGATTGGCATCGAAGGGTCTGAAGGACTGGAGGAAAGACCTCAGAATTCAAAGAGAATCACTGTGGAAGGGTATCTTTTCAGCTTTATACCGGCTAGCGCTTGTATTTCAATGCCTTAGAAAGCCTCGAGCAGCCTTGAGAGGTAGCACGGGCGATCTAGCACTTTAGTAGCTCTAATATCGGTACCTGAATCAGCTGCAGAGCAAATACCATCAGCAGAAGCAAAGAGGGAGAAATATAGCTCCCTGCTCACTCAATTCCCTGCAGTTAGAAGCTTTCAAATGAGACAGACAACCAGAGATGTTCACAGGAAAGTCGCTGAGCTGAGTGAGAGAGCGTAGCCTCCCCTCGACCATCTTTTATTAGGAGAAGGGGAAAGGGGAGGACTGGGGGCGGACCCGGGGTGAGCGGCCAATCAGACACTGCTGAAGAGTCTGAGTTACATTTGGCTTTGCCCGCGCTTGGAACAAAGGAGCTCAGAGCACATGTCTTTGGGAGGGGGGAGGGGAAGCTCGGAACAGGCAGCAACAAATCCCATCGAAAATATTTTATAGAATCACAGACTCATTCAGGCTGGAAAAGCCCTCCCAGCCCAGCCAGGCCCAGCTGTGCCCGATGCCCACCTTGTCCCCAGCCCAGAGCACTGAGTGCCACCTCCAGCCCTTCCTGGGACACCTCCAGGGATGGGCACTCCAAACCTCCCTGGGCAGCCCCTGCCAAGGCCTGAGCTCCCTTTCCGTGGGGAAATTCCTGCTGCTGTCCACCCTGAGCCTGCCCTGGCCCAGCCTGAGGCCATTCTCTCTCCTCCTGTCCCTGTTCCCTGGCAGCAGAGCCCGACCCCCCCGGCTGCCCCCTCCTGTCAGGGACTTGTGCAGAGCCACAAGGTCCCCCCTGAGCCTCCTTTGCTCCAGCCTGAGCCCCTTTCCCAGCTCCCTCAGCCGCTCCTGGGGCTCCAGCCCCTTCCCAGCTCCCTTCCCTGCCCTGGACACGCTCCAGCCCCTCCAGGGCTCTCCTGCAGGAGCCAGAACTGGGCACAGCCCTCGAGGGGCCTCTCAGTGCCCAGCACAGAGGGACAATCCCTGCCCTGCTCCTGCTGGACACACAATTCCTGATCCAGCCCAGGTGCCTTTGGTCCTCCTTTCCATCTGGAGACACCTGGAATCACATCCAGAACTGTTCAGACACGAATGAATCCATTGCTATCTTTTAGAACAGATAACCTGGAAAAGATTATTTTACATTTCAAGGGTTGTTTTCCAAAAAGCTCTGGAGTTTGCCGGATGAAAACACGAAGCGGCAGGAAAACCAAAGGAGGAAAGCGTGGTGCTAATGGGAATGGATGTGTTCTGCCACGCTCCTCGAGAAAAAGGAAAGCAGCTGCTACTTTTTCATGGAATGGTCTCTCTGATTGGCCTGAATCTGCTCTGTGCTCTTCTTCTGCTCTAATGGGGGCAAGACAAACATTCCCTGGATCCCCCCGGGGAGCAGTTCCCAGCCCCTCTTAATTTGAGTGATCTTCAGATTTCTTCCACGAGGTTTGGAATCAGCCAAAGTGCTCGGAGTCAGCTCTTATCTCTCCCCAGTAAATAAGGCTGGAATTTAAAAAAGCCCATTAGCAGTCAATCCAGCTGGGAGATTTAATTTCCAGCACAGGCTTGTTTGTTTTGATTGTTCCCTACCCCAAGAGTTCCTAGGGGTTGTTCCCTTATCATTCCATTCGCACCAGTTTGGGGTGTAACCTGCCCCTTCTCTGCTCTCATCCACCTCCTTGGAGTCACTGGTTTTACTGGGATGTCCTGGGGCTACAAGGCCAAGCGAAGCATACAAAGGAATTTCCCTTGGGATGGGAAATATTCCCATTCTGCCAACTCGGGAGTCAAAGCCAATCCCCGGCTCTGAGCTTTCCACCTGGAGAAGAAAAGCAGGAGCTGCTCCAAACCAGCCCAAGCTGTTCCAATCTTCAGGATAAGATCCAGCAGTGCTTTAATAATAAATTGTATTTTCTGTACCTTTATAGACCAAACACTCCTGGGGTGGATGCTGGAATTCCTCATCCCAGTCTTTCCCTACAAGGAGAAAACCACCTTGGCTCGAACAGTGGAAATAATCAGAATTAAAACAAAACAAACAAACAAAAAAAAAACCAAATAAAATATTTGAGGATAGAACAGTGAAGCCATTGGTGGTTTTGTTCTCTAAATTTAGAGATGCAGTTGCATGATAACTCTGATGATATTTGGTTTACCCTGATAAGACTAAAAGGCAGAAATAAGATCAATAAATCAAGAGGTAAAGCTGTTCCCCTCGCGCCCCAGAAATATCCAGATTTGCTTGTGATGTGTCCCCTGTTAAGCAAAACCTGTTTCACCCAGAAAAATCAGAATATTGGTGGTCTCATGGACATTTATAAACAGGATTTGGCTTTAATGGCCAGCAAAAAATATGAAAACAAAGATTTGAGGCTTAAAAATAAAAGGAAGAAGTCACTAAAATGTAGGACTTTACTTATTTTGTGCTCTGTGTTTCAGAAAACCAAACAAAGTCACCCAAAGGAGAATTCAGTTTATCTGAAATCTCTCTGTAAGTTCACAGACTCAAAAAGAACTATTTTAAAAATGAAAAAAGGAAATGAAAATATTCATGAATATTCTGGCTGCACACTGACACTGCTAGAAATAGGAGGATATCGAGGCAATAAATCAGATATTTCTAGAAGAATTTTTCTTTTAATCAACACAAATTTAAAAGCAAATCGTGTCCAGGCCACAGAAATTTTGTTGAGATAATTCAAAAATCCATCTTAAGCTGTGGCTGTGCTCTGGTTTAAGCTGAGTCTAGGTTTTTATGAGTTATTAAGTGATCAGTTATTAATTAAGCCATATATTTAGCAGGCAGGGAGGCAGAATTCCCTCAGAAATTATCCTTAAATACCCAAAAATTCAAGAGGGATCCCAAAGTTTGAATGGAGGTGAGGATGGATTTAAAGGGAGTTTTTCTTGGATCAAACATTTAAAGGCCAAGGAATGTTTAACTGTGGATTAAAGTGAGCATTAATTGCTCGTCAGAAATCAGTTTTATCTGGTTTCAGCCTTTAAATCTAATCCAGGTGAGAGGATACAGTGAAAAAAATGAATAAAACAACAAAATCCTGAATAAAAAGGTTTTTAACATAATTAAAGACCTTAAATAGGCATGAATAGAAAATAATTCCTAACAGGGATTAAATCTGCAGTTTAGATTAGAAATCCAGATTAAAATTCAGTATTATCTTCATAAATAATATCCATATTCTGAAGGGAAAAAAAAGGAATTTTTTTTTTTTTAGCCAAGGATAAAATTCTGGGGTTAAACATTTGTTTATATTTTTATTCTCAGCCTCTTCCATGAGAAATTGAATTTTCCTGTCCAGTTTTACCTCTTAGATTTAAGGGTAAAAGGTGACCCTTTCCCATTGGAATTTGGATGTCTCAAACAATGGATCTCCCAAGAAAATGAAATTATTCATTCCATGTTTTCTCCAATCCCTGCAATTTTGCCATCCAGAATTGTCATTGCTGCTTTTTTTTGGCTGTAATTTCTCACAAATCACAGCTGTTATCTCTCAAAATTGCTGCTTGTCGTGAAAGTTGGAGAGAATTTTGTTCAATATTTTGAATTAAGGTTTTTTTTTTATTCTTAATTATTTAAACTAAGAATTTTAAAAGAGATTTTTTAATTTATTGATTATTTAGATTAGGAATTTTGTTGAATAGTTCACATAAATCTCATTTTCACTTGATTACCGAGGTACACTCAGCAGAGACACCCAGAGCCCTGCCTTTAGCAAAGAATTTTCATATTTTGGAAAGAAATTAGCTGATAAAACAATGGCAATGGGAGAAATGTCAAGAAATTTAATCTATTTTACGACAAAACAGCTTTTTTAGGCAGAATTCTCATGAAAACCTGCAGGCTGGCACTCTACTGGAAAATAAATCATAAAAACACCTAAAAATTGGTTTTAACAATTAGATATTTCAGTTTAATGTTACTTTTTGGCACTTGGAGGGTTTTGAAGGAGGACAAAGCTGCAGCTTCATCCTGGAAACTTCGAAATCTTCCCCCAAAGCCTTTTGTTTGCCCTAATACTCCATAATGCCAGGCTTTTAGAGTCAATAACCCATTAGTAATCAAGAGATGTATCATTTATTAATTATGGCCCGTATTAATATTTAATCCTTTGGGTTGCCGAGCGTATTTCGAAATCTACTTTTTAATTACATTTAAAAAAAGATAAATCTTGGAGGCAACCATTAGAAAAGTCATTTTTCTGGGCATTATGGCTTCAATTACTTTGGAGCAGCTGCCTGGGAACTCTCTGGGATGGAGCAGCACTTGGTAAAAGGAGCCATCTCAGCTCCTCGCTCCTCTGAAAGCCTCAGTGGATATTGGAGCGCAGGGAATGGTCCCAAGAATTTCCTCGGAGCACTCAAGGCCTCTGGAATGAGCGCTGGGAATGTGATGCAGGAAGGAGCTGCCAGGGATGAACGACCTCGGCCTCTGTCCCAGCCGAGATCTTTGGGATATCAAAGAGTTTTCTGTCCCTGGGGTTGGGAATTGTTGTCCAGAGTTGGATTCCTCACTTGGAGGAGCCAGGGAGGGGTCAGGCAGTGAGGGCAGTCCCAGATCAGGGAATGATTGGGTTGGAAGGACCTTAAGGATCATCCAGTGCCATGGGCAGGGACACCTTCCACTGTGCCAGGCTGCTCCAAGCCCCAATGTCCAGCCTGGCCTTGGGCACTGCCAGGGATCCAGGGGCAGCCCCAGCTGCTCTGGGCACCCTGTGCCAGGGCCTGCCCACCCTGCCAGGGAACAATTCCTGCCCAATCTCCCATCCAGCCCTGCCCTCTGGCACTGGGAAGCCATTCCCTGGCTCCTGGCCCTCCATGCCTTGTCCCCAGTCCCTCTGCAGCTCTCCTGGAGCCCCTTCAGGCACTGGAAGGGGCCTTGAGATCTCCCTTCCCTTCTCCAGGTGAACATTCCCAGCTCTCCCAGCACTGTGGGATCGTGGTGATCCTGCTCAGCAGGGCTGGCAGCCCCTCATGGATCTTCCCAGTGGAAGCACAGAACGGGATAAAATCCCAGGTCCTGGGAAGGCAAAGATTTCCTGCACAGCTTTGGACAGAGATTTTATTAATAATAAAACCCAATTAAGCTAACAACAACAATAATAATCATCATCATCATCATCATCCTTGCCCAGAGCAGCTGGGGCTGCCCCTGGATCCCTGGCAGTGTCCAAGGCCAGGCTGGACATTGGGGCTTGGAGCAGCCTGGGACAGTGGGAGGTGTCCCTGCCCATGGAACTGGATGAGCTTTAAAATCCTTATAATTGATAACCAAACTCTGATTATTTGGGTATCAATAAAGCAGAAAGTCTGTTTGAAAGTTGTGGATTTTTGAAGGAGATTTCCTCTTTTTGTGCAAGAGTTCCACACACAACCTCTGGAAATGAATCCCTTCAGCCACAGAAGGAAAAATTGTCATTTCTCTGAACACCATTTATTGGAGAATCCCAGTGAATGAGGAAGTAAAACCAAGACATTTAAAGCTGAATTATTTGCAGGTTGAAGCAGGTTCCATAAGGAACACACATCAAATCCCAAAGGGAATATTTTTACAGGGACCATGATGCCCTTAACTCAGTGAAATTATTTGGCTTTATAGCCCAGACCAAGACAGAGAAGTTCTGGATGTGTTTCCATGAGGTGAAAACACTCCTAAAATAAAAAGTGTCTTGAAGCTGAAGCCTTGGATATTCCCTGTGACCCTGGGAATATTTAAATTTAATATTTGAATATTTAATATTTAAACCTACTATTTAAATATTTTAAATTACATATTTAATATAAAATATTTAATAATATTAAACCTTTATTTAATAAAGACCTGAAACCCAAACAGCAACTGCAACAAAGAAATTTAGCACCTCATTCTCTGCAAATATTGACATTCCACTCTGAAGTTTTTAATGATTTCCTCTCCTTCAAACCTAGAATCTCTCTTTGCTCCAAATAAGGCAGAATTAGCACCCGAAGAAAGGGTCTTTATGAAGATATGTGGGTTGAATGTCATTTATGCCACCAAAAGAGAAATATTTTCCTTTCCCAAACATATTTTTGTGTCGATTTACAGTAAAAAAATCAGGAAAGAAGAGGAATTTGGCCAATCTAAATTAAAAAATCAGGAAAGAGGAGGAATTTGTGTCAATTTACATTAAAAAATCAGGAAAGAAAAGGAATTTGTGTCAATTTACATTAAAAAATCAGGAAAGAGGAGGAATTTGTATCAATCTACATTAAAAATCAGGAAAGAGGAGGAATTTGTATCAATCTACATTAAAAATCAGGAAAAAGGAGGAATTTGTGTCAATCTACATTAAAAATCAGGAAAAGGAGGAATTTGTGTCAATTTACATTAAAAAATCAGGAAAGAGGAGGAATTTGTGTCAATCTAAATAAAAAAAATCAGGAAAGAGGAGGAATTTGGCCAATATAAATAAAAAATCAGGAAAGAGGAGGAATTTGGCCAATCTACATTAAAAAATCAGGAAATAGGAGGAACTGTTTGTCTCATTTGCATATTATTAAAACAACTTTTTAAATTCCATGTGGCTTTATAGATTTGTTTTATAGATGGAATCTCCTGGAATGTAGAACTTGTCCAAGCTGGAGCCCCTGGAAAAGGACAACGCTTGTGGGATCCAGGGCTCAATTCCCAGTTCTCCCACCCCTCGTTATTGCCCTCAGCAGTTTCTTCCCCCCCCTTTTCCCACGTGGGCCTATTAATTTATGGAGTGCTGGGGAGTCATTTAACGATCCCGATGATGGGAAGAGTGCCATGGAAGGATCCAAGTGGGATTTCCCTGTGGAGAGGCCAGAACGGGGCACTGGGGATGTTTTTGCCTGCTGGCTGCGGGAATTTTGTCCCAAGGAATGATCCTGGCAAGGCGATGCTCAGGGAGAGCATCTTCCCAGATCCCAGTAGGGAACACATGGATTCCCTTTGGAATGTTGTCTCCTGAGTGCTCCTTTCTGGTTAATGCTGTGCACACCTGAGAGAGAGGGAAAAATCTGATTATTTCTCCATGATATCCATCATTTTATCCATCTGATAAAAGGGGAAGCGGATTTTTCCATTAGGCTGGGCAACAGCCGGTTCCTGGAATTTTGACATGAAAGGAACGAAGCATTATCCCAAAGCCATCATGGGACCAAAGGACACTAATCAATGCTGAGAACATCGGTAATAAATTATTCACATCTGGGGAGAAACCACTCCGATCTCCAAAAAAGCCCCAATCCTCCTGGAGGGCAGCTGGATCCAAGCATGGCACTGCCTCACCTGGGAACTTCCAGGTGAATTCCATCTTGGAGCATCCAGAGGCAGGACAGGAGCGGCTGTTTGAGTGGATCTGGAGGGATAAATCACCGAGCTGCTCACTTGTTGTGCATTCTCCCTTCAGCACACGTTAATTTTTAATGAAATCAGTCCTAATGCGAGTCATAAATCCCCACGAAACCACTCGGGGTAGATCAGCGCAGGGCAGAGGAGATGAAACCTCTCCGCCATTAGCTGGGAATACGGGAGCCTTCCCCACCCCACATTTCCTCTGTTCCTTCCATCTCAAATTGTGGGAATGTGGGAAGCAGAGCCCGTTCCAATCAACCCCGAGGTCACTGTTTATTCTCTTAATTGAATGATGGCTGCTAACGAGGGAGGGTTTTTAGCACTTCTGTGACAGCTGTGGGGCGCTTCTGTGACTCGGGGTTATCAAAGCAGAGCGGGAATGGGAATGGGAAATGGGAATGGGGATGGGAATAGGGATGGGAATGGGAATGGGAAATGGGAATGGGAATGGGGATGGGAATGGGAAATGGGAATGGGAAATGGGAAACGGGAATGGGGATGGGAATGGGAAATGTGAAACGGGAATGGGGATGGGAATAGGGATGGGAATGGGAATGGGGAATGGGAATGGGGATGGGAATGGGAATGGGAAATGGGAAACGGGAATGGGGATGGGAATAGGAATGGGAATGGGGAATGGGAATGGGAATGGGGAATGGGGAAATGGGAAACGGGAATGGGGATGGGAATAGGGATGGGAATGAGGAATGGGGAAATGGGAAACGGGAATGGGGATGGGAATAGGGATGGGAATGGGAATGGGGAATGGAAATGGAAATGGGGAATGGAAATGGGAATGGGAAATAGGAATGGGAAATGGGAATGGGAAATGGGGAATGGGAAATGGGAATGGAAATGGGGATGGGGAATGAGAACGGGAAATGGGAATGGGGATGGGAAATGGAAAATGGGAATGGGGAATGGGAATGGGGATGGGGATGGGAATTGGAAAATGGGAATGGAAGTGGGGATGGGAAATGGGAAATGGGAAATAGGAACGGGAAATGGGAATGGAAATGGAGATGGGGAATGGGAAATGGGAAATGGGGATGGGGAATGAGAATGGGAATGGGAAACGGAAATGGGAAATGGAAAATGGGAATGGGGATGGGAATGGGAATGGGAGTGGGAATGGGAGTGGGAAATGAGAATGGGAATTGGAAAATGGGAATTGGAAAATGGGAATGGAAATTGGAGTGGGAAATGGGAATGGGAAATGGGGATGGGGAATGGAAAATGGGAATGGGGAATGGGAAATGGGAATGGGAAATGGGAATGGGAATGGGAAATGGAAAACGGGAAATGGGAATGGAGAATGAGAAATGGGAATGGGGAATGGGAATGAGGAATGAGAAATGGGAATGGGGAATGGGATGGAAATGGGAATGGGAAATGGGAATGGGGAATGGGAATGGAAATGGGAAGGGGAAATGGGAATGGGAAATGGGAATGGGAAATAGGAACGGGAAATGGGAATGGAAATGGGAATGGGGAATGGGAAATGGGGGATGGGAAATGGGGATGGGGAATGGGAATGGGAAATGGGAAATGGGAAGGGGAAATGGGAAATGGGGATGGGAAATGGGGAATGGGAAATGGGAATGGGGAAATGGGGATGGGGAAATGGGAAATGGGAAATGGGAATGGGGAAATGGGGATGGGAAATGGGAAATGGAAATGGGGAATGGGGAATGGAAATGGGAATGGGAAATGGAAAATGGAAATGGGAATGGGAAATGGGAATAGGAAATGGGAAATGGGAGTGGGAAATGGGAAATGAAAATAGAAATGGGAATGGGAGATGGAAACGGGAAATGGAAACGGGAATGGGGAATGGGAATGGGAAATGGGAAATGGGGATGGGAAATGGGAATGGAAATGGGAATGGGAAATGGGGAATGGGAATGGGAATGGGAAATGGGAAATGGGGATGGGAAATGGGAATGGGGATGGGGATGGGAATGGAAATGGGACTGGGGAAATGGGGAATGGGAATGGGAAATGGGACTGGGGACTGGGGAATGGGGAATGGGGAATGGAAATGGGGAATGGGGAATGGGGAATGGAAATGGGAATGGGAAATGGGAATAGGAAATGGGAAATGGGAGTGGGAAATGGGAAATGAAAATAGAAATGGGAATGGGAGATGGAAACGGGAAATGGAAACGGGAATGGGGAATGGGAATGGGAAATGGGAAATGGGGATGGGAAATGGGAATGGAAATGGGAATGGGAAATGGGGAATGGGAATGGGAATGGGAAATGGGAAATGGGGATGGGAAATGGGAATGGGGATGGGGATGGGAATGGAAATGGGACTGGGGAAATGGGGAATGGGAATGGGAAATGGGACTGGGGACTGGGGAATGGGGAATGGGGAATGGAAATGGGGAATGGGGAATGGGGAATGGAAATGGGAATGGGAAATGGGAATAGGAAATGGGAAATGGGAGTGGGAAATGGGAAATGAAAATAGAAATGGGAATGGGAGATGGAAATGGAAACGGGAAATGGAAACGGGAATGGGGAATGGGAATGGGAAATGGGAAATGGGGATGGGAAATGGGAATGGAAATGGGAATGGGAAATGGGGAATGGGGAATGGAAATGAGAATGGGAAATGGGAATAGGAAATGGGAAATGGGAGTGGGAAATGGGAAATGAAAATAGAAATGGGAATGGGAGATGGAAATGGAAACGGGAAATGGAAACGGGAATGGAAATGGGGGGAAAGGAATGGTTATCTGACCCAGAGCTAGGAAAGGGGTAATACTGTTGTCTTACTCTATTTCAATATTATTACATATTATTTATAAATTACATATTATTTATAGATTATCTATTAGCTATATATCGATCTGCATTCTTTTAATATGCTATTTTATATTTATTATCTTCATTATATTTTAATAGGATGTTTTATTATATTTATCACTGAATCACTGGGGTTGGAAAAGAACTCCAGGACCATCGAGTCCAACCTGTGACTGACCCCCATGTTGTCACCCAGCCCAGAGCACTGAGTGCCATATCCATTGTATTATTATTATTAATATTATTATTATTATCATTATCTTCATTGTAATTAGCATTATTAATATTATTTATATTATTATTATAGTCATAGTCATAATGCCCTTCATCATAATTACGTTATTAATATTACTTCTATAAATAATTAATAATATTTTTGTATTAATAATATTGATATTATTGATATTAATAACATTAATATTATTTGTATTAATATTAATTATATTTTATGCCAGGAGTTGGACTCCATGATCCTGATGGGTCCTCTCCAACCCAACGCATTTCATGATTCTCTGAGTCCATGACCCAATCATTCCTTGGCCACCTCCAGGGATGGGGACTCCAAACCTCCCTGGGCAGCCCCTTCCAAGGCCTGAGCACCTTTTCCCGGAAGGAATTCCTCTTTTGTGGATATGTAATGCAGAATATGAATTTAAAATTTCAATTTTTTTTTTATTCCTATAACCAGATTTATGGGATAAGCTGAGCTTTTCTCCCTGCTGGTGTTTTCCCCATGCTCTGGACCTTTAAAAGAGTAACCAGGAGCAATTTGGAAGCAGATCCAGACTCCACAAGCCAAACTCTCACCAATATTTGTAATTCCAGGTGATTGGAGATGTCACAGAACAACCTTTCCTTGCTGGACTTTCTGGGAAGGTCTCTTTGCAGGACATGGGACACTCTGGACACATCCAGGAATGGCCAAGACCATTTTGACCAAGCAGGATCTGATAAAAATATTAACAAAACTATTTCTGCTCCCTGGAAATCTTCTTCCCTTAAAACTTGGGAAGGTACCAAAGCTGAGAGTTTATTCCTTACACTTTTCTCCGGCAGAAATGAAGGGGCAGCATTGGAATAATGCAATAACATCAGCAATTCCAAGGATTTGCATAATAATTCCCTTGACTTCCCAAGTTTTTCATCTCTGCTTCCAAGCAGGTCCATAATCCATGACAGCCTCTTAATTGGGCAAAATGGGATTTCTAATTCCCTGTGCCTCACGACCTTAAGCAATGCCAAGTTTGTATTGGCACCTGCATTCCCAAGTTTCTGAGGGATTTTGGGAATGCTGGAGCAGAAATCAGGACTAGCAATGAGCAAATATAGAATTTCTGGGTTTGGAAAGGGAATCTTGGGAATGATGTCTAGAGGAGAGAGCAAATGTACACCTTTAATGCAGTCAGTATTCCCAAGTACAGGGAGAGTTCCCAAGTTTCTGAGGGACTTTGGGAATTCTGGATTGGAAATCAGCATTAGAAATAAGCAAATATAGAATTTCTGGGTTTGGAATGGGAATCATGGCACAGATTTTACAGGAAAGAGCAAATATATACCTTTAATACAGTTGGTATTCCATAGTACAGAAGGATTTCCCAAGTTTCTGAGGGATTTTGGGAATGCTGGAGCAGAAATCAGCACGAACAATAAATGAATATAGAATTTCTGGGTTTGGAAAGGGAATCATGGCACAGATTTTACAGGAAAGAACAAATATATACCTTTAATACAGCCAGTATTCCATAGTACATGGGAATTTCCAAAGTTTCTGGGGGATTTTGGGAATGCTGGAGCAGAAATCAGCATGAAAAATAAACAAATATAGAATTTCTGGGTTTGGAAAGGGAATCTTGGGAATGATGTCTAGAGGAAAGAACAAATGTATACCTTGGAATACAGTCAGTATTCCCAAGTGCAGGGAGAGTTCCCAAGTTTCTGAGGGACTTTGGGAATTCTGGATTGGAAATCAGCATTGGAAATAAGCAAATATAGAATTTCTGGGTTTGGAAAGGGAATCACAGCATTGACATCTAGAGGAAAGAGCAAATACATACCTTTAATACAGCCAGTATTCCATAGTGCAGATGGATTTCCCAAGTTTCTGAGGGATTTTGGGAATGCTGGAGCAGAAATCAGCACGAACAATAAATGAATATAGAATTTCTGGGTTTGGAAAGGGAATCATGGCACAGATTTTACAGGAAAGAACAAATATATACCTTTAATACAGCCAGTATTCCATAGTACATGGGAATTTCCAAAGTTTCTGGGGGATTTTGGGAATGCTGGAGCAGAAATCAGCATGAAAAATAAACAAATATAGAATTTTGGGGTTTGGAAAAGGAATCTTGGGAATGATGTCTAGAGGAAAGAGCAAATGTATACCTTGGAATACAGTCAGTATTCCCTGGTACATGGCAAGTTCCCAAGTTTCTGAGGGACTTTGGGAATTCTGGATTGGAAATCAGCATTGGAAATAAGCAAATACAGAATTTCTGGATTTGGAAAGGGAATCTTGGGATTCATGTCTGGAGGAAAGAAAAAATAAATATATTTGGACACAGTCAGTATTCCCTAGCAGAGAGGCACCAGGATAATACTCCAAAACATTTTCCTTACACATATTAATTATGAAAATATCCTGATAAAACTTTATTTTTTGATGCCTTGGGAATGTGTTTAACACCAGTCAGGTCTAGGAAAGAGCTTCCAAGTTGAGTTAAATGCAGCAGGAACTGAGGAATCCAAGAGATTCAAGATATTTAAATACTCACAAAGCCATTTGATACAGGCCCATCTCAACCTGAGCAGTTTTCCAGCTTCTCCTGGCGCACAAATTCCTGCTTTTGGGAAAAGGTGTCTAACAGGAATCTTTCCTTCTGGGTGCTGTGGCAAAAACAATCAAAGCTTTGCTAGAGAAAGAATTGTTGTGTCTTCAAGAGTTCTCTCCACCAGAGCAAAACCAGCTCCGTCTTTTATTTATCCTGCACGATTTTGAGGTGTTAATTCCCAACATGAGGTCTCTTCCCAACATTTCTTGGAACTCTGCTCCAGATTTTCTGCTCGGCCTCAGCCTGACCAGAAAATAGAAGGGTTTTTGTGGAATGGCCCCAAGTGCTGAGTTTCTGTCCCTCACGACTTCAAACGAGGAAAGGTTGAGGGAATTGGGATTGTTCAGCCTGGAGAAGGCTCTGGGGTGACCTCGTTGTGGCCTGAAGGAGCTGCAGGAAACCTGGAGAAAGATAATTTCCAAGGAATGGAGGGCCAGGAGCCAGGGAATGGCTTCCCAGTGCCAGAGGGCAGGGCTGGATGGGAGATTGGGCAGGAATTGTTCCCTGGCAGGGTGGGCAGGCCCTGGCACAGGGTGCCCAGAGCAGCTGGGGCTGCCCCTGGATCCCTGGCAGTGCCCAAGGCCAGGCTGGACAGTGGGGCTTGGAGCAGCCTGGGACAGTGGGAGGTGTCCCTGCCATGGCAGGGCTGGCACTGGATGGGCTTTGAGGTCCCTTCCAACCCAAACCATTCTGGGATTGAAATCAATCCTTGAGAAAATCTTGGATCTTCAGTTGTCCAGCTTTGTGCTGTCTGGTGTCCTCACCCTTCCTCATATCCCAAACAGAGTCAGGGATTGAAGGAATGACTTTCCCAGGCACAGCAAGGAGCTCTGTTTGCAATTTTGGGATCATCCAGGTACCTCTCAGCCCAGCCCCTCTCAGCCCAGCCAGGCTTTTCCTCCATTCCAGGGGCAGCTCCAGCTCCAGGCAGGCCCCATGGAGCATCCTTGGGAAGAGGGGACAGGGACAAATCCTTACTGGCCACTGTGGGATTTCTCTTTGCCCTTTTGGCTTGGATTCCTCGGTGCAACCAGAACTTAGTCCAAAGATTAAGTGAAGTGAACTGGGAAACTGCCCCTTTGGATCAGGCATGGATGGTGGTATTTTAAGTGTGCTATGAAGTTATCAAACAAATAAAAATCAAATTTTTTTTTAGAAGGTGGTCTGGACCAGTTAATGGAAAATTAAGTTATTGATTTAAATGCCAAAGTGTGCGGACATTGCAAAAAACCCCTCCAAAACTCCATAGAAAATAGATGAAAAGTCAGATTTATTTCAATATATTTCACTTGACTCTTCTGTTATATTTTTTAAAACAACATTTAATATGCAGAAAAAACTGATTTCGGTGAATATCTCCCAGCACTGCCCCAATTTTTAAAGAGGTTCTTTAAAAAAGTATATTTTTCAGGACAACTGTTTCCCAAATGCTTGTAGCAAGGAAATACATTAACAATGAAATTAACACAACAAGCCATAAACTGGTTAGCACTGAGCTCCTGTGAATTAAAAGGCAGAGCAGCATTGGCCAAAAGTCAAGGTTATGCTGACACATTTATTTCTCAGTAAATGAAGACTGTTTAGTTTTAATGCATTTGTGGTTAGCAAGAGTTTCAAAAGATCAATGTAAATTCATTTTGAAGGAGTAAATAATGTCTTAATGAGATTTCTGACAGCAGCTTTCACACCTTAGGCTTCCTCACCTTTCCAAATGCCCAAAGGTGAGCCTGTTTTTCCTGGAATTTTACAATAAACAAAAAACATCAGGCAGGATTTTATGGGCTCTGCCTGAAGTGCGTCTGGGGGAGCTGCAGTTTGGGTTTAACAACTCCCCTCAGTCCACAGAGTGTTACTGTTCTCCTCCTCCAAGGGCTTAACTCAGGGTAAAAAAGAAGTTAAATGATCCTTTTTTGTTTTAGGAACTGGTGTTTTAAATGTTTTATAACTAAAACCCAACTCGTTTGTGGTGTGGGGCTGCTGAGTTCTTCCACTGGTATTGGAGGGGTGAAATCAGGTACCTGAAATCAGACACTCAGTGAGTGCATCAAGGCGGGGATGAGGATTTGAGGTGGCCTCATTTCTCACAGGGATAAGGCCACAAGGATCGGGGTTGTCCCAAAAAGTCACCCCAGTCTTTGAGACAGTGCTGATGGAGAGGCAGAACTTGAGGCTTGCAAGAAGGAACATCCCAGAACTGATCCTTAAAGATCCTGTTCCACCCCCTGCCATGGCAGGGACACCTCCCACTGTCCCAGGCTGCTCCCAGCCCCAATGTCCAGCCTGGCCTTGGGCACTGCCAGGGATCCAGGGGCAGCCCCAGCTGCTCTGGGCACCCTGTGCCAGGGCCTGCCCACCCTCCCAGGGAACAATTCCTGCCCAATCTCCCATCCAGCCCTGCCCTCTGGCACTGGGAAGCCATTCCCTGGCTCCTGGCCCTCCATGCCTTGGGAATTGTCTCTCTCCAGCTTTCCTGCAGCTCCTTCAGGCCCTGCAAGGCCACACTGAGCTCAGCCCAAAGCTTCTCCTCTCCAGGCTGAACAATCCCAGCTCTCGCAGCCTTTCCTCCCAGCAGAGCCAGACCAGGTTGCTCCAAGCCTCATCCAACCTGTCCTTGAGCACTTCCAGGGATGGAATGTTTTCCACAAATGCAGCTTCAGGCCTGGGTGTGAAGGCAGCTGATTTTAGGTTGACCCCAGCAGCTCTCCCAGGGATTCCAGCGAATTCCAGGGGCTGCTCACGGGACTGACAACGTCCATCTGCTTTTGGATTCCGGGTGCTGCTCTGAGCCAACTCTGAAGGAAAACCAGGAAACACAAATCTGTCATAAATTGTAAGAAAGCTCTAAAAATAACTCTCAAGCTTGCATGGAAGAGGTTTTCAAAGTCTGACACCCTGCAACTCGCCAGATCTATAAGGGAGTCTTTTGGCAGTCAAATATAGAGAAATACTCTCCTTCCTAATGACATCCAGCTCCCTGATTTTATTCCTAAGAAAGTAGCAGGAAAAATTAACTGGATCTTAAAACTGTCATGTCCTTGTGACTGCTCCCCATCCCTGACCTCCAAGCGACATAATTCATAGGATGGGATTGCTGAAGCTTGGCAGGAACTCAGTATTCCTTTGGCTCTCATCTCCTGGGGAAGCAAGTTGGTGTTCCATGAGCCATTTTTCAGGAAAAAGACACATGGCTTCAAAATCCCTTCACTCTTGGCTCCTTTGGTTCCTCCTCCTGGGAGGCTGGGGGGAAATGGAGCTCTTCCCAAAGCACCTGCTCTGAGGGCTTCAGGAGGAGGTTGTCAAAGGTTGTCACAGATATTTTGATAAGGTTCTTCATCACCTTGAGCAGATTTGGGATTGGGTCCTTGTTTCTTCAGGCGATCCATCCCAGGAACGCTGATCCACGTGGGAAGTCACACAGAGATAAAGTGGGGAAGGATCCAAACTCTGCACCTTCAACTGGAAATCTGTGATTACTCACATCTGATATTTAATTTATTTCCTTATTTTCTTCTTTTATTGTGAGGGTGGTGAGACCCTGGATAAGATTTCCCAGAGAAGCTGTGGCTGTCCCGGGATCCCTGAAAGTGTCCAAGGTCAGGCTGGATGGGGCTTGGAACAGCCTGGGACAGTGGAAGGTGTTGGGGGTTGGAATTAAATTATCTTTAAGTTTTTTTCCCAACCCAAACCATTCTAAATGCAGCAATTTCCAGCAACTTCAGAACAATTGTAAAGGTGCAACTGTGTGAAATCAGAGAATCAGAGCCTGAAACCAATCCTCCATCAAAAGAAAAAGAAAAGAAAAGCCAGAAAAAAAAAACCCCAAACTGTAAAGAAATGAATCAAACCAATCAACCTAGAACCAAGCAGGGACAATTAAAACAAAGTCCATAAAACTTTTCAAGGGACTTCTCCAAAAGAGAAGAAAGTCTTGAAGAGTGATCAAATACAACCCGTGCCGGTAATTACACCGAAAGAAAACAATGATCCTTCTCCAAGTGAACCAGTCCAGCCACCACCAGGGTGTTACAATAATAAGAACACCCAGCAATTCCAGCAGTCCTGCAGGAAAAGTTAAACAGGGGCAGTGATGTGGAAATGCTGGGTAATTTACCCAAATTCATTTGATTTGAGGGATTTGCTCCCTTTGACCCTTAGCAGCCCTTTGCATGAAGTGAAGAATTAAAGTGGTTTTAAATTCCTTTTCACAAATCCTTCGGTTTCCTTTTTACTCCATGAAAAATCCACGAGTTTTGCAGAAAGAAAATACATCAATATGCCTCTGGAAATTTTTTTTGTTCATTACTTTTGCATCTTAGATGAGATTGTCCAAACATGGGATCAAAATTACTCAGGGATTTAAGTGGCTGACAGCATCAAACCCCAAAAGAGATGTTGGGCTATCGAGTGGTTTAAAGAAGCATAGAAAGGTTGGGATTGATGATCCCAGAGGTCTTTTCCAACCTAATTAATTCTCTGATAAAGCAGCCCAAGAAATGGCCACACTCTGAGGCAAATCACACTTTGTGATCTTCAGAAAGCTTTGGACCCTCTTTTGTCTCTCTTAAATCTCCAGATCTGCTCTTAATTTAGTTCTGGATCAAACTAAATAATCAACCAACCAACCAACCAATCAATCAATCAATTTAGTTGATCACCTGAATCTCTGGAGCAATTGATCCAATAATTTCAGTATTTTTAGCAGCTTTCTGTCACTCCACCTCCTCCCTTGACTTGGATTTAGAACTGCAGACGTTCCCCTGACTGTAAACTGGACTTAACCAGTGAATTTCTTAATGAACTTACCCAGAAAGTACAGGAAAGGGTCAGTCCTGCAACTTTCCGCGAGACAAATTGAACCATAAATCTGACAAGTTTTCGTTGACATTAATTGGGTTCCACTTGTGCAAGAAATTCTCCTTTCTTTGCTCATTTGTCTTGCGAGTTTGTGCGCGGTGCCAAACATTTCTGCCATGCCACCCGCTCAGCCATGTGATTTCCAGGCCCAACAATTTCTCTGAGACACCACAGGCTCGAAGCTCACTGTGGTTTATTGCTCCATAAAAAACAAAATCCTTCAGATATTTCACCAGACTGCTGCTCTCGGAGGGTCAAACTCCCGTTTCAAGGAAATTTTCTCCCAGCCTCCTCCTTTTTTTCTTCATGAGTCCTTTCTTCACATCCCAAACCCACTGGGCCTTGAACAAAAGGCTCCTTTCAGAGCAGTCACTTCTGCTTGACATGAAGGGCAGCGATTTATGACATTCATGTTGTGTTAGGCAGTGATCATTCAGATGGTAAATTAATGGACATTTCCTCAGCAGTTCCTCGCCAGTTCCTGTGGCACTGTTAACGTCCCATTGGATCCAGAATCCATGGAATAACCCCCTCAGCAGCTCGGGAGAAATTCTCCTTTGTTGCTGCTGTTAATCCCCAGGAGGGTGAATTCCATGCCCAGACCTGAGGGAGTTTTGCATCCAAAGCCCATCATGGGCAGCACTCTGGGGAGATTTTAATATTCCTGGAAGCCACTGCAGTGCAAAAGTACAAAAATTCATGGAAAAGCCTGAGAAACTGGGGATAGAAAGGCTGAAGGAACAGACTTTGGGCTTGAGTATCCCACTGCTCTACACTGTTCTAGCTAACACACCTTGGGACCTACAGATTCCTTCTTCAAGTTGTTGGGAAGATGTTTTCTGCAGGAAAAGAGGGGTTGGAGGAGAGGGTGGCTGCTTCCCTCACTGGAGAGCCTGAGGCATTTTCAGGAATAAATGGGAAGAATTCAGAAAGAGCAGAAAATGTCATTTTAGCTGCAGCTCCTGTGAGGGAGATCCTGCTTTATGCAGAGCCACAAACAGGAGTTTTCCTAAGTTTTCCTGAGGAAAAGCATGGAAACCCTTTAGGGAGTGTCTTGAGAGTTGCTGATTATTACCTACCGGAGAAAAGTACCCCAGAGGGGTTTTGCTGCTTTATTTTCCTTTTTATCATCTCCTTTGTCAAAACCACATTCTCCAGACCAACGTGCAAGACTCATAAATGTGTTTGCTTTTGCCTGGAAAAGCGTTGATATTCTGCCATCCCGAAACAAATGTGGGTTTCCCAAACCTCTGTGATCCCTGTGCTTGTCAGGGCAGGGATCCAGGCAGAGCAGTTTGGGCTGAGTAAAGATGACTGGGCAGTTTTACCGTCATGTGGGACCTCTGTGTGTGAGATTCCAGCCCAAAAGGTGTGTTCAGGAGGCAGCTGGAGCCCAGGAGTGGGGACTTATCCAGGGATAGACAGAAATCCATGGACAGCAATCCAGGGACAGAAATCCATGCTTAAATAATCTGAATTAGAAACAGTTACAGAATGGTTTAGGTTGGAAAGGACTTCAAAGATCAGCGAGTTCCAATCCCCTGCCATGGCAGGGACACCTCCCACTGTCCCAGGCTGCTCCAAGCCCCAATGTCCAGCCTGGCCTTGGGCACTGCCAGGGATCCAGGGGCAGCCCCAGCTGCTCTGGGCACCCTGTGCCAGGGCCTGCCCACCCTGCCAGGGAACAATTCCTGCCCAATCTCCCATCCAGCCCTGCCCTCTGGCACTGGGAAGCCATTCCCTGGCTCCTGGCCCTCCAGCCCTTGGGAATTGTCTCTCTCCAGCTTTCCTGCAGCTCCTTCAGGCCCTGCAAGGCCACACTGAGCTCAGCCCAAAGCTTCTCCTCTCCAGGCTGAACAATCCCAGCTCTCGCAGCCTTTCCTCCCAGCAGAGCTGCTCCATCCCTCTGCTCATCCTGGTGCCTCCTCTGGCCTCTCTCCAGCAGCTCCACGTCCTCCCTGTGCTGGTCCCAGGGCTGGGGCAGCTCTGCAGGTGGGCTCTCACCTGGGCACAGGGGCACCATCCCAATCCCTTCCCTGCTGCCCACGCTGGGGCTCAGCCCTGGGCTTGGGGAATTCTGGGCTGGGGCAGCTCCAGCTCTCACCACCAACACCCCCAAGGGCTGCTCCATCTGCTCCTCCCCAGCTGGATCAATCCCAGGGGGAAGCAGGTTGGTTTCCTGGGCAGCAGGACGGTGCTTTGGGCGCGTGCTCAAGTTTAAATGTGTGGTTAAATCCTGCTCCTGCCAATGAAATCTAAGCCTGTGCTTAAAGCTGAGCCGTTGATTGAATTGTGGCAACACTGAGAGGCCTTTGTAGAAATAATTAATGGATCTGAGCTGCTTTTTATGTCTGTGACCCACACAGAGAACTGGGCAGCTTCTGTGTGATTTTTAAACATATTCCCAGTTCAATGCAGGATCCAGACACAAATGGCAGCACACATTATATGGATTTACAGCATTCCCCGGAGGATTCTGGGTCAATAAAACACTGAATGGATTACAAAGAGGCCTCTAAAGTGTTTGCTGGAATTTGCAAGGAATGAATGAATGGCTATTGGGTTTATGACTGGAAAACATCTTTCTATGGATGCTGCAGCTTGGGCTGACTGACATAACCTCACTTCTGCTGTGTTTTGAACAACTGTATTTATTGTACCCAGGCCAGAAGGAAAAAAGTAAAAGGGAAGCAGAAGGTGGGAGTGGTGCACTGTTAAAATAGTCTGGAAAATAATGATGCAGGTTTAATGTAAATGATTAATTAGTATTCAGCATGGTTGCTTTTCCTGCTGTAAATAAATCACAGGCTTCCAGCAGGACCAGTGCTCTGGAGTTATGCAGCCACGTTGGACCACGATGAAAGGAGCTTGGGGCTTATCTAAACTTTATCTAAAAGTGGGATTTCACAGATTTAATTCCAAAGCGAGCTTGATTTTCCAAACCACCAGAAAAACTCTGGCTGAGCCCCACACGCAGCAGGAGGTTTCATCCCCAGCTGTGTGTGGAGACAACCCAAAGCAAGACACAACAAACAAGGGTTAAAAATGTGGAAAACGAAGTTTCTGTGAGGGATGAGAGGCCACAGGAAGAAACCTCAGCAGTGCCCAACACTTCCCAAAAGCTGAGGGCCATCCTTGGAGCATGAGTTCCAGGGACCTGGCACTCAGTGCCCACCCAACCCTTGGATCTGTTGGGAAGAAGGGTCACGGCAGTGCTGGCCAGGAAGTTTTTGGAGCTGTTTGGATCTCAGGATGGAGGAGTTTGAGGAGCAGGAGGGTCAAGCTGCTCCCTGGTGAGGAATCTGGTGCCACCTCCATGTCCCCTCTCTTGCCAGAGGGGATGAGCTTTGCTCCTCCCTGGCTCGGCCATCCTGGGGGTGGCTTCAAAGAAGGAGAGCTAAATCCTCTGGGATTTGCTTTCCTGAGGGATGGCCCATCCCACCAACAAAGAAGAACATCCAGACCTGGATTCCTGCTTGTATTCAGTTCCAGGTCCTGGCAGCAGTGATTCTTTGCTGTGACTCCACCCTAAATTCTTATTTCCCTACCAAATTTCGGTAGGAGGGATTCCAGCAGCTTCAGCCACCTCACATCTCTCAGAAATCAGGAATGTGCTGAGCCCTGATCACACTCAGCAACCACAAGCTGTGCCCAGGGAATTGCTGGAGTCAGAGTTTGATATCAGCCCTCAACGGCAGAGCTGTGATAATTAATACATAATGATAATGAGGGGTTAATCAAATTAGCAATGCAACTCCTATTAATATTTTGCAAGCCTGTCTAATCACTTGCACAGCACCCACTGGGTCGTTTTGGGGGGGTTTTAAAGGACATTTCTCCTCCTCCTACAGGAGCACAGGACTTTTGGTGACTTTGAGGAATTAAGGAGGGAGGGAAAAGGTAACTGGGAACAGCAACAATAACAAATAGAAGGAAAGAGTTGAAAAATCCATGGTTTTGGTTCTATCAATTAATTTTTATCAGCAACAGCAGCAAATCCATGTTCTAGGTCACTTCACTGAATGGAAAGCATCCCACAAGGCAGCCAAATTAGATGAAAATGGAGGCTGTACCTGGAGCTCAAATAAAGCACAGACAGTAGCAAGTCCATTAAGTTTTAATTAGCTGGTCATTAACGTGTGCCATTCATTTGGGATGTTGCATGGCAAGGAAGGGCAAGTACAGGAGGGTCTGGCTTGATTTTCTTAATGGTCTCCTTCTACATTTCTCTCCGTGATTATGATCAGTTCTTTCTAAATTTACGGAGCAATTTATTACCTCAGCGGAGTGGAAATATCAGGGAATGCAATGCAGGAAAAATGCTGGTTTTAAGGAATCAGAGTGTCCTGCGTGGTGTCCTGTGAGAGGAGCTCCAAGAGAGCCCCAACTACCTTAGCAATGAAACCCAACAGAACGGGACATGGAGCCATTTAATCAAAACAGACACACAACGCTGCTAATTCCATGAAAAGCTCATGGAAATCATCGATTTAGCCCAACCTGATGTGAAGAATGAGACTTCAAACTTCCAGGAAAGGCATCTCCTGGAGTTTATTTGAAGCACCAAAAAAGGGGGTTGTATTTCCAGTTTAATGGCCGAGGGCACAATGCCACGCTGTGTGTTTGGGCTTGGGAGAGCTCAAAGCAGAACTTCCCTAATTGGAACTGCTCAGATCCCCAGCGTGGAGGTTCATTCCAAGGAATAGACCTGCTGCTGGCAAATAGAGCTGCTCCAATTTAATTAGAGAGCAGCCACACTCGGGCTTTGTGATGGGGTGCGTGAATTCCTCCCCGGAGCTCAAACATCAATTTTTAGGAGCAAAAGGAAAGGGAACTGCTTTCAATTTCCATTTTATTATGCAGTAACGGATCATTTCCAGCCCTGGAAAAAAAACCCAAACACACCAACCCAAAAATCCAGCCTATACCTGGGGCTAACCCAGTTCCAGCAGGTAATGGAATCTGTTTTCCTTGCTGCAGCTGGAGAATGATTGAGCTCGACGTCTTGATTTTGGGCAAGGCAGTGGAGCAGGAAGAAAATCAGCTCCAGGAAAGTGGGGGGTGCTTTGAAGTGAAGGGGAAATGCACTTTTCTGGGACTCTTGGGATAGGGCCAGTTAAAGCCTGGATATTTTCACATGGCACAAAAAGTCCTGTGCTCGTACCAAGGCCTGAGGAGGGAGAAAACAGCAGGATTTTGATGTGTCCATGTTTTTCCTGCACTGGGAACTGAGGATCCATGAGGATGGATTCACTGATGGGGATGTTGTGCCTGTTTGGAATCAGTACTGGTGTCTTTGCCCAGGCGTTTCTCCTGCTCCTCTTGGGAATGTGGGAACTTATGGACACATCCCCAAAGGGCTGAGAAAGGTGTGGTTACTTTACAAACCTGAGCTTTGTCCAGGGAAGTTGTGGATATCCCTGGAAGTGTCCTAAGCCAGGCTGGATGGAGCTTGGAGCCACCTGGGATAGTGGAAGGTTCCTTCCCAAGGCAGGAGGTGGAAGGAGATGATCCTTAAGGTCCCTTCCAACCCAAACCATTCCATGATTCTGTGATTCTGTGAGTTGCTAAAGGGATGTTCCTGCTTCTGACCCTGCATTTAGTGGGGAGAAAAAGGGCTCAGATGCCATTTCTGGAGGTCTGTGGGATCTTCCTTCAGTATTCAGAGGGTGGGCAGGCCCTGGCACAGGGTGCCCAGAGCAGCTGGGGCTGCCCCTGGATCCCTGGCAGTGCCCAAGGCCAGGCTGGACATTGGGGCTTGGAGCAGCCTGGCACAGTGGGAGGTGTCCCTGCCATGGCAGGGGGGTTGGAATGAAATGATCTTTGAGCTAGAAGATCCTACAAATGCAGTTTTATGTTACAGATTATTGAACCCATTATTTACTCTTTATTTTCTTTGACTTGAACATGTTACATGAGAGATTCTCTGCCAAGAGCTTTGATAAGTGTGAGGACTCAGTCAATTATGTCATCTGAAAGCACAAAGTTTTAAAATGTGCAATAAATAGGAATGGAAGACATTTGTCATTGTAGCAGATTTTGATTATTTTTTTGTTAAGCATTTGGTTTTATCCAAGAACAGGGTGTAAACAAGTGAACCAATTTGTCCAGACAGATGAGAGAATCAAGCTCAGAGTTCTCATCTTAAGAGTTGTCAGTGGATTTATGAAAACTCTGAATTAGATAAAGCAAATTCACATCAGTACAAAGAAAACTTGACCGGGTCATGTAAAACAACAACTGAAGGGACAATTTGTTCCTGAGTAGGTGATGAGGTCATTTCAGCAAATGAGAAAATGGAATAATTGTCCAGCCATCAAATGGCTGAATCCAACAGGAAGAACATTCACCCTTGTTTTTACTGATGGACCAACACTGAACGTTCCCAAATCCATAATAAGGCAACAAATGAACTGCCCTGGTCACCCAGCAGCTTTCCTAGAGAACATTTTAAAGGAAAAAAATTCAGGGTGATTTCCTCCTGCACATACACAGCTTTAGCTTTTCCTCTGTCCCTCTTCCCTTCTCTCCTTCCTGTAAGCAGGGGAGGCTCAGGGTGGACAGCAGCAGGAATTTCCCCATGGAAAGGGAGCTCAGGCCTTGGCAGGGGCTGCCCAGGGAGGTTTGGAGTGCCCATCCCTGGAGGTGTCCCAGGAAGGGCTGGAGGTGGCACTCAGTGCTCTGGGCTGGGGGCAAGGTGGGCATCGGGCACAGCTGGGCCTCGCTGGGCTGGGAGGGCTTTTCCAGCCTCAGGGATCCTGGGATTCAGGGATTCTCGGCTCACATGCTGCACTGCCAGCAGGCAGGGATGGGAGTGGAGGTGTTGATATGTCTGATAAGGAAACAACCTCTTGTGGCTGTGGCTTTATCTGCTGTTTATCACATGAGGCTCCCACTGCCTGTTTCCTGTGACTTTAGGGGTTTTTGGGCACCACAGGTTGGATTTCTCCCAGATTTTATTCCTCAGCACCATTAAGGAGATGTGATGGAGGGTGTCCTTGTGCTACTGTGCTGTTGTCCTGCCCCTGGACACAGGTTTGGGTGAAGATGGAAGAACCCTCTCCCCATCCACTCCTTGAATGTTCTGCCCACTGGAATTCCCTCGGGAGCACAAGGTCCTGGGGTCCTTCTGGCTCCCAGCCCTGGAATTTTAGGTTGCATGTTGGCAAGGGTTAAATGGGATCTTGGGCAGGAATTCCTCCCTGGGAGGGTGGGCAGGCCCTGGCACAGGGTGCCCAGAGCAGCTGGGGCTGCCCCTGGATCCCTGGCAGTGCCCAAGGCCAGGCTGGACATTGGGGCTTGGAGCAGCCTGGGACAGTGGGAGGTGTCCCTGCCATGGCAGGGCTGGCACTGGATGGGCTTTGAGGTCCCTTCCAGCCCAGCCCATTCTGTGATTCCATAATTCCAAGTCCATTTTGAATGGTGGCAGGGATCTCTCCACATCCCCTTGGATCTCTCTGCATCCCCCGGAATCTCTCTGCATCCCTGTGGATCTCTCTGCATTCCCTTGCAGCTCGCGGATGCTTCAACCATCTCCCTGCGTGTTTTTCTGTCTTCTCCTGCTGGAAGCAGGAATTTGGCCCACCCAGGCAGTTTGCAGCCCCTCTGAGGGTGTTTAGCTAACAAGACTGTGAAGGAATTGCTGTTCCCTTGTGTGTGGGGTCAGGGAATACTGAGCTCGCTGGGATGGTGCCAGAGTTGTGCACAGGGCAAAGTAAATCAGTCCTGTCACTCTGATCCCTTCCACCTATGGAAAAATCTTCTGGGAATAGCTGGATGCCCCTCAGAGATTATTTCTACAATCTGGAGGGGCAATTCCAGCGCAGATCCCAGGAGTACAGGAATACCTGGAAGACAGGAGTCCCCAGGTGTAGCTGGGGATGTGCCCTGAACCTCTTGAGCAGCACCCACAGATCTTTCTGCTGTATTTACAGCGGCAAACCTGGCCCAGGGCCCAGGGGCAAGTGCTACCTTGTGGTTTGCTCCTCTTTATTTACTCCTCACAAACTCTCTGGTCAGATTTGGGCCTCTGCCAAGTAGGACTTTCCCAGAGCAAAGTTTGGACCAGCTGTGGGAAGCCAGTGTGGGGAAGGAGAGGTTTAACCCCAGGGATGCAGCGCACGGTTCTTCCTCCCCTGTGGAACAGGTCCTTGTCCCTGTTTTATGTGATCCCAACCCAGCCAGGCAGGATCATCCCTCCCTTTGGATGCATTCAGGAAAGGATTAGCTGCTGATCTGCTTGCATGACTGAAAGCAACTGCCCTCCTCAAAGAAACAAACAAAACCTTTGGTAATTAAAAGAACTTTATTAAGGTTGCAAAGTCAAGGCTCAGAAATTGGCCATTTTCTGAGACTTGTGCAACTTTTATTTGTGGCCTTTCTGTGCTGCCTCATGACAGCCTTCAAAGCTGGTTTTTTTCCCCCCCTGAGCTGCTGTTTCCTCCAGCACAGGATGGGCTGCACTCAAATAATGAGGAGTTGAGTTCTGTCCTCGGCCTAACGTGGGATTCTAGGCTTTGCTTGTTGCACAACCCAGAGCCTGCTCTGCAGATACGGGGTATCAGTTTCCTCATTGCCTTTCCTGTGGTAATGTGGCCTCTGCAGGGGCTCCAAAACCAGGGGTTTTTAACTCCTTGTGCCCTGCTGGAAGGAGAGGTTGCAACACCCTTGTTTTAAAACACCTCCAAGAACATCAAGTCCAGCATTTGGCTGATCTCCGCAGCTGCAAAACGTTTAGAAATTTGAATTTTCCATTTCTAAGAGCCCGAGAGTTTTGTTTTTCAGCCTTTTTCTCACTGATACCAACATCCAAGAACAGACTGAAGTCCGATTGAGGTTCTGAGTTTCAACATTGTGGCTACCACGAGACCTTAGGTTTGGCCTGTGGAAAATGAGGAATTCACGGCTTGGGATAAATCCGCAGAGCCGACATCAGGCAGGGACCCTGCAGCACAGGCAGGAGCAGAATTGAGCTCCCCCAAGGCAGCCGTGAGGTTTTTCTGCTCCTCTGCTCCCCTGACTCATTGGCTTCATGTTTTCCAGATGTCTCCAGACTTTATCCTACCTTACCCCACTGCCTCGTTTCATTCCCAGATTTGTTCACTCAGCTGTTATGGAAAAGATCCAGGAATGAATTTGCCAGGTCTGGATCCCCAATTCAGCTCAAACTTCTTTTTAGACCTGGAGATCTTTAGATCTTTAGATAGACTTTAGATCCTTCCAATCTCTTGGAATTGAGCAACCTGGATTTCTAATCCAATTTCAAACCCAGACACTCTTGCTCAGACCCAGACACCTCTTACAAAATCAAAGATAAATTGTCTTAATTACAGCAGATAAATGGTCTTAATTACAGCAGCCCCGGTTTTCTCAACGCTTGCATTTGCAATATTGTCATTCCTGGAAGGGGAGAAAATAAAAAGGGATAATTCCCAGAGTTTGGGGGCAGAGAGGGGGAGGAAGGAGCTGTTCATGGTGTGGTTTGAGAGAAGAATGAAGTGCCAAGAGCAGATGAAAAGGGTTCCTCCAGTGGGGTTAATGCAGTGACCATCAGGAAAACCAGGGAACAACACCTGGAAGGACTAGGAATTGGGAAGGACCAGGAAAAACCCTTCCCTGGAGCACTCAGGGATGTTTAGGAACAGCAGGGACTTTTAGCTGAGGCTCTTTGAGGCCTTTCAGGGAAGTGGGATCCTGAACTGGCTGCCCCCCAACCACCTCTCCTGCCCTGACCCCTGCAGACTGGGATTTTCAAAGCAATCCCAAATAATCACGGGATGGCTTGGGTTGGAAGAGACCTTGAATATCCTCTAGTTCCAACCGCCTGCCATGGGAACACAAGTGGGCAACCCTGGGACTTTCGGGAAGTATCATCTTCTAAATATGAAGAACAAGCACAGGGAGGTCCAGGGAGTCACTTTTCCCCCCTTGGTAAATATTTTTCACTAGTTCTAAAAATAAAACTGCTTTAGACAGCTACCTAAGCAACCCAGACTCAACAAATCTCCTCGTTACATGAAAAGAAAGAAAATTTCCTGCCTGTGGTTTACTTGCAGCCACCGTTATCTCTTTAATAGACACTGAGCTAAGCAAGAAAAGCAGAATTAAAAAAGCAGATTTTTTGTTCCTTTTGCATAACACAGGACAGGCATTTTCTCCAGTGACCTTGGAAGCCCCTGTGTTTTATTAATTGCTGGTTTGCTATTTCTCTGAGGAGAAATAAGTGGAAAAGAAGTTTTTGGTGTTTAATATAAGACAGGAAAATAGTGCTTCAGATGGAAAGCATAGATTCAGCCCAGAGTGACTAAATTTGCTCTCCCACAATCGGGAATTAAAAGATGGACCTCGCATCCCATTCGTGGCCCAGGCCAGACTCCACAAGGCCAGCTGTCTCACTCCAGCTCTTCCTGGGGGCCACTGGAATTTGCTCCCGAGCTTTGCAGAGCTCTTGGCCGGACCAAGGCAATCCCTTTGCAGCAGGAGCAGAATCCCAAGCCCTGTGAACCCTCGGCTCCGTCAGTCTAAATATGGAGCAGGGCAGTTTGCTGGGAATCATTTCCAGTAAGGGAGGATGTTTCCTCAGCAGTTTTCGAGCTGGCTCTGACTCAGGCATTCTCCTGGGAGCCCATTGAAGTGGTCATTAGGGAGGCAGCAAAAAGGCAGGGAGGAATTTCGGAACAAAGATGCTCATCCTGGATGAAAGAGCTCCGGAGAATCCTCCCGGCCATTGCCTCTGGGCACGCTTGAGGGGTTTTATTGATGCTGCTGCAAAAGTAGTGCTGAAACCATTCCATTATTTGTGCATAATTCGAAAGACGCTGCATTGTGCTCGTTCCAGCAGCGGGGTGAAGCACGGGGCTTGTAAAATGCTGGGCTCAACCCAGCCCTAATTAAATGTTTCGAGTCGATTAACACCCACCATTGCAACACAGCGATCAATGGTGGAAGGTTGGAGTTACTGAGGGAGTAACGGGAAGGCACAGCTGGAATTTGCTAAGCTAAGTCTTCTCCCAAGCTGAGAGCAGAGGGAACGTGTCCAGCAAAGAGGCTGGGGAAAAACCTAAAGCTTAAGAGGCAAAATAAATATTTCCCCATCTCTGGTTTTCACTTTTTTGTGAATATGGGTTTCAAGGTAAATTTTTGCTGGAAAGTTTAAAAAAGTCAGGCTTTAATCGTGCTCTGAATACGCAGATTTCTTGAGGTGTCACAGCTGGACACACTGACCTTACTGGGATTATTGCTATAGTGAAGCTAAACCTGAGTCACAGTGTAAGAGTGGGATTGGACTGAGCCTAGAACTGGCAGAGGGTGTCACACAGGCAGCTGGAATTTGGGTTTCCATTTCAATTTATCCAGATTGTGGCTGCTCCTGACCACAAAATGCTCCGGCAGGAAGAGGGCAGCCCAAGTGACAGATCTGCCTCCATGGGGTTGGGATGTCCCAAAATCCTTTCTCCTCTCTACAAGTCTCAGGTGGTGCAGAGAGATGAGGATAATGTAAAATATATTTAAATAGGGAGAAATTGTTCCCTGGGAGGGTGGGCAGGCCCTGGCACAGGGTGCCCAGAGCAGCTGGGGCTGCCCCTGGATCCCTGGCAGTGCCCAAGGCCAGGCTGGACATTGGGGCTTGGAGCAGCCTGGGACAGTGGGAGGTGTCCCTGCCATGGCAGGGGTGGGATGGGATCTTTAAGATCCCTCCCAACCCAAACCATTCTGTGATTCTGAAGGCCTCCCTTAGTGACCCCTCTGTGCAAGGCTCAGGCTCCAAGCAGGAATTATCTTCCTTTGGAGACTGATCCCTATCATTAATGGGAAGACTCTTTGGTGGATGTTTACTGCCCAGCCCGACTGAATCACAGCTGTCCTGTGCTTTCCGGAGTAAACAAGACCTGTCATGACTGAAATCATGGCTGAGTGTTGGATCAAATACCTTTGGCATTGCAAATTTGCTTCCTGGGCATGCTGGCCTGGTGCTCCATGGGGGAAGAAGACCTGGAAAAGTGGCAGAAAGACGCAGGGGGGGAAATCCCACATGGGGCAGGGGCAGAAAAAAGCTGGGTGGATGCTGAATGAATTTTTAAAAAGGAGTTGCAGTTCAAGTGCTCTGCACTGAAAAATGAATCAGCTCCTTAGGTTTGTTCACAGAGGGCCTTGGAGCAGGGGAGGTGGAATTCCAGAAATATTTACATCAGGCAGATACGGCAGAGTTTTGTCTGCCCTCAAAACTGACTTTCCTTGGAAAGCTGGATGTTCCCTACAGGTCTTTGCTCCAAAACCTCCTCTCTGGTGGTGTTCCCCATAGTTATTGCTGCTGTAACTCCACATGTTCTTGTTCTTCACGTCCTTCTCCTTCATGCTGGACCCCAAAAACTTCTCCTGGCCAAGACATCCTTACCCAAATATACATTAAAAAGGATTATTTTAAGCTGATCTAACTCTCTGATCTTCTATTTTAAGGCATTAAACCCAGCCCAGCCTTCCCAATAAGCAACTTTTAGGCCAACCCACCCAGTGCACCTGAAATGATCCCTGCAGCTGAATTTAATAAATAAAGATTTAGCAAAACAAACTTGCTGCTACTTGTTTGGGAAAAAAAAATATCCTGCAATGAATTACACATAATTATTGACCCTGGAGTATAAATAATGAAGGTAGGAAGCTTTTAAAATGTACATTATTAAACTGGTAGAATGTTTAGAGCTAGGCAGACATCAGTGGTTTAACAATGAAATGCATGTTTATGAATCCCTTCTAAACAGAGATTATTGATCCAAAAATTTCAGTTTTAAGGTAATTTAAAAAAAATAACCCAAACAATTTCCAGATCCAGGAAACTAAATTGTCTGTATTGAGCTGTACAATCTCTAATTTAAAATTTTATACTAGATATAAAATAATAAAATCTATAAAAATTATGTATCGATATCAAATATAATATATAAATAGAAGATATAAATAAAAATAATAATAAATAATAAATAAATGTAATATATATATAAATAATTTAAAATAAAATAACCTCCCACACACGCAGCAGCTTCTTTTAGAGCCTGTTCCAAGGGAATGGAAAGCTCCTCCACTTAACCTCCTGCTGGATTTTCAGCCAGGTAAGTTCAACTGAAAAAGGGAAGGATAGGGATGAGAGAAGAGCCTTGAAATAGTTGGGATCTTTGGCTCCAAACCAAGGAAGTTTTGAGTATCTCCAGAAAAGGAAAATTTCCCAAGTTTTGTAGAGAATATGATTCCCTCTGGGTTTTTCCTGGGGAAGGTGATGATGGGAAGGCACAGGAAAAGAAACTGCTGAAGTCTGAGCAGAGGCTTGAGCTCAACATTGGGACAACTTGGAGAACTGTCCCATGGGAAATGTTGGCAGTGGAGGCACCCAGAGGCTTTGGGTTTAGTTGGTTCCACATTTGAGGTCTTCAAATAAGGCAGGAGATGTTGCCAGGGTGCAGAAGAAGGGGGCTGGAGGTTTTCTGGCAGCTTTTCCCCCTGGTGCCATTGAGGGACCTTCTGGTGATTCTGAATCAGAGAAAGGGGCAGGATTTAGGCCGGGCTTTAACCCTGGCTTTAACCCTGGCTCCTCTCACAAGCTGCTCCCAACCATATGGGATTGAAAAAGCTCCACATCTCTATGGATTGTTGTGCAAAACTTCTCCCAGAGCCTGGAAAATCCGTCCCTGACACAGGAGATCATTTCACCGAGGACC
This sequence comes from Corvus hawaiiensis, assembly GCF_020740725.1. Lineage (NCBI taxonomy): Eukaryota > Metazoa > Chordata > Aves > Passeriformes > Corvidae > Corvus > Corvus hawaiiensis. Next base: position 121,399,920 of record NC_063214.1, read on the forward strand.
AAACGGAATATTGAGAATCATGGAATGGTTTGGATTGGAAGGGACCCCAAAGATCATTTAGATTCCACCCCCTGCCATGGACAAGGACATTTCCCACTGTCCCAGGCTGCTCCAAACCCGGCCTTGGGCACTGCCAGGGATCCAGGGGCAGCCCCAGCTGCTCTGGGCACCCTGTGCCAGGGCCTGCCCACCCTCCCAGGGAACAATTCCTGCCCAATCTCCCATCCAGCCCTGCCCTCTGGCACTGGGAAGCCATTTCCCCCCATTCCATCCTTCCATGCCTGTATAAAATTCCCTCTCACTATTTTATTTTATATATTTTTTATTGTATCTATTTTATTTTATTTTTATTTTATATTTTTTATTTTATATATTTTATTTTATTTTATTATTTAATTTATTTTATTTTCTACATTTTTAAACATATTTTATTTTATATGTTGTATTTTATTTTTTAATTTTTTATATTTTATTTTATTTTTTTATATATTTTATTTATTTCATTTTATTTTATTTTCTATATTTAAAAATATATTTATTATTTATTTTTTATTTTATATATTTTATTTTATATATTTTATTTATTTTATTTTATTTTGTATATTTTAAAATATATTTTATTTTATACGTTTTATTTTATATCTTTAAATTTTATTTTATTTTATTTTTTTTTATATTTTTTATTTATATATTTTTTTATTTTATTTTTATTTTATATATTTTATGTTTTATTTTATTTTTTATATTTTTAATATTTTTTACTTTATTTTATTTTATTTTATTTTATTTTTTTCTTCAGTGCAGCTGATATTTGAAATGCCCCAAATGCCGATGCTTCCATTGCTCGTGTGGGAAAACACAGCGTGGGTCCCTTTGAATTTACCCTCGGTTCCAGGAGCGGGAAGCATGGGAGAGGGGCTGCCAGGCACCTGCCCCCATCCCTGGGGAGGGAATTAGCCAGGGAAGCTGCAGAAGAGCTGGGATTTGTGCGCTGATGGGGGTCCTTGTGAGGCATCGCTCCGGCAGCGCCTCATTGCTCCGTGCCTGGCTGGGATCCGCACGGAGAGCCCAGAGGGAGGAATTCCTTGCTTCACACAGTGGCTGTTAATCAACATTTTGGGAAAGGCAATTACAGCTTCCCAAGCTGTGGAAACCTCTGGCTTTCCCACACTTGGGCCATGTGGTCATGGGCTGGGGCTCAGCTCTTCCTTTGTGCCAGGGACACTTGACCTCTCCCAGTGTCTGCAGAAGACTGGGAATGTTTCATGGCTGACCGAGGTGCCAGCCCTGCAGACGCACGCAGGGACATTTCACAACAGGGTTTTCCTAAGAGAATTAGGAATGCAGTTTTTCTGGGAGTCAAACTCGATTAGGTTTCCTTGGTTTTCAGGGTTTTTTTTGGAAATTCCTGCCTTTTTGTTCCCAGCTTTCCAGCTGAGCCTGTTCCACTCCTGGCACCGCCCGTTGTACTCGGCTGCATTACTCAGCTTTTGTGCTGCCAGACTGGAATGTCAATGGAAGTAACTCTCAGCTCCCAGGAGGTGGCATGGAGAGCCCCATTCCCTCTTCCTGAGGTAAGAAATTTCAGGATACAGCTCAGTTACGGGAAAGGTTCTAGGATATGTTGCCTGAGGGGCTGGTCTTGCCAATCCACAATGCCCTTGCCATTCCTGAGCTCCCAAGAACAACCTGAACACTGTGGAAAAATCAGGTTTTCCCATTATATTCCTGAGATCAGTTACATTCCCGCTGCCATTTTTCCAGCTGTGTCCTGACTGCTTTGTCCAGTGGAAATCTTCCTTATCAGAAGCCAAAATTCCCCTCCCAGCAGCTCTCAGAGGTCACTTATGGGACATTTATATCCCAAACAAAAGGTTGTGCTGCTCCAGCCTGGATGGTGTAACTGGAAGAAACCAATCCCTGCTTTCCGTGAGCTGCGGATGCAATCCCACAGCTCTGAAGATATTTCTACAAATCCACTTATTTCTATAATTCCTGGGCTGCATCCAAAGTAGTGTGGGCAGCAGGGAAGGGATTGGGATGGTGCCCCTGTGCTCAGGTGAGAGCCCACCTGCAGAGCTGCCCCAGCCCTGGGACCAGCACAGGGAGGACGTGGAGCTGCTGGAGAGAGGCCAGAGGAGGCACCAGGATGAGCAGAGGGATGGAGCAGCTCTGCTGGGAGGAAAGGCTGCGAGAGCTGGGATTGTTCAGCCTGGAGAGGAGAAGCTTTGGGCTGAGCTCAGTGTGGCCTTGCAGGGCCTGAAGGAGCTGCAGGAAAGCTGGAGAGAGACAATTCCCAAGGGCTGGAGGGCCAGGAGCCAGGGAATGGCTTCCCAGTGCCAGAGGGCAGGGCTGGATGGGAGATTGGGCAGGAATTGTTCCCTGGCAGGGTGGGCAGGCCCTGGCACAGGGTGCCCAGAGCAGCTGGGGCTGCCCCTGGATCCCTGGCAGTGCCCAAGGCCAGGCTGGACATTGGGGCTTGGAGCAGCCTGGGACAGTGGGAGGTGTCCCTGCCATGGCAGGGGTGGAACTCAATGATCTTTGAGGTCCCTTCCATCCCAAATCATCTCATGATTCCATGATTTCCTACCCTCCAGAGGCTGGACTTTCCTGCTATAAGGCAAACCTTAATGGCCAGAAGTATAAATTCCATGAAATGAAGTTTAAGGTTTGGTCTGAGCGATGAAATATTGGAATTCTTCATCATTTAAATAGACAGCTCAAGCGAACAAACTCCAATTAATTAATATTTCATGGCCTGAAGTGTTGTAGTGTTCCAATTAATTTGGAAGGATTTGGGAGAAAATGGCCCCTGAGTCTCAAAAGAAACCCCAGACTGACCTCATCCAAGGAATCTGGAGGCTTTCTTGCTGGTTTAAGGTGAAAATAAGGATGAATCTTAAAGAAGTGGCCAGGAAAACTTCAAGCCAAGTTGGTTACAACATATCTGCAACCACAGGAAAATTAGGCCTGTCCTGGGGTTTTAATACAGTGGGGGAGCCACTGCCAGGATCTGAAAGTCTGGGATGCTTTCCATCCATGCAAAAAAAAAAAAACCAACCCAATTAACTGAAACAAGGTAAAAATTAAACACATTATTTAAAATGTCTTTGAATATGTGACATCCCTGCTGTTTCTGACAGGCACCTCAGTTCCAGGATGGGGTTTTAGACAAAGCTTGCTGACAGGAAAGTGGTTTTATTGGAGTTTAGGATGTTTGACAGAGCTCCAGGACTCAGAAATCCGTGGCTCTAGACAGCCAACCCAACCTTACTGACTTGGGTCTGGAAAAGCTGCTCCTACAACTTCCAGCAGCCACAGTCCTGCTGTGCCACTGGATTTATCAGCAGGGAAAATCCCACATGGCCCATTCCATGCAGGCAGGGAAGGACTCACAGGGTGGGCTTTGGTTTCTTTTCACTTTCTTGGTCACTTTGGGCTCCTGCCTGGGAAAACTGGGCTGAGTAAATTTGGCATCAGCTACTGGGTGGTGTAAGGAGCTTCAGTTCTTCTGGAATTGTTCAGCCTGGAGAAGAGAAGGATCCAGGGAGAACTCAGTGCAGTCTTCCAGTGCCTGAAGGATGCTTTTAAAAAGGAAGGAAAGGGACTTTTTATACAGTGACAGGAGCCAGGGAATGGCTTCCCAGTGCCAGAGGGCAGGGCTGGATGGGAGATTGGGCAGGAATTGTTCCCTGGGAGGGTGGGCAGGCCCTGGCACAGGGTGCCCAGAGCAGCTGGGGCTGCCCCTGGATCCCTGGCAGTGCCCAAGGCCAGGCTGGACATTGGGGCTTGGACAATCTTCTGCCAGAGATTCCTCATCACACTTAATCTTGCTTTGTTAAGATGGACTTAAGCTGTATAAATAATTGATGAGAGACAAATTCTCATCTCTCCATCATCTTTAAATAACCTGTGTAAGTGTGACCCATCTGTTCACTCTGCTCCCTGGGACCTGACAGCAGCCAGGGAGCGGCTGGAGCTGGGCCAGGGCAGGGTTAGGTTGGATTTTAGGGAAAGGTTCTTCCCCCAGAGGCTGCTGGGCACTGCCCAGGCTCCCCAGGGAATGGGCACGGCCCCGAGGCTGCCAGAGCTCCAGGAGCGTTTGGACAGCGCTGCCAGGGATGCCCAGGCTGGGATTGGTGGGGGGTCTGTGCAGGGCCAGGGGTGGGACTGGGTGATCCCTGTGGGTCCCTTCCAGGGTGCTCAGGATGTTCCATGATTCTGTGATCCTGTGACCCTGGAACCCAACACAACTGAAAACAGATCTTTGCTTATGGGCAGCTGGTGCAAAAACCTTCTCTGATGGAGATTTCAGGGAATCATCAGTCTGCACTAATGCCTTGCTGTGACTCAGGCAGCCACAGAGTCCCTTCCTGAGCAGGGCATGATCTGCAGACAGCTCCAAGGACTTCTCAGCTGCTCTGTCCTCTGCTTTTTCCTGGGCAAACAGGTGATTTTTTTTTTCCCCTCCTCACTGATATCCAGACTTGCTGCCCATTGCCAGAGTGTCTGGATTGGATCTTGGTGCATCATCAAACACTCACATTCCACTTGTTGAGTCAGGAGAGCTGGAAAAGGATGAGCTGCACCAGTGGGGATTTATTGAGGCAAGATGGAAAGACCTGGGGTGGACAAACAGACTAAAACCTGTCCCTAGGGATCCTATCCCTGGTCAGCCATTCCCCAGGTCCAGCAATGCATCCTTTTCCCAACCCTCATCTCTGTGCATGCTGCCCCTTCCCTCCTCTCACCCAAAGAGAAGTTGTCCTGTGTGTCCCCAGTGCCACGTGAAGATGAGGAAATCCTCCTCTGTGACCACCAGAAGGACCTGTGGGAGCTGCCAGAGGCCACAAAACGAGGGACTCTCACCCACTTTGCTGGCAAAGAAACATCATCTCCCTGACTAAAACATCCACGAGAAAGAGTCTAATCTGGAGTTAATAACCCCAAGGTTTTGTGAGAGCACAGCAAGAGAAAAGCCCTGGAGTCTCCTGGTCGGGGATACAACAGAGGAGGAGGATTTCCATGAATACTCCAGGGTGTTATTTTCTGCTGCACGTGGGGTTCTTTGCCTGAGCCCGGTCTTTTCCTACAAAACCCGGCGTGTGCTGTGCAGAGGGAAGACAAGACAGAGCAAACCACGGAGGTCACGACTCCGATCCTGCGGGAAGCCGCTCTCCAAGCAGAAAGTTTAAGGTAAATATCTGCTGTTGATAAACACTCAGTGCATATTTAAGGCCACCACGGTTCCTTGGGTGCCCTTTGTTGGTGTAAATAAACTCCAGCTCGGTTTGTGGCAAACCTCAAATATTTGACTTCAGGCTCAGCAGAGGATGCGGAGTTATGAATCTGTTCCTGTGCGTGGGTTTAACACTGCACTGATCACGTGGAATCCTTCCTGAAATCCCAAGTTTTTCCAAGCAAAACAATGATAGAGGGTGAGAGGAGCCTCCTCTAAGGTGGGTCTGTTAATATCCATCCCACTCCAAGGAGAATGTCACCACCTCCTCTCCCTTCCATCAGTTTTATTCATTTCCATCAGTTTTATCAATTTTATTCATTAATTTAAGGGTAATTCTGGGAGAGAGGGATACAACCCTACGGACACCAGGTGTGTGCCTTTGCCTGAGGCAAGGAGAAGGGGCACATTCCTGGGATTTATCCTGAGTCCACATCCCTACAAAATCCTGCCCAGCCTCCTGGAGTGAGTCTGTTTTGATCTCCATCATCCGATTTTCAGGAGCACAAGGAACACTCAGGAACTACACCTTTGGAAAGTTCCAAGCAGAGCCAGATGGATCTGGGATTCCTCAGCTCTCCACTGCTTGGATTGTGCAAAGCTGGTGGCTGCACTGCTGGAAAACCCAAAATCGCTCAGCACAGGGGGTTCTTTGTCTCCTCTGCTTGGAATTATGAGCAGGAAGAAAGCAGAAGTAGCAGCCCAGTTTCACCCTGGTCACTCCAACTTTGGAATGTTCTTGGGAAAACTCTGGCTCCCTGTGGCTGCTAAGAGGGCAGTGGAAGTGGAAATGAATGGAGAAATAGCCCAGAAAAATATTTAGTGGGTGTGTGGCAGCCACACCTGTGCTCCAATGGACATAAAATCATGGAATTCCAGGGTGGTTTGGGTTGGAAGGGACAATGAAGGTCGTGTCATCCCACCCCTGCCATGGGCAGGGACACCTCCCACTGTCCCAGGCTGCTCCAAGCCCCAATGTCCAGCCTGGCCTTGGGCACTGCCAGGGATCCAGGGGCAGCCCCAGCTGCTCTGGGCACCCTGTGCCAGGGCCTGCCCACCCTCCCAGGGAACAATTCCTGCCCAATCTCCCATCCAGCCCTGCCCTCTGGCACTGGGAAGCCATTCCTGTCCCTCCATCCCTTTTAAAAGTCTCTCTCCACATTTCTTGAGCCCTTCAGGGACTCAGCTGAAATTACAACTGTGTAAGCCCCAAATTCAGTTCATCCAGCTCTTTCTCGTCTACCACAGGCATTTGGAATTAAAGGAGTTTTCCCAGCGTGTTCTTGAGGAGCTGAAGGTCTTGCACATGGCTGAGGGATGTCCCTGCAGCCACTCTGGTTGTGGTGACTCCAGCAGAATTTAACTTGGAGCCAGTACAGCCTTGGGCACATCGCTGTAAACCAAGCCCAGTGAGTTGTGCCTTGGGAGGGCATCCAGTGGCACTCAGTGCTCTGGGCTGGGGACAAGGTGGGCATCGGGCACAGCTGGGCCTGGCTGGGCTGGGAGGGCTTTTCCAGCCTCAGCATTTCTGTGAGGTTTTGGTCTTGGTCCTTCTGTGGGGGCCAAGCTTTACCTGTGGGGAGATCAGCCCACATCAGCTCTCGGGTACTTTGATGGGAAATCTTCCCCTCTGGAAACTCTTCCATGTGGCAGAAAATGCTTGAGAGCAAGCGAGAGTGACCTGGAGATCAGGATTTCCAGCAGAATCCCTCAAATTAAAGGTTCATTCCGTGACTCAGAGGATGCTGTTTTAAAAAGGGGCAGAAATTGTCTGAGTAACTCAAAACCAAAACCTTTGGCTCAACGAGTTTTGCTGATCCCCTTTCGTGTATTTAAGTTCAAGTTTTTGGCAACATAATCACAATAAAGCTGAACTCTCCCGTTCTCTGTGCAAAAATCCCTTGTTTGGAGCCACGTAGATGTTCCTTTCTGCCAGTCCGCTCCACGCTTCATTTCTAATTCCCGATTTTTCTCCTCCCTGGCTACTTTTGTCCGTCTCTCCCAGGTGGAATTTGCCAGTCCTGGAGGTTTGACCTGGCTGCAGGCTGCGGGTGGTGGGCTGTGGGTGGTGGGGGCTGTTCCTGTCAGCGCTTGGCCGCGGTTGTTTCCGAGCTCCAGTTTCTTCCCACCCACATGGATGGGACAGGCAGGGCTGGCTGGAATTCCCACAAGGAGCCAGGAAAATGCAGAAGCCTTTGCTTTGGCTCTGGGTTTTAGCAAAGTCCCATCCCAGGAGCGGGAATGGCAGAGTGGTGTGGGAATGGATGGAAGTGCAAACCCCAGGAGCAGCTGGTACCAGGAAAGGACTTTTTTTAAAAAAAAAAGACAAACAAGCTCCTCTTTCAGCTGGCCAAGGTTAAAATATCTGGCTCCTTATCCAGCCTTTTATTGGGAATTCTGTCCTGGCCACCTCCAGCTCCCTGTTTCTCCCTGGGAGGGACAAACAGCTGCCGTTTTTGGGAATGCTCTCCTCCCTTCTTTCCTGGCAGGTAGAGGCAGCTCTGGAGCGTTCTGAGGAATCTTTGCACCAACAATGATGGCCAAAATCTCCCTGAGGATGACGAATTTTGGCTGTACTGAGTTTTTTGTTGAGGAAACTGTGCAAAATGTCCAGTAAACGACAGGTTAGACATGGAGGTGACCCCAAAATTTGCTTTGTTCAGTGGAGCAGATGAGCCGCCACTAAGGTTGGTGGAGCTACAGCAGCTTGGAGGCTGGGCCAAAGCACAAAGAAGCCCTGAATTTTAAGAAAAATCAAATTTAGAGCACCACAGGAAGCACAGAAACAGCTGGAGTTCCTGGATGTGGTGTAATTCTGCTGGCCCGGCCCATCCCGAGGAGTTTGCTCCTCTGGGATGTGCTGAACCACCAAAATTAACAGCGCAAGTTCTCAGAATAGGCAGAAATTATCAAAAAAAGCAAAATCCAAACACCGGCAAGGCAGAAGAAATCTGCAGGTGGTCCTGGAAGAGGTGATTTGCCAGACTGGGGATTTGGGCACACCCACATCGATGTCCTCATGGAGAGCAGAAACCCAGCCTCGTAGGAAAAAACAGGCTTCAAAAGCAGGGGAAGGCAAGCCATGGTTTATGAATTCCAGAAAATTGCAGTTCAGTTGAAGAAAATGCAAAAATTCTCGTCATTAAATCTGAGTAAGAGCAAAATTGGTGTTGCCTGGCTCTCAGCAGGGACTGAGAGCGGATTCCAAGGAAAACAAGAGTTCCCATCACCAGGAGTGTGTCCTCCCAGCTTCCAGCAATGGGTGACTCCTCAAATTCTTGAGCCACAAGTTGGATCTGCACTGTGGTGTGAAAGAATATTTCATGAAATTCTCCTCGTGATTTTTCCAATTCAGATTTCTGATAGCTAAGGCAATTCCAGGGAGTTCTGCATCCGAGTGTGGGGAAGATCTGTCTCTTTTTTAATTTGACCTGATGAACACAGAGATGAACACAAATGACAAAGTTCCTGAGTCATTCCAATTACTAATCCATTCCAAAAAATGCCATTCTTTTTTTTTTTGGAGAACTTGGAGAACTGGAAGAGGCTTCATAAACCAGCCCCGTGTTCTTTCCTAGGTTTTTTTTTTCTTTTTTTTTCCATGAACAACTGTTGATTCAGTCAGCATTAATTTGGGAATTTTAATGAGTTGCGTAGAAATTCAGGTTGAAGAGTATTATTTTAATGCTGTGATGAACTTGGCCTGAAGCAGGGAGTGGAATAAAATCCAAGCTTCCACAACATTTTTGCTCCAAAAAAACCTGACATAATTAAAATGTTTTCCTTGCAAAAACGTCCTGTATCTTATCTTTGTCTGATTGTCTCACCCTGTATTGAGACAGTATATTATTAATTATGTTGCAAATAGTTTTATTTGCTAATTAGCTGTGTGGACTTAAATCTTTATCTTTTACCCAGGGAATGGAGAAAGTCAGATAGGCCACAGAATTCCAGATCTTTTTTATGGATTTTGTGATGGAGAAGAGAAGGTTGTGTGAGGATCTTACAGCACCTTCCAATATCTGAAGGGGCTACAGGGAAGCTGAAGAGGGATAATCCATGAGGAACTGGAGTGATGGGACAAGGGGGAGTGGCTTCCCAGTGCCAGAGGGCAGGGCTGGATGGGAGATTGGGCAGGAATTGTTCCCTGGCAGGGTGGGCAGGCCCTGGCACAGGGTGCCCAGAGCAGCTGGGGCTGCCCCTGGATCCCTGGCAGTGCCCAAGGCCAGGCTGGACACTGGGGCTTGGAGCAGCCTGGGACAGTGGGAGGTGTCCCTGCCGTGGCAGGGGTGGGACAGGCTAATCTCTCAGGTTCTTTCCAGCCCAAACCATTCTGTGATTCCATGATTTTATTCCAATAGTCACTGATGTATTTAGAAGCGCTTTCTCATCAGACTCATAATTAAAGACCAACATATTTTAATTTTTCCAAGGACACTTGCATTTCCACTTGTTTAGAAACCTCTCGGGGTCACGTGTGCTGTTTGGCTGGAGTTGCTGCTCGTTTTGTCAGTGTTCCTCACACCAGGGCTTTTCCAGGAATTCTGGAGCCTCCAGAGCCTTCATTCATGGCTGAAGGTGGGAGCAGCACCTGGAGGAACTGAGTGAGGGGAGTTGGGAAGCACAACCACGAGGATTGATCAGATCTCTGTGGTTAAACCTCAGGTACCCCCTGCTCCAGGGAGGCCCCTCTGCCAGCCTGCACATGTCACCACTTCAGAGGGCCGGAGAAAGCACGGGCTGAGCGAGGACAAACTGTCACCTCAGGAGTCACACGGGAATGGGGCTTGTCCTCGGTGCTCTCCGCACTCAGAGATTGTGGCTGATAACTTACAGAGATAACGGGCACGTTCCAGGCTGACTCCAGCAGCTCTGCAGGGTGAAATAGCTTTATTAACAAAGCTTTCTCGGAAGTTTGAATTACCAAGGCACTAACTGGATATTTTCCTGATGAGAATTCCCATATTTAGGGCATCAGAGGTATTTTAAATCCCCCTGTGGCATCACCCACTGCTGGGTTGGTTATGGGGATGTGCTTTTGGCAAAGCAAACAAGCAACATTTCCCTCTTGGGTTCGGCCTTGGAGGATCAAGGTTTCCTGAAGGAAAAATTGAGGAATGAGGATTCAGATCCTCTGTATGCCAGGACTTGGATGGGATTTCACTGGCACACATCTCCCATGCAGTGTTGGACAGGACAGGGAAGGTGGCAGAGGAGAAGCAGTAGGATTTACTTGTTCCCTGCTCTGCTGAGGCTGGGTTGGAGGGGGCTTGGAGCAACCTGGAATAAGGGAAGGTATCCCTGCCCATGGCAGATGATCTTTAAGGTCCTTTCCAACCCAAAACATTTTAAGATTTGATGTTTCTAATCTCTAATCTGAAGACTTGATGTTTCTCATCTCCACAATTTCACGCTGTGCAGTGTGAACTGCCCTTGTTTTCTTCCTGACAGACGGGTCCTGTCGTCTAAGAACTGCCCTAAATTCATGACAAATTGAGTGCCATCACCTCTGGGGAGCTTCCCAACCCTTTCCAGAAGACCAGACGAAGCTCAGCAGCTCTCCCCCATCCTGAGGGAAAACAAACTGTCTATTTTCCTGGCTTTTGCAGAAAGCAAGTGGACTTGGAGCCACCCGAATGGCAAAGCCAGACTGAAAATCAGAGATTTCACTCCTTTAATTCTATGAACGCTCCTGTTCTACCCACCCAGCCCTTCTGTGTCATTACAGACAGTTTTCTGGAGGGTCACCTTTCCTTTAGGAGCCAGAAGTGTCACCTACCTGTGACCAGAAGGTCACAAAGGCTGTGACTGAGGGAGTTACCCTCTTTCACTGCTTTCCTTTCTTGCATCCTCCAGAAGTTTGTCTGGACCCAGAACACAAGAAAATAAAAAATTCATTTCTGTGGCTTTGTTTAAGAGGAAGAAATGAGGAATTCCACTGGTGAGAGGACAGTGGGAACCTCTCTGACTGGACTCCATCCCTCATCCAAGGTTCTCCAAACACCCCTGTGCCTCGTCTGCTACGAGTTCATCATCATCCCCCCATCTCATGGACATCTGAGGGCAGGAATGTGATTAATCCCCAGAAAGAGAAATCTCAGGGGTTGAATCCCAGTTTTTTACTGGTTTTGCTTGGCAAACACCCACAGACATAAAGTTTTCCAAATAGGACAGAAATTCCCTCCCTTTGAGTGCGTTGTTGTCCAAATTTAAGCTGTTTTAGCAGTGGCGGCTGCCTTGAAGGAAATGAAGTTTCTCCCAAAAATTAAGAAGCTCAAGGTGGAATTTTCTGCCTCAAAATACCTGAAATCAGACAGAAATGGTCAACATAGTTACTTTGTAGTAGTAATTTGTATTAGAACTTTTATATTTTTGGTTTTTGGAGACTACTTCCCATTCTTGGGTTTTTCATTCTTTGAAATGTTCCTATTGGATCTGGTGGCAGTTTTGTGAGGACAATGATGGAAAGTTTTCCTTCTAAAATGTGAGACCCACAACCCAATAGTGATGATCAAACCTTTCTGTCTCAATAAACTGATTACACCGAGTACTTACGAACTCCTTTATCCTTTCACAGAATTCCAGGATCCTGGAATTGGGGTTGGAAGGACCCTTCTTGCAGCAAAATGAAGCCCTGAAGGTGTGAGATCCTGAATCCAGAACCTTCCCAGTCAAGGAAAAGAGCTCTCACTTCTCTTCCTGATTTTATTAAAGCTGCACTAATAAACTATTAATATTTCCTACCCGGATTAATTGCCTGGAATTTATGGGATATAAATTTCCACTTCTTTTTTCTGCCAAGTTAATGACACCCTGCAAGACTCAAAGTAAAAAGTATTGCACAGGTTTTGCACAAAAAGACAAGCAAGCGCTCCACTCTGGAATGTCAGCATTTGCTGAGGACAATCCAAGATGAATTCCAGGCCACATGTTTAATTCCCATTAAAATAAAAGTGGGGTGGATTGTGCCAGCTCAGATGCAACTGGTTCTATGCAGAGGGAACTCCAAACTCCAGCCTATGAGTAAATGATGGAATTTAGGGTAAATATGGCTGTTAAAACAAGTTTTTTAAAAGCAGTCTGATTCAATTTAGGTTTTTTTTTTCCCCGTTCCAGGCTTGACACAGCACAGGAATCAGGTGGATGTGAGGTATCCAAGAAAAAATAGGCAAATTACCAAGCAGGCAATCGATGAAGGCGATCTATATCTCATTCACATTGTTGAATAAATAATAACAGAGGAGACCTAAAATTAGATTTGAGGAGAAACCAAGTCTGAACATGGGCTGAGGCACAGTTCCAGTCTCACTGCTGGACTGGAGAGTCGGGATCTCAACTGGGACTGGGAATGGAGCTGGTCTGGCTCCTCCTGGCTGGGCCAGAGATGTTTGTGTGTTTGTGTCGGGGGGAATGAGGGGATGGTGGTCCTGCAAATCCATCACTTCTGGAGAGAATGGAAAGTTTGAGGTGATTTAGGGGATTTCTCTATTTGCAGGAACTAATCTTAATCCCAGACTGGTTTGGGAATGGAACTTAAAGCTCATCTCATTCCACCCCCTGCCATGGGCAGGGACACTTTCCACCATTCCAGGTTGCTCAGAGTTCCATTTGGATCCTGAGCTAAAGAAAACCATGAGAATTAAGATTTGAGGCCAAAAGTTGATAAAACCCCTAAAAATCAGTGCTCTCCTGACAGAGGAGAAGGGTTTGGGTTATGACATTGCAGTAAACTGGAGCTGCAATCCCTGCTCCTGATTCATAGCAGGGCATGAAAGTTAATTCCCTCCCCTCTGCAGCCAAGAAGGGATGACTGATGTCTAAAATGCTTTAGAATGTTATCTTCAAAGTCTCCAAAATAACAAAGTTCACCTTTGCAACAATGCTCCCTTTATTTTCATTTGTTTGACATGATCTGCTGAGTTTGACCACAACTTCCAAACAAATTCACATCCAGGGACAATGTTTGGGGTCTTTTTTTCCCTGAAAATGCCATCTGGTCTACATGGAATATTGAAGCCTGAAGTTATCCATGTCCTACGTGTCCCACAGAAAGAGCTTTTCAAATGCTGGCTCACACTGGGGATTTATAAATCCTTTTATTGATATTAATCAATACTGACCAAACTTTTGGAGAAAGAGCAGTGAATACAAGCATCAATCCCACTTCAATAGAATTGCCCAGAAGGTCAGATCACTTTGTCTCTGTCTGAGCAGAGGATGGAAAAAATATCTCAGATGGGGAAGGGAGCCCTGGAAAATGATGGAGGGATGGATTTAGAATCATGGAAACATGGAATGGTTTGGGATGGAAGGGACCTCAAAGCCCATCCAGTGCCAGCCCTGCCATGGCAGGGACACCTCCCACTGTCCCAGGCTGCTCCAAGCCCCAGTGTCCAGCCTGGCCTTGGGCACTGCCAGGGATCCAGGGGCAGCCCCAGCTGCTCTGGGCACCCTGTGCCAGGGCCTGCCCACCCTGCCAGGGAACAATTCCTGCCCAATCTCCCATCCAGCCCTGCCCTCTGGCACTGGGAAGCCATTCCCTGGCTCCTGGCCCTCCAGCCCTTGGGAATTGTCTCTCTCCAGCTTTCCTGCAGCTCCTTCAGGCCCTGCAAGGCCACACTGAGCTCAGCCCAAAGCTTCTCCTCTCCAGGCTGAACAATCCCAGCTCTCGCAGCCTTTCCTCCCAGCAGAGCTGCTCCATCCCTCTGCTCATCCTGGTGCCTCCTCTGGCCTCTCTCCAGCAGCTCCACATCCTCCCTGTGCTGGGATTCCAGAGCTGGGGCAGCTCTGCAGGTGGGCTCTCACCTGACTGACATCCCTCACTCTGCTTCCCTCTGATTTTCCCAAAATCCTGAGCTTTTCCCACCTTCTGGCAGCTTTAAACGTTGCTGCTCCTTTTGCCAAACCAGTCACATTTACAAGAATTGTTAATTGCTGAGTTTCCCATAATTTGGAAATGCCAATCTGCTTCATCCTGCTTTTCTTTTGGAGTGGGAAAAGCCTCTCAGAGCTGCCTGTGGAGTCAGCAGCTGGACAGAGCTCGCAGGAGGGGCGGCTCCCTGGGCTCCGAGGAAATATTATCGGAAACATCATATTTTGGGCCAGAAACCTGGGAGAAGGATTATGAGAAATCAAGGAAAAAGGCTGTGATTGAGAAAGACTGAAAAAAAGGAAACAAAATCCAAAGGAGACCTCAGGGATTTTAATCAGTTTAGGAGCCAGACTCAATTTCTTGATGGAAAAAGATGGGAATTATTCATAAGACTGAAAAATTAAAATCCTTTAGGAAGAAGAAACACCTCAAAACAACTTGCTTGGTGTCTGGACAGAAATAGGAATTATACAAATAATCAAAAGAGCAGTGTCACTCACACAGAGGCAGAGAGAGATGATTTCTAACCAGGTATCTGCTTCCTCTGGCCGAAGGATTTTAGATGGCTTATAATGGATCGCTAAAATGTGTGGCATGTTCATTACTGTCAAAATGAGTGGATAACTCTCAAGCAGTGCAGATATTTTATTTATGAGCGAATAAAAGAATTTTATAGCTGCCTATCACTGATCTCCAGTGCTGGAATGGAGTAAAATCAATTCAAAGTTAAAACAAACAAGAAAAAATTGAGGGAGAGGAAAGGATTTTTTTCTGGTTTGCTTCAGTTGTTGTTATTTTTGTTCTTCGATTTGGTTGTGCTTTGATTTGGAGCTTTTGACTTGGATTCCTGCTTGGATTGAAAGGCAAATTGAAGTGTAGCAGCCAGGCTTTAATAAAGAGATGTGCAGTGTCTCTGATGTATTTGAGGGAACCTTTGCTGCTTGTGGTTTTGTATATGGTTATGGTAAATAACCCTCACGCTGATTTTTGTGGTCTGCCCTTTGCTGTGGGTACTTGACCACCAGAGACTCATTGAACCTAAATAACCCAAACCCATGCCCAGCCTCCAAGTGCCACCACCCCCACAAATCCTGGGAAAACAGAGCAGCCCAGGAATGCCCCTGCTGAGGAGATGCCTGAATTTGGGCCTGCACTGAGGGGGAACGGCCCTGACAAGGCCCGGCCGCCGCCAGCTTTGTTATCCTGGGGGTTGTCACTGCAAAAGCCCCCTTTCCCCATGGCTGCTTCCTGCCAGCAATCCCAATAAATGAGCCCAAGTGGGAGACAGGATGACAGGGCTGAGGCCCCGCGCGTGTCTCGCTGTCCCTCACGGGGGACGAGCCCTGACGGGGGGCACTGAACCCGAACTGACGGAGCGTCCCCGCCTCAGCGCCGGGGCCTGGGGGCCTCCACCGAGCAGGATTTGCACTTTTCCTCCAGGAATTAGTGCTGGGTTTGCTCCCCTGGAAAAGCAAATTAAACCAGGCAGTGAAACCTCCTGAAAATATTCGGTTTAAGGTGCAAAATGTTTGTGGGTTCTGCTGAGGGCTCTCATTTAAAGATTTTCCCTCATACATTCCCCCTGTAAATATGCTCCATAAAAAACATATATTTAGGTACATACACACCAGTTTGCTCCCCTGGAAAAGCAAATTAAACCAGCTGGTGAAACCCCCTCAGAATACTCAGTTTAAGGTGCAAAATGTTTGTGGGTTCTGCTGGGGGCTCTCATTTAAAGATCTTCCCTCATACATTCCCCCTGTAAATACGCTCCATAAAAAACATATATTTAGGTACATACACACCAGTTTGCTCCCCTGGAAAAGCAAATTAAACCAGGCGGTGAAACCCCCTGAAAATATTCAGTTTAAGGTGCAAAATATTTGTGGGGTCTGCTGGGGGCTTCCATTTAAAGATCCTCCCTCATACATTCCTCCTGTAAATACGCTCCATAAAAAACATATATTTAGGTACATACACACCAGTTTGCTCCCCTGGAAAAGCAAATTAAACCAGGCGGTGAAACCCCCTCAGAATATTCGGTTTAGGGTGCAAAATGTTTGTGGGTTCTGCTGAGGGCTCTCATTTAAAGATCCTCCCCCATACATTCCTCCTGTAAATATGCTCCATAGAAATATATATTTAGGTACATACACACCAGTTTGCTCCCCTGGAAAAGCAAATTAAACCAGGCGGTGAAACCTCCTGAAAATATTCAGTTTAAGGTGCAAAATATTTGTGGGGTCTGCTGGGGGCTCCCATTTAAAGATCCTCCCTCATACGTTCCCCCTATAAATAAGCTCCATAAAAATATTTAGGCATATATTTATATTTAGGCATATAGACACCAACATCTTCCTCTATATTCATGGATATACATCTGTGCACACACACATTCATTTTTCCGGCCACGACAATAACTGGGGAGATGATTTTTTTCCACACCAAAGGTGAAAAACCCAGCTGGAAGTGCAAGAAAACACAACTGACATGCACAGGGTGGGGGGAAATCTCCCTGAAATCTCCCTGAACTTTCCAGGGGGATGTCAGTCAGGGCCACACGCAGGCACTGAACCACAAAGTCAGAAGCACGACATGAGCAAGAAAAGGAACTCTCTGGGCAGAGTTCCTTCAGAGCATGACATTTATGATTCCTCTGACTAGAAATTTGTGTCCATCTGAAGACAAGATTTTTTTTTTTTTCTCTTTTCCTGTGGAAATCTCTCACATAACATAAGGCTTTTTGGCTCCCAGCAAACAAAGGCTACGTTTTAGAGCTGTGCTTTTTGGGAGCCTGGCTCCCTGCTAAATACAGATGTTTTCCAGGAGGGCAGCTGACTTCTAAAATAAATTCACTGCAGTGAAGTTGTTTGGTGAAAACCAGAAAATCTTCTGAATCCTGTTTAATGCAAAGGAAGGATGGTGGGGCTCTAGAAACAGCAAGTAAGGGAAAATGTCATTTTCTGGCACAGTTTTTCTCATTTCATTTTTCCTCTTGCCTAAATATCATCAGGTAAATGAGAGAACCTTTTTAGGGGTTTAATTGATATCAGAGAACAACACTTAACTCTGTGCTGACTGTAAAGTGATAAATCAAGGTATGATTTATCCTTGTCCTGCAACCTCATGTGTAGCTCAAACCGGATTTAAACAGCTAATTTTCCCTCTTCTGTGTTTTTTTGCTACTGACTTTTCTTTTTCTCAGATCAGGTGGAAAAAGAGACAGTTCCCCAAGGCAGGGATGGCAGGGAAGAGAAATAGTCACTGGGGAGGGCTGTTGAGATAAATAAGGAGCAAACACCTCTTGAGACCTCAAAGATTTGGGAAGAGACCCCAAACGAAGATTTCCTAGGCACCAAAAACCCACCTGCAAAGACACAGTGGGGAGGTGGAGATACGGGGATAAACACTTAATTTCTTTGCTTATCACGTTTTTGTTAGCCGTTTTGTGGTTCCATCCTTCTTTCAGCAGCTCTACAGAAGGACGAGAGCTCTGGCAGACTCAGATCCTGTCAGAACACTTTTCAGCTCAGCTTCCAGGGAATAAAACCAGACCCCAATTTACCCTCCCGTTCTGGTCCTGCAGAGTGCAGGTCCCCTTCCAGAGCTGTTCCTCTCCTGTGCTCACCTGTTTTCCTCATCCCACTCTTTGTGCTCAGCACATTCCATTGTTTCCCTTCCAGCTGTTAATAAGTGAGACTGGGAATGCATGTGAGCAATTGGCCCATGGAGAAACCTGCTGAACTGAGGCTAAAATTTCCCTTCAGGGAGCCAGATTATGTTTGGGTTTTTTTTCACTTACAAGAAAGGAGAGGCAGAGGCCAGCACAGCTGGCAAAGGAGAAATTAGTCTGCTGGAAAATAGACTTTTTTTCCACACCTCAGCTTTATAAAACTGAGCCAAAACCAAGCCAGGATATGAAATCTGAGCAACTCGGACTGTAATAAATTTTTTTTTTTCCTCAGTTCTTCTCCAGAGCTGAGCCAAAACAGAGGTGCAGAGCACCAACACCACAGCCAGGCAAACCACAGCCTTCCTCTGTCGCTGCCCAGGAGCATGCAGGGAGATGAGAGCTGCAGAGTGATGAGGATTCCTTCCTGTTAGGAAAGAAATCCTGAGCAGAGCGCTCGGGATTTACTTCACACCCTTTTGTTTATCTTGCATTCCACACATCTGTGCCTCGGAGCAGAAGTAGCTGCAAATAGCTCCGATATCAGCGTGTGGTTCTGAGAAAACAGGGCCATGAGGAACTGGTTTCTGTGAGACATGGGCAGGGAGGAAACTCTGCTGCTGCCTGCATGGCTTTGATGCTGCTGTTATAAACTGAGGAACAGCTGAATTATTCCCCTCGGAGTGGATTATTCCACAGCAATTTCATGGGATGGATCACATTCGTACTCACAGGTGAGGGTTAGGTGGAGGGACCAGCTGGATGCTGAAAGGCTTTTGGGGAATTTAGGAAGATATTTTTTCCTGAACACCAAATTCATCACCTGTAGCATCAAGAAGAACCCCTGGCCCTTGTGTCCCATGACAGTTCCAGGTGATTATTCCAGTTATTTGTCCAATTCCAGCAATTTGCTCCCTGACAGCCCTCATGCACAAACCTGTCCCAGTTCAGAGAATCATTTTGGGTTGGAAGGGACCTTAAAGCCCATCCAGTGCCAGCCCTGCCATGGCAGGGACACCTCCCACTGTCCCAGGCTGCTCCAAGCCCCAGTGTCCAGCCTGGCCTTGGGCACTGCCAGGGATCCAGGGGCAGCCCCAGCTGCTCTGGGAATTCCATCCCAGCCTCTCCCCACCCTCCCAGGGAGCCATTCCTTCCCAATGTCCCATCCATCCCTTCTCTCCTTCAACTTAAGGCCATTCCCCTTTTTCCTGTCACTCCAAGCCCTTGGGAAAAGTCCCTCTCCAGCCTTCTTTAGGTACTGAAATAGTCTTGGGGCTTCATGAAGGAAATTTTTGTATTTTTTTGAATAGAATTCCCTCTTTCATTCCCTTATAAAATGAATGAAGAACTTTATTTTATACAAAACAAGTGGCTTAGACCTATCAGACAAGAATCTAGGAAGCACTTTCCTAAGGCAAAGCCTTTTGATAAGAACACTTTAAAACATTTTCTTGCTCCACTTGTGTTATCTTGCAACTGAATTACAAAACTCCCAAGCCTGTCCTTCCTGATAAAGGAACAAATTCACCCTATCTGAGATCAGTCTGAGCATTTAAATTTAGGTCTTGTTCATGTTTCTGTGACATTTCTCGGGGCCTTCCAAGAAATGATACCCATCGTTTCTAGATGAGCAAATTCAGGTTCTGCAGAAAACTTTTCCACTTCTGCTTAACGGTTTCCACTGATCTGATCTTCACATGGAAGATTTCTTCCTCTGCAAGAGTCTGAGGAAATCAGTAGCAACTGTTTCATCTTCCTTCTAGGAAATATTTTATTTTTATCTTTTATTGATGTCATTTTTCACATCTCACCTCTCTGACTGGTACCAATCAGACAAAAACCACCAAATCTGATACGATAACTTGTTTAAATGGGTTAAAGTGCTCTCCTGGTCTGAGGTGAAGCATCTGCATCTCCTCCATGGGGAATTTCTCTGATTTGTACAGCTGTGCTTTCATCTCATGGAATCATGGAATGGGTTGGGTTGGAAAGGAACTTAAAACCCATCCAGTTCCAACCCTTGCCATGGACAAGGAACCTTTCACTATCCCAGGTTGTTCAACTCATCCCATTTCTCCCACTTCACTTTTTTACTGCTCTGTCTGCCCTCACCCCCTCCCCCAGCAATGCTGGTGGGAGAAATCCTTGCTGCTTAGAAAACAGGATTTTTCCATTCAAAAATCCCACCAGGATTTTCAGACCTGGGAAAACCTCTGTAGATCTGCCATGGGTGACTGGGGGGTTGGGCCCTGGCCTTTCAGCAGTTTGCTCCATGCCCTCCCTCCCTCTTCCAGCCTTTCAATCCCCCATAAAAGCTCAATTGCAACGCCCGGTAAATAATGGAATAGCTGGGATGAATGAGAGCCTCGCTCTTTCTTCACAGGGCCTCTGCAAAATCAAAGGGGCAAATTGATCTGACAACATCCAAGTGCTCAGTGTACACGGTATTAAAATGAATTTCTTGTTCGCTGTGAGGAGCAGCAGCCCGAGGAGTATCTCTGTCCTCAGTGTTTTCCTGGGGCTGTGCCAATGGTGCCTCGTTGTCTGATTTCCAAGGGCTGTAATTGAGTGATAATTGCCAGTTCCTCTTTTGAACCGACACTCTCTGCGAGCCCTGATAAACTTCATCACCATTTAGCTGGAAATCTGAGAGCTCTAAACAATTTATTTACCAAGAGAGACACAGACATCTCTTAACACACTGCACCACTGCCTGCCCTCCGTGTACATCGGCATTTGGGTGGCGCCAATTAACAGCAGGCTGCAGTTTGGGGTTGGTTTGGGGTTTATTTCAATTTTTAAAATAATTTTTCTCTCTTTGATGTGGTCTCCGTGAGCCATTTGTTCAGGCTTTTTCCTGCCTGCACTGCCAGAGGAGTTTTTTTGAGTGGAGTCAAGGGAATACCTGATTTCAGCCACTTGTGCAAAGTTCAGTGAAGAGAAAACAAATAAAGATGAGGGGGAATAAAGCAAAATGAAGAAATGAAGAGAAGCTTTATTCCATTTATGGATGGGATGATGCAGTCCGGATTTTTTGCTGATTTTCTCATTCAGCTGTTAATGTCTCATGTCTCTCTGGAAGTTAGAGACTCAGAATTACAAACGGGCTTCTCCCTTCACCTCAAAGCTTTTTAAGGGAGTGTTTTCAGGTGGAGAGCTGGATGTAGAAGGGACACCTGAATTCCTGCTGCTGTTTAGACCTACAGTAGCAGAACCCATTGGATGGTGCATTCCTGCTGCACTTAGTGGAGATGTAACCCAGCAAATTTACCCCCAGGGTCAAGTTTTCAAAAGTATTATTTGAGGAACGTCCTCAAATGGTAGAAACATAGGGCTGGAGGGGACTAGAAATGTCAGCTGCCTTGAAAAATTGTTATTCTTAGGAGATATTTCTCCAGCCTGTTCTTAAAATCTCCAGAGATGATGGGCCCAACCTGCTCAGAAAAGCATCAGAGTTTGAGAATCTGATCTATGCTGAGCCAGACCCTTCTGTTCTGCATCTGCTGCCTACTCTCCTTAAATTCCATGGAATCACAGAATATCCAGAGCTGGAAGGGACCCACAGGGATCAGCCAGTCCCACTCCTGGCCCTGCCCAGACCCCCCACCAATCCCAGCCTGGGCATCCCTGGCAGCGCTGTCCAAACGCTCCTGGAGCTCTGGCAGCCTCGGGGCCGTGCCCATTCCCTGGGGAGCCTGGGCAGTGCCCAGCAGCCTCTGGGGGAAGAACCTTTCCCTAAAATCCAACCTAACCCTGCCCTGGCCCTGAGGGTCAGTGTCCTGTCTTTCTTTGGTTGTTTCCTGGGAAATTATAATGTATTGCAATTACAACAAATTGTATATTCGTTTTTATTTCACAGACTGTAATATAAAGATGCAATATGTAATAAAAGAAACTATTTCCTAATTTTACTTATCTATTAAATTTTATCTTGACTTTTGTATTTTTAAATTATTCTTCTTATTCTCCTTCTTCGTACTACTCTTCTTCTTCTCTGCTTCTTCTATGTATTTCTAAATTCTTATTCTTATTCCTATTACTCTTCTTCTTCTAACTATTTTTAAATTCTTATTCCTATTCCTATTCCTCCTCTTCTTCTATGTATTTTAAAATCCTTATTACTATTCTCCTTCTACGTATTCTTAAATAAGTCTTCTCCGTCTTCTCCGTCTTCTTCGTCTTCTTCTTTGTTGTCCTCGTCTTCTTCATCCGATTCTTCGTCTTCATCTTCTTCATCTTCTTCCTCATTATCTTCATCGTCTTCATCTTCCTCCTCGTCTGTTTCAGTCCTCGGGCTGTGGCGCCAGGCAGGGGCACCGGAACAGCCCCCGCAGCGCCCGCAGCGCCCGCCTGAAGCGGGAGGGACGTTTCCTGGGGGCAGGCACCGGGCTCTCTGTCCCTGCCTCTGGCACCGGCTCCTCGAGGGCAGGAGAAGCCGCGTGTCCCACGGGGCCTCGGCCTTGCAGGGCCGCGGGCGAGGCACAGAGCGGCCCTGGGCTGCACGGCTCCGGTGCCGGGCCCTCAACCCAGGCCTCACGGGGGACAGGCACTGGGAGCCCCAGTGCCGCAAAACCTCCCCGGTTTTGCTCTTCTGGGGGCAGCTCCAGGACACCCAGCTCGTCCCACTCGTCGTCCTCTGGGTGCAAGGGCTTGGTCCCGATGCCGTGCTCGGTCTCCTCTTCCCAGATCTCCTGCACGAGCTCCTTGTCGCTGTCATCTTCCCAGCTGGACTGTGCTGAGGGTCTGCTGCCGTTCCCTCTGGACACGTCTTGGCCAATGCAGGTTTCCCCTTGGGAAAGGTCTTGGCCAATGTGTTCTTCCCAGTCAGAAAGTTCTTCACAGCTGTTGACATCTCCTTGGGACAGCCCTCGCTCCAAGTATTCTTCCCAGTCGGACACTTCCTGGGACGTCTCCTGCTCAGGGCACTCTTTCCCCTGGGACATTTCTTGGGAGTTGTTAATTTCTCCCAGGGACAGCTCTGCCTCTTCCTCACCTTCTCCTTCGGACAGCTCCGGGTCTTTCACCAGGAAAGGCTCCAGATCATCCAGGAACTGCCAATATTTCATTTCCTCATCCGAGTCCTCCATCCTCTCCTGCAGTGCCAGCACTGACCCTGCTGCTGTCCCCTCCTGCTGCTCCCTGAGGGCTTGGGCTCCCAGCGGGGCGGGCGAGGGGCTGGGCGAGCTGTGCGGGGCAGGCACCGGGCTCTCTTCCCCTTGGGCTGTACCTGTTGCTTCTACAGCCATCCATTGTTGCAGGGCATACTCTTCCTCCCGCTGCTGCCTCAGCTCCAGCAGCTCCAGCAGCGCCTGGCTCAGCATGTCCCCGGTGATGTTCTGCTCCTGGTACGCTGAAGCCTGGCTGCTGGCCGGGCTGTTGAAGAGGACGCTGGGTGGGCTCTGTGTCCCTATTGATGGCCGCTCCTCACTCATTACAGAAGGAGTTGGTGCCTTTTCCTCCTCCAGAGCGAGAGGCTTGGGGGGCTCCTCCTCCTCTGCAGTTCCGGCCGGGGCAGCAGCTGCCCACCGGGAAAGCTCTCGGTCCATATCGGGGATGGCCGCGTCCACTGGGGACAGCTCTGGGTCACTCGGGCTGTCCCCTGGAATGACCTCGATGGCCTCTTCCACTTCGGACAGCTCCTGGTCACTCATGCTGTCCTGTGGAATGACCTCGACGGCCTCTTCCATTTCGGACAGCTCCTGGTCACTCGTGCTGTCCTGTGGAATGACCTCGATGGTCTCTTCCATTTCGGACAGCTCCTGGTCACTTGTGCTGTCCCCTGGAATGACATCGATGGCCTCTTCCACTTCGGACAGCTCCTGGTCACTTGTGCTGTCCCCTGGAATGTCCTCGATGGCCTCTTCCACTTCAGAGAGCTCCAGGTCACTTGTGCTGCCCCCTGTAGCGACTTCGATGGCCTCTTCCACTTCGGACAGCTCCTGGTCACTTGTGCTGTCCCCTGGAATGTCCTCGATGGCCTCTTCCACTGGGGACGGCTCCCGGTCACTTGTCCTGTCCTCTGGAGAGACCTCGATGGCCTCTTCCACTTCGGACAGCTCCCGGTCACTTGTGCTGTCCCCTGGAATGTCCTCGATGGCCTCTTCCACTGGGGACGGCTCCCGGTCACTTGTCCTGTCCCCTGGAATGTCCTCGATGGCCTCTTCCACTGGGGACGGCTCCCGGTCACTTGTCCTGTCCCCTGGAATGTCCTCGATGGCCTCTTCCACTGGGGACGGCTCCCGGTCACTTGTGCTGTCCTCTGGAGAGACCTCGATGGCCTCTTCCACTTCGGACAGCTCCCGGTCACTTGTGCTGTCCCCTGGAATGTCCTCGATGGCCTCTTCCACTGGGGACGGCTCCCGGTCACTTGTCCTGTCCCCTGGAATGTCCTCGATGGCCTCTTCCACTGGGGACGGCTCCCAGTCACTTGTGCTGTCCTCTGGAGAGACCTCGATGGCCTCTTCCACTTCAGACAGCTCCTGGTCACTTGTGCTGTCCCCTGGAATGGCCTCGATGGTCTGTTCCATTTCAGAGAGCTCCAGGTCACTTGTGCTGCCCCCTGTAACGACTTCAATGGTGTCTTCCACTGGGGACAGCTCCGGGTCAGTGTTGCTGTCCCCTGGGAAGAGCTCGCTGTCGTCTGTCACTGAGGACAGCTCCTCATCACTCGTGCTGTCCCCTGGGAAGAGCTCGCTGTCTTCTGTCACTGGGGACAGCTCCTGCTCGCTGCTGTTTTCCCCTTGGGACAGCTCGCTGTCATTTTCCCTTTGGGAATCCTGTTTCTCCAGAGCCGTGCCCCTGACGCTGCACTCCATGGCAAGAGTCCCCGAGGGAATGGGTGGCACAGGCAGCAGCTTAGGGCTCAGGGACACTCGGGCTGTGCCCTCCTGGGCCACCCTGAGCAGGGGCAAGAACACCCTGGGCACGGGGGCATATGGCTGCCAAGGACAGGGGCTGCGGGGCTGAGGCCCCTTCTCCCCTGCACTCCCCAGCTCTGTGTCCCAGCTCCGAGTGTCCCTGGGGCTCACCAGGCAGGGCCGTGGTGGCAGCGGTGCCAGCTGTGGCAGAGGCGGCAGCGGTGGCAGCGTGTCCCCACGGAGGGACAGGGCCTGGCTCCGGCTGCCCTGCGGCGCTGCCCGCGGCTGCCCGAGCTCCACCTGTGGGACCTTGAGGTGTTGGAGCTTTCCGGGTCCCACCTTTGGCTGCCCGAGGTGCACTGGCGGCAGCTTGATGTGCGTTGGTGAGGAGGAGGTGGCGTGGGACGGAGAGGGCTCCCTTGGCAGAGCAAAGATCCTGGCCCTCTCCGTCCACTGGCCTCTCCTTCCTGCCTCATCCCTCACTCCTGGCCTCCTCCACAGGCTCAGCAGTTGGCCTTGGGCGGGCTTGGAGTTGGGGTTCCTCTTCTCCTTCCCCATGTTTTCAATAATCTCCGTTGCTCTCTAGAGCAGATGAGCACAGGGAGCTGCTTCCTCCTCAGAGAACGGCACTCCTGTGATGGGCACCGCAGGGCTCTGCGTCCCTTAGATACCCTCAGCCAGGGCCGGGCTCTCTGATGTCACAAGGGTCTCTGGCCACCACCATGTCCCACATCACAAAGGGCCCTGACACCCCACGCCTGGGTCACAAAGAGCCATCCCCGGCACCCCAAAAACATCGGGGCAGAGAGGAACTGGCTTGGAGCAGCCCCGGACTCGTGGCCTTGCGGCCCCTGCTGTGCCCAGAGCCCTGAGGGCCTTTGGCCACGCTCCCACACGACAGCCCCAGCCGCACGCTGCAGAGCCCTGCGTTTGCAGGCTGCGCTGTGCAGGGCACGAGGAATTGGCCGCACGGACGTGCCAGGGACTCGTGGGCAGCGGCTCCGCGTCCCGCGGGAGGCCGGGGACCAGGGCTGTCCCTCAGGGCTCTGCCGGGGCCCCGGGGCTCGCCAGCGCCTTTAGCAATGGCACCCGGCGGCTCCGAGCGCGCCCTCGGCGCCTTTGCAGGGGACGGGAAGCTGAGCGGGGCAGGGGCACCGCGCAAGGACGGGGCCATCCACAGGCACCCGGACAAGCTTGAGAAGTGGGAGCACGAGAAGCTCGCGCGGTCCCACACGGCCAGGGGCCAGGTGCCGCCCCAGGGCCGGGGCAATGCCTCAGGCAGCGACTCTTGCAGGTCTCCCCTCGCCTGTGCGGCGCCTCGGGGACAGAGCCCGGGGCCGGGGCTCGGGCCCTGCTGCCACCAGGGCGCTGCCGAGCGCTCCCCGCCCGCCGGGGCCGGGCCCGGGCGCTGAGGGAGCGGCGCCGCCATTGCTGCCGCCCTCAGGAACTCGGCTCCTTGGCCTTGTCCCGGCTGGGGAATGAGCAGAGCACGGGAAAGCCTCGTGTTTCTCATTCCTTCCTTACCGCAACCTCCAGGTTTCAGGCAGAGATAATTCCGGGGGGTTATCAGCGTTTAGCCATAAAGGAAGCAGGGACTGACCTGCCTTTACCAATGTCAGCCTGTCTGGGGTCAAGAGTGCAGAAGACTCATTTGCACTTGTTTCTAACAATACAAAAATTGATTTGCAGGTCCAGTGGGTTCCATTTATCTCTTTGTCCAGCCGAAAAGCACCTCTGAAGCTTTAAAAAGGATTTCTGCTCTGGGTTGTGCTCCTTCCACGAACTATCCTGTTAAAACATGACGGCTATTGCCCATGATTTTTGAGTCCTTAACTTAAACAACACAATTTTTATCAAGGTCACAGCACTCTTAGCATACAGGCTGTTTTGCAGGATGCCCAAGTTTCAAAAAGTCTCTCCTTTTAATGAAAACAGAACTTTTTAAAAGGCCACATTCAAAAGTAATTAGAGCAGCACCTTTGTGTTTGCAGCCAAATCTGAATCAGAAAGATCCCTATTTTATTTGATAACCTGATGGGTCTTTCCATGTTTCAGCCTCAGAAGATTTTATGGTGGCAGTTGAAAATCGGAGAGTTTTCCCTTTTGTTTGTCTGTAACTTGGGAAGAACTGACGTGGAGCTCTCAACCTGTGTTCCATGGAAAATGAGATATGAACTCCACTACAAACTCACCCTGATGGAGCACTTTGGGAAGAGCTGTAGCCAGTGTTTTAGATTTGATCAGGAATCGCTTGATTTTGTACCTGGTCCTCCACAGACTGAGAAGAGCAGATGAAATAATCAATTCAGACGCATTTCTTTGGAAATTGAAGGTGCTTTTGCCACTGACATTTGAGACTTCAAGAAATCAGCACTCCTTTCAGAATGGAAAATGCACTTTTCCTTTCCAAATGGGAGAGGTGTGGCTGAATCAAATCCATTCTCTGGTGCTAATATAGAAATTAGCTTTTAGTAGAATCATCTCTGCAGCACTCCCCACCCTTTTCTTTCCCTCTCTTTGTCTGAAATGACCACAATATCCTAAATTAACGCTGAACTCACTCAAACCACACATTTAGCTGTTGTCTTGCCTTCAGTTTTCCTCTCTCAGCCCCATCCTGCTGCTGCTTCTTAACAATCTCTTGGAAATTATTGAGCTCTCAGTTGGCTCTGGAGCAGCACTTCAGAAAGAAAATAGTCTGACACACATTTTATCATATTTTCTGTTAGATTTTCCATAGAATCATAGAAGTTTTGGGTTGGAAGGGACCTTAAAGATCATCCAGTTCCATCTGGACACTTTCCACTATCCCAGGTTAATCCAAGCCCCATCCAACCTGTCTTCAAAGGTTTTGGATGAGGAATAGCAACAATTCCCTGCACCTGTGACAGCTCTGCATCCCCACCAGCACCCAAAAGCAGGGAAAAAAAGGAGGAAAATTCACATCAACAGCAATTAATAAACATGGAATCCTGCACCAAAACACTGGCCATGAACTCCACCTCCGGTGTCATGCCTGAGGTTTGTCTGCCTAATTAGCCAACATGGAAGTTTGGCTTTTTCATGCTTCCCCTTGGGAGAAGTTTGGCTTTAAGTCCAAATCTTGTGGTCACTCTCACTGTATTTCCCCCAGAGCTGTGCTGCTGTGGCTGTCTTAAAATAAATGGAGCTTTTGAAGGGAAAAAACCAGAAAACAACCGATGCTATTTTTTATTATGGAAGGAGAGGAAAGGTTTTCCTGATGTCCTCCTTGGAAAGGCTTGAATGGGGTTGTGTGTGTGCAGTTATATATGAACGTGTTTGCAAATATTTAGAGGAAACCTTACCGGATAAGGAGTGGAAAATACCATCTTAAACCAGGAAAAATCAGGGAAACTCTGCAATGTTACCCAGAGAAGTTGTGGTCGCCCATCCTTGGAAGTGTCCAAGGCCAGGTTGAAGCAACCTGGGACAGTGGAAGGCGTCCCTGCCCATGGCAGGGGGTGGCACTGGATGATTTTTAAGGTCCCTTCCAACCCAAACCGTTCTGGGATTCAGGGATTCTACGGATGCACTTCCTGCAGCACCCATGGCTGTGCCCTGAACCTGCCCCCAGTCTTCAGCACAGAGATTTCCAGTGCTACCCCCTTAAAATAACTCATCTCCCTGTGTTTATCTTGGCCTGGGTGGCTCAGAAACATCCTCTGTTTTTCCCTCAGAAAAAAATGACTGCACACAAAACGTGTGACAGAACATTTGTCTTCAAAACCCTCTCAGAGTTCCAGCACAAGCTGTTTACTCTCTTTACCCCAGTGAAAAACAGCAGCTGGTTGGTTTGTTGGGGTTTTTTGGGGGGTGTTGTTGGGTTTTTTTTATTCTTTGTCAGGCATTTAACAGCATTTTATCTGCAACAGGAAACCGGGGTTACAGTCAGGTCAGGTTGTAGAGTATCCCAGATCACTGAGGAAAACAATAAACATGCAGACAGCAAACCCTTGGAAAAGGAGAAGGGAAATGTTGCCTCCATAAAGAGTAAATCAAGTGTTTTTCCAGGAAAGAGCAAAGGGAATGTTTGGGGATGTCAGAGGGATTTCAGGCATGACAGGGAGCAAGGACTCGAGCTCCACGTGAGGGATGTTGTGAATCATCAAATCAGGGAATCACGGAATGGTTTGGGTTGGAAAGGACCTTAAAGCTTCTCCAGTTCCATCCCCTGCCATGGGCAGGGACACCTTCCACTATCCCAGGCTGCTCCAAACCCCATCAGACACTTCCACAGTTCATTTGGTACAAAGGGAGGGGAAAGGTGGGACACAGAGAGTTGTTGGCAAAGCCCAAATTCCTCCCCAGCACCCTCTGAAATCAAGGAATATTCCTTGCTCCTTCAAAGTTGGGGTGAATCCAGCATCCTGAGGAGGGAGCCAGGGCTCCGTCGGTTTGGAGTTCAGGCATTGAATCCCTTACAATTGCACTGCCAAGCTTGGAAAAGGAAAGGAGCTGTTCCCTTCTGTGCCTCTCCTGCCTCCCTAAAATCGGGATAGGGATGCTGTGCCTGGAGTGGGAAAAACCGGCTCAAACAACACCTAAAGGCAAAGCTGTCAGTGGTGAAGGGAGGAGGGGGCATCGTTTTGGTGCTGAATAACGCTGAAAGCAGCCTGACTCATCAATCCCGGAGTTAATCACCCTGCTAATGAGGCGAAGATGTGGCAGAGCTGATAACGGACCTGATAAAGGAACTAACAAGGGAAAGTGCTGATAACTTATCTAAAGCTGCTGAGCTGACGCGGCTGCCTGGGACAGCTGAGTGACACTTTATCCCATGAAAACCCAGTCCCGCTGTTTAGTGGGAGAGTCTTTAAGCATTCCCTTTCTTGGAGACTCCTCCCTGGAGTGGGGAGTTCCCTTGAGAATGAACACAAGAGTTTAGCCCCCTTTCCTTGGCCTGGGTGAGTGACATCAGTCTCTACACAATAATTGGCCTATTAATTTAATTAAGTGTTATATTAATTTAATATAATTGCTTTGATACAGTGCACTGTTAGTAGTTAGAGCTACTACTGTGTAGTAAATAGTTCTGCTTAAGGTTTTTAGTCTGATCTTGTCATAATAAATTATTTTTATATTAATATATTCGGGTTGCCATTCTTAATCCTGAGGGACAAAGTCGTATAAAGGTTTAATTCTACCTAGATAATTGTTTAGATATAAACTGTGGATTAAGTCTGGGTCTAAGACTGGATCCAGGTGCACCCAGATTCTTCTTTGAGAAGGGGTTTAGAAAGCCAAGGAGGTGATTTCTGCCCTTTGTGACTCAATGCTTTAACAAACATTGTCCGAAGTTCTCATTCTGCCTGTGACCTCAATGGTGACATTTGATTTTTGTGGTAAAAATAACTTCAAGGAACACCACCTACACCCCACCAAGCATGGTCAGTCCCAAAGATGATGTTTCCAGGCTGTTTCCTTGTCAGGGAGTTGTGGGGAGCAGTGAGGTTCCCCCTGAGCCTCCTCTTCTCCAGGCTGAGCTCCCTCAGTGACACCTCAGGAATCTTGGAATGTCAGGACTATGGATCTCTTCAAGGCTGGGCTGCAAAAGCAGGGAATAAAGCAATGATTTATTTTGATTTTTACCCTTATGCGCTTTGCCTGTAGATTTATCACCCAAATTCTCAGCTTCTCTATTGCCATGGTATAATAACAGGTGTTCAATGGAGTTAATTCCATGTATCCATGAGGAATTGTAGTGATATAGCCTGAATTTTACTGAATGATGGCTTTAAAACCCACTAATAACTTGACATTTTTCACCAGAAGATGGCAACTTCCTCAGCAACCCAATCTTGGTGAAGGAGAAGGCAATTTAGTTCTCCAAAATATCCCAAATTTCACATTACCACCAGTGACAGAGTTTGCAGATGACCAAACCCACCAGAATGTTCTTCACACCCTCTCAGATCCTGTTTTCCTGGCAGCTTGGGGCCAAAATTCCTTGAGACATCAGCATGGCTTTGATTTTTCCACATGGAAACTCCTCATTTCTGTGTCCACAACATCCCTGATGGATTCAGTGCCTCCATCATGGCTCAGGACATGAGAAAAAAGAAAACAGAGCTGGGATTCATTTCCTCGCTGTAGGGAGCATTTCGCTGCAGGATACAAATTATTTTCTCCCTGCTCCTTGCATGGATCAAACACCTGGAAAATAATTTTTAATATTTTTTTATATTTAATTGAACAATTTTTAAAAAAAATATTTTTTAATGATTTAAAAACTTTCCTTCTAAGATTGTTTTTGGAGTTTCATGGAACCCCAGAATGGTTTGGGGTGGGAAGGAACTTTAAAGATCATCTCATTCCAACCCCCTGCTGTGGGCAGGGACACCTTCCACTGCCCCAGGTTGCTCAGGGAGTATTTGGAGGCGGAATTATTCCCACTGGGAGCCAAGTCTTTGCCCATGAGATGCATCACAGGTGTGTAAGGATGCAGGGGGGGGGGGGGATGCTCTGCCCGCACATCTGGGGCTCTTTCAGGTGCCCCAGGGTCTCTTCCTGGATTTTTCTGGATCCAAGCTGCTTCTCCAACTTCTCTCTACA
The DNA here is from genome assembly GCF_020740725.1 of Corvus hawaiiensis. Classification (NCBI taxonomy): domain Eukaryota; kingdom Metazoa; phylum Chordata; class Aves; order Passeriformes; family Corvidae; genus Corvus; species Corvus hawaiiensis. The sequence continues at coordinate 121,431,131 of NC_063214.1, forward strand.
GCTCCCTGCCAGGAGGGGCAGTGAGGGGGGGTCGGGCTCTGCTGCCGTGTGCCAAGGTGTTGCAGTGGGGATACTGCAACACGCATATATCAAACCAGGAGTCCCGTGGAAAGGAAATATATATGGACAGACAGATTCTTGATAGCTGTTTCAGAGATGTTTATTTCTCCAGCCGCATGGCCGGAGCTCTGCTGAGGAACTGTTCCAGTCACGGGACCAAGGGTCCTTCTGCCCGCACAGGGAACACAAACCAACCAATGGGAACGAGGCTGAGCAGGGACAGGGAAGCCCCGTGTCTGTGCCCTCAGGGCCCCTCTCCCAGGGCTACACGGCAGGGGAGGGACCCCAACACCTCACCCGTTTTATTTTAATAAAAGGAGAATGAAAACAACTGGATAAACATAACAAGAACCGTTTCAAAACAAAACAAGCCACCCTCCTGAGTCTTTAAATGTCCAAACAGATTCTGTGGAACATCTTAGGGCTGACAGAAGGGAGACAGGACTCTCTGAGCATGCTTTGTGGGGAAACTGAGGCAGGAGAGGGTTTAACTTCTTCCCTCCCCCTTTTCATCCCCCACTCGGCATTGGAAAGGGATTTTTGGGGAAACAATTGGCAAAAGCATGGTTTTGTGAGGGAAACCATGGATGAAAAAACGGATTGGGAATACACTGGGGGTAATAGGACATAGGGTAAAAGGGAAAGGTGGGATTAGGAAAGGGAAACTGTAGGGGGGGCTTACAATGGAGATACTGTCTAACATGACTACGATTTTTTGCATATATACTGCCTTTTACAGGAACACCATCAGGCCCAGTGACCTGCGATGCTTGTAACCCTTTTCTCCCTAGTACAATATTAAATTCCACCACCTCTCCATCTCCCAAGCTTGGGATGCATTTTTCAGGGTTATTCTTTTTAATAGCAGTTCTATGCAAGAATATGTCTTGCTGGTTGTCACACCTTGTTATAAAACCATAATTTTGCTTAACATTATACCATTTTACTATCCCTAAGGTCTTAGTTACTATGATCTTTTCGTTTTTCCGAGTGGCTGCTGTTTTCTGTCTCGCTGCGTCTTTGCTCTCTCCTTCGGTCGCTCCCGTGTTGGAATTGTCGGAGCTGCTCGTGCCTGCGCGCTCTTCCCGGGGTCGCGTTCGGGGCTGCGCGGGCCGGGCCGGGCCACGCCGCTCAGTTCTCCGTGCGTCGCCTCCTCTGGTCGCAGCTTCGCTGCCGCTGCCGGGCGCTGCACCCACGTCTCGGCCGGGTCCCCGGGCGATGACTCCCCCGCGCCCTGCTCCAGCGCGCGTCTCGGCCGGGCGCGGCTCCGTTCCACCGCCATCGCCGCCAGCCGCTGCCCGCGCACCGCCCCTCTCGGTCGGGCGTTCACGGGGCTCGCTCCACCACGCACTGCACGGGGCCATTCGGGCACCGCCGGGTCCCGCCGCTCCCGCCGCGCCTCGCTCCGCCACCGACACTGCGGCTCGCGTGGCTCCGCCCGCGCGCGGGAACTGCCTCGCTGCTGCTCTCAGAGCGCTCGGTGCACGTGGCCTGGGCCGCACGGTCCCTGCGCCAGGCTTCCCTTCGCCAGGACACAGCTGACATTGCTCAACAGTCTCGGTAACTAAATAATATTCACGAAAATATTCTTCCATCGGCATATATTTTGACTCCAGTATTAACTGTGTCCAAACGGTTTTCCAAAAGCCCTTGGTAAGAATTAAATCCCAAGAAACATAGAAAAAGTTCTTAAACAACCATGCCAGGAAGTGTTTCAGTTCTTTTTGAGCTTGAATCAAGCTAAATTTTACAAATCGTTGTTCAAGAATCATTTTAAGTTTAAGATAAATGTCCATATGCGGCTCTGAGAGCCAAGAGTCTTCCCACGGTTCCTCCATAGTTTAGATATGGAATAGCAAAGCAAAACCAAGAAGAGGAATCCAAAGTTTCCAGGGTTTACTCACACAAATCAGTCGCTTAGGGATCGGGGATCGTTCTGCTCACAAATCTCCACCATTTGTTGCAGTGGGGATCCTGCAACACGCATATATCAAACCAGGAGTCGCGTGGAAAGGAAATATATATGGACAGACAGATTCTTGATAGCTGTTTCAGAGAGATGTTTATTTCTCCAGCCGCATGGCCGGAGCTCTGCCCAGGAACTGTTCCAGTCACGGGACCAAGGGTCCTTCTGCCCGCGCAGGGAACACAAACCAACCAATGGGAACGAGGCTGAGCAGGGACAGGGAAACCCCGTGTCTGTGCCCTCAGGGCCCCTCTCCCAGGGCTACACGGCGGGGGAGGGACCCCAACACCAAGGGAAAGGAGGAGAGGAAATGGCCTCAAATGGCACCAGGGGAGGCTCAGGTTGGAAATTGGAAACAATTTTTCCCTGCCAGAGTGGTGAGGCCTTGGGATGAGCTGCCCAGGGAGTGCTGGAGTCACTGTCTCTGGGAGTGCTCAGGAGGAGTCTGGATGTGGCCCTTGGGGACAGGCTTTGGGGTGCTGCTGGCACTGGGTGATCCTGAAGGGCTCTTCTAGCCTTGATGTTTCTGGGATTCTGTGACCTGACCTGAAGCCTGATTAGACTCTCGCAGAGGCCTCATTTCCTTGAGGTTATCCTTGGGATGGTAGAGAGGGGTTCAGCTCCTGATGCCGATCCCCCTGACTTCAGGAAGTCCTCTTGCCAGAGCACCACGGCAGGTGGGCAAAATTGACTTCAGTGATGGAAAAGCTGCTGAAACTGAGAAAATTCCTAAACCCAGCAGTTTGCAGCTGAGGAATCTGAGAATATTTGTCCTAAATTTCATGCAGTGGAGCCTACTGGGAGCACCGCACAGACACTGGAAGCACTGGGAATCTCTGCTGCCACATCCTCAGGGAAATGCCTGATCTGACCAGGGTTTGGGGCTGATGGGGCACTTCATGTCCTGTCACTGCATCACGACTGGGATTTGAGGATTGAAAAATCTCCAGAAGGATTTATAGTCATAATTTACCATTTGGAAAGGGCTTTGGGGTACGCAATCCCTACGAAAACACGTTGCAAAATACAATATAAAGCTTAAAAACACGAGTTGGTTTGAAGTGTAGCTCAGCCCAATAGAGACCATTCAATATCCCATGCCCTCGGTTACTTTATCCCTAATCTCATGCTGGCATTCCCTGCTCTCCGTGTGTGTCTGGCTGTAAATCCCTCGGGGCAGGGACCTTTTCCCACTCGGTGTTTATTCTAGACAGAGCCATCATTGACTCATGGGGTGCTAATGGGATTCCCAGGAGCTCCAAGGATGGAGCTGCTGGAACTCCCAAGTTTGGAAGAGAGATCTGTGACACCTCACCCACTTAGGAGAGTGGAGTTTGCCTTATTATCCATGAAAAGCTCTTTAATGAGGATTAGTAAAATTAGCATCACATTTTCTCGCTAACTGACCCGGGAAGCCACAAGATTTGTTTATGAATTCCCAGCAAAGTTTTCTGTCTGTCTTTAACTGGGAGAAAAGTAACATTAGAGATTTTGAATAGGTATTTTGGGATGTGGTTTGGCTTGATGATGAAGGGACTGGATGAGCTTGGAGGTCTTTTCCAACCTTGATAATTCTGGGATAAGCTGAGAGAGGGGGCAGAAGGACAGGACAGGGTGCCTCTGTCACCAGTTGTAAATGCACCTTAAAAACCATCCAGTGGATTGTTTTTCCCCTGCAAAACACAAGGATTTAGAAGGTGGGTACAGCATTTCCCAGCTCCAGAAGGATGTGGGTTTTCCAACACCACTTGGAAAAGCCGTTGCTAACCCTGGTTATCCAAAGGTGTTCCCACAAGAGCTGCACAGCCCCTGATTTAGGCCATTTGAACACATGCAGGACTCGATCCTCACACATGGACAGGGAATTACGTGTGGAGAAATCGAGTCTGTGGGAATGTGAGAAGCTTCATGGAATCATGGAATGGCTTGGGTTGGAAGGGACCTTAAAGCTCATCTCATTCCAAACCCTGGGACACCTTCCACTATCCCAGGTGGCTCCAAGCCTTGTCCAACCTGACCTTGGATCCTTCCAGGGATGGGGCAGCCACAACCTGTGCCTGGTGTGGAGGTGAGGGAGGATCAGCTTGGATTTGCCTTCCAGCAGATCCTACTGATCCATGACTCTGCCCTGGCAGTGGGACACACCCTGAGTTTGGTTTGAAAGCTCTTGGGTGTTTCCAAAAATCAAGGATTTTTTTTTTAATTACAGGAATTTTGGCAGGATATGAGATCTCTTTAGGCAGCTTCTCTGAGTTTTGAAACAAGACAACAAAAAAGGTTTGGGAATTATTCTGCCTGTTATTCTGGAGCAGGAATTAATGTTCCATGTTAGTGGAACATGCCAGCTCTTGTTCTCTCTGCCATCCCTCAAACAGTTTTGCTCCTGGCTAATTAGGAAGCCAACACGGAGTGAAACACCTGTGTGCTGGAAGAGTTTCCCTGGAGATCCATCCTCACTCCTCATGGAGAACTGGAAGGGGAATCCATTAAAAAGAACAAGGGAGGGGGGTGGAAATCAATGATCTAATTAGAAAACATTATCTGAGGTAATGATGCCAATTAAAGAGCACTGCAGCCATTTCCAGGGCTTGGAGTGTCTGAGAAGGGTGGGCCCTGGAGGGCACAAATCCTGTGCTCCCCCTGGCACAGGGCTGGCACTGAGCCCTGGCATTCCTTGGGGCTGTGCCGGGAATTGATGGGGGCCCAAGAGGGCATCCAAGAGGGAAAAACCTCTCTCCTGGTCGAGGAAGGTCCAGGTGGGCATGTGGCTTGAAGGTGAATAGGGAGAGGTTTTCAATACAAGTAAGAGAAACCCACCCCAAAACCCTCCCAAAAGTAGAGAACTGTCCAGGGAGAAGTGAGGAGAGGTTTGGGAGCAGAGCTCCTGTCTGGGAAGGACCTGGAGCAGTGATTTCGGGAATTTATAGTGGTGGCTGATCCATTTGGTGCTCAGAAGTGGAGGCAGTTTGCCTGCTCTCCTTACAGGAGCAGAACTACACAGAAAAAATTCCTTTTCCTTTTCTTCCAGCACCAGCAATCCACACAATCCCATTTATTTCACACCCAATCCTCCTCAACTTAATGATTTTATCAGGTAGAGAGGGGGAAAAGAAGTGCTGGAAGCCACCAGGAAAAAAGCTCCTGCCTGATGGAATGGTGTTGAAATCACTGACTTTACACCAGGTGGAAAAAAATGGGATCTCCAAGGCTGCAGGACAATTCCTAAGGATCAGGAAATCCTCATTTTTTGAAGGCACAGAGTCTGGATTATGGAATATTAAGTGTTCTTTTCAAAATACTTCATAAACACCGGCTAATCCTTTGCTGCAGCTCCTCTCTGAGCTCCATCTCTTGTAGGACTTCACCTGTTCAGCAAAATTCTCATTTATAAGAGCCCTGGTAATTTATTTGCATGACTTTTCTTCAAAGAATATTCACTTGGAAGAGAAAAGTGAAACTTGAGGCAAAGGAGAGCAGCAGCAGAATTTCTTGGAAAACCCTGGGAAAGCAGAGAAAACTGAAGCCAAGGTGAGACCATCACCTGCAGCCAAATTCTGCCTCAAAAATTGAGTTTCCCTGACCTGAGCAGATCCAAGTTGGTGAATTTTTTTCCTTCTTTATTTCCCTCTTTAATCTTATTTTATAATTTTTTTTTGTCCTTAATCAGAACAAAATGTTGCAAAACTTTGTTTAACATTTTGAATCAGGGCAGGAAAAGAGTTGAAAATCCCAAAAAGTTTTGCAAGACAGAAAAAGCATTTCCCAGACAGGTTTAGCAATGTCTTCCAGAATTTCCAAAGAGCTGGGAAGCAGCAGTGCCCCTCATCCCAATCCATCTGGGCCATCTCCAGTGAGATGAGTCCTCGCAAATATGAGCTCATGACTTCATTAAATCCCACAAAACTCTTTCCCCAGGAAATCACTCAGAGCCAACTGGGTTCTGGCTACCTGCTGTATCCCATGACCCCTGAATCATAAAAAAAAGGGATGAAATAATTCTGGGCATTGTGTTGCTTCTTCCCTGTGCTCCGGAGCCCAACCTGTCACGGGGGCAATTGGAACAAATCCATTCAGGCTTCGCTAATTCCTTCCCTCATTTCCTTTGGCAATCCCGGGAGCTGCCCAGGACACTTTGTCTTCCTTAAGAGCATTCTGATTTTGGCATGAGGCTTTTCATTTGTATCTGTTCCCAATCTGTCTCCTCCTGTCAGAGCCGGAAATGGGATCCCTTTGTTAAACACTTCATTTGCTTCCCTTTGCAGAAGGGAGAGAGGCTGGAGGATTTCCCAACAAACCTGCAAGGTATTCCTGCTTTCTATTCCACTCTCCATGATTATTTTTTTTCCTTTTATCTTAGTTTTATCTATTGTGAAAAGCATTTAATCTCTTCTAAATAATTAAACCATCCTTGTGAAGGTGCTCCTGGAGTAGATCCTTGGCTGGGGAAAGCTGCCACAGGCAGCAGAGCAACCTGGATTTACAGCACTGGATGATCCAGATGTGAGGATTTGCTCTTCCCTCTCTGATTTTGATGAGAACTCCAACCTTCATTGGTTTGTTTCCTGCTTGCATGGCTTGGAAGGAAAGCAAAGTCCAGTTCCACTCATTTAAGAGCTGATCTGAAAGTTCTTTAAAATTGGAATGAAGAGAGAAATTTCATTTTATTTCTTTGTCTTTGTCCTGCATCACTCTGGAGCTCCATGTCCAGGTTGGATGGGGCTTGGAGCAGCCTGGGATAGTGGGAGGTGTCCCTGCCCATGGCAGGGGGTGGAATGAGACAATTTTAAGGTCCCTTCAACCCAAACCATTCCCTGATTCCTCATTCTGTGATTCCACCTGCAGAGCTGCCCCAGCCCTGGGGCCCAGCACAGGGAGGACGTGGAGCTGCTGGGGAGAGGCAGAGGAGGCACCAGGATGAGCAGAGGGATGGAGCAGCTCTGCTGGGAGGAAAGGCTGCCAGAGCTGGGATTGTTCAGCCTGGAGAGGAGAAGCTTTGGGCTGAGCTCAGTGTGGCCTTGCAGGGCCTGAAGGAGCTGCAGGAAAGCTGGAGAGAGACAATTCCCAAGGCATGGAGGGCCAGGAGCCAGGGAATGGCTTCCCAGTGCCAGAGGGCAGGGCTGGATGGGAGATTGGGCAGGAATTGTTCCCTGGCAAGGTGGGCAGGCCCTGGCACAGGGTGCCCAGAGCAGCTGGGGCTGCCCCTGGATCCCTGGAATTGTGACCTTCCCTGCTAATTCCTGGTGGTGCTTATCAGCAAACAGCAGAACTCCCTTAAAAACCTGGGAAATGCCCTGCACTTCAGAGGTAAAAACGACCCAAACCCACACTCCTGGCAAACAAAAAGGCAACAAATCCCCCCCTCCTCCCTCAAGCTGTCCAAGTGCCTTTTTTCCAGGATTCCTTATTTCACTCCTTTGGTTAGGCTTGATTTAAAGCATGAAGGTGCTGCTGATAAAGTGGCCATGGAGCCTGAGAATAAGGAAGAGTCCCAAACCCTGAGAGCATGTGAGAGTCCCAGAGTCAGGGGGTTTTGGGTCTGGCTGCAGTTTGATTCATCTTTGCATCATCCCATCCCATTTTTGTGGTGATCCTGTAAGAAAAGGATTTCCAGGGCAAGAGCCTGGATCTTCTTTACTTAATTTCATAGAATCATGGAATGGTTTGTGTTGGAAGGGACCTTAAATCTCATCCCATCCCACCCCTGCCGTGGGCAGGGACACCTTCCACTGTGCCAGGCTGCTCCAAGCCCCAATGTCCAGCCTGGCCTTGGGCACTGCCAGGGATCCAGAGGCAGCCCCAGCTGCTCTGGGCACCCTGTGCCAGGGCCTGCCCACCCTCCCAGGGAACAATTCCTGCCCAATCTCCCAACCAGCCCTGCCCTCATTCAGTTTGAAGCCATTCCCTGTCACTTGTAAAAACTCCCTTTCCTTTCCACAGGGATGCACTGAAACATTCCTAGTTTCAAATAGAGCTCCCTGGGCTCTTTAAAACTGGGATTTCAGCATCCCCATGACCCAGGTGCTTCTGGAAACCACAGCTCAAGGCTATTGTTGAACATAATTGGATTTCAGGGAAATAACAGGATAAAGTTTATGAAAGTGCCGAACTATTTAGGATCAAAAGTGAGAGACACAAAACATTTCCAACCAAAGCAGGGATATTTTTTATTTAGTCTTGTTCTTTTATCCTTCATTAGAAGCAGCTTTTTCCATTTCCAACCTCAGACCAACATGAACCTCTCTGTCTGACCCCAGTTCACAGCACTTGTTTTGCATGGGAGACTTGTGGAATAAAGCCCCATTCCTGGCAGTGTCCAAGGCCAGCTTGGACAGAGCTTGGAACAACCTGGGATAGTGGAAGGTGTCCCTGCTCATGGCAGGGGGTGGAATCAGATAATTTTAAGGTTCTTTTCAACCCATTCTGTGATTCCTGAACTCCATAAACTTCCTTGGTGGTGAGAAGCTGATTCAGGATGCTGTTTATGCATCAGGTTTTCCAATATAAAGACTGTTTTACTTTTTTCCATATATTATGTGGGAAAAAGAAGATATCCCTGCACCTTTATGAGGGAAAAATAGGACATAGAGAATGAAATTATTTGCATTGTTAGAAGGTTTAGATATTTTATCTTGGCAAAGAAGTGATGAGATCTATCAGGGTCTGTTATTTTTATCTGACCAGAAAGTCCAGGTAGAATTCAATCTGTTTTTAAGAGAAGAAAAACTCTTACATCCCAAATTTTCTAACATGTGTTTTAGAACTGGCTTGCAAAATTTTAGAGCTCCACACTTTTGGTTCTCATATCAATTTAATCCCTTCCCCAGGCAATATTCCCTGGTTTCTAAATAGGACAAAACGGATCTAATTTTGTCTTTAGTCATCAGCTAAAGCAAAATTTCACTCTGCTCTGCACTGAATCCTCCAAGTGCAGTGTAAGATGTGGGACAGTCCCTAGAAAGGGGAGAACCTTTTAAAAGTGATGTAAGAGGGCTTTCTTTTTGTCTGCCCCTGGATCCCTGGAAGTTCCCAAGGCCAGGCTGGACATTGGGGCTTGGAGCAGCCTGAGACAGTGGAAGGTGTCCCTGCCCATGGCAGGGGTGGGATTAGATGAGCTTTTAGGTCCCTTCCAACCCAAACCATTCCATGATTTCCCTGTTTATGGAAAACCTAAATTAACAGCACTGTTTCAAGGCAGGCCCAGGCCTGAGCTTGCACCTATTAAAACCAGTGCTGCTCTTACTGGTCAGCCTTTCACCAGCATTAAACCTCCCCCCTGGAGGTGGCTCCCACTTTATCTCTCAGGAGTTTAATCTTGATTTAGATCAGAGCCACCCAAACCACCCCAGGCCTGGTGTCTGAGCCCTTCAAAGCCCTGAGCTGGAGAAGAAAAAGCAACGGCTGCTCCTGGGCCTGAGCCAGGGCTCTGAGGGAAGGGGCCCAACATAAACAGCAGTTGAGGTTTTTGGCTCTGTGCCTTGTGGTGACACCTGTGCCTAAGGAAATTTAGGAATTGGATTGGTTTAGGGACCCAGTCACTCCGAACCGGTGACTTCCTTGCTTGTGTCTGTTGGCTCAGGTGGCATCACACTTTGAGTAACAGCTGAATTTCTGTGGGAAAAGCTGGGAGAGATGAGTCTCCCTCAACACAGAGTAAAACTCCCACTCTGTTTATAGTCTGGGGTGGCTTCCTGAAGCCATAGATTCTCCTGGAGCTGTTGCACCACTCTGGGATAAATGTGCGCCGTGGGTGTACAAAGAATGCGTGTGCAAAGAAAATCAAGGTGTCGAAGATGCAGCTCATCGATAGCTCACACATCAAAGGGCTTGGAGAATAAGCAGGACAACAACAACAATTCCCATGTTTTCCCACTCTCTTCCAGCTTCTTGCCATGTGGAATGAATCACCAGGATTCCTGTTTGGAGTGTTGTAAATAAGGATTTTGGCGTGGGATGGAGGGTCAGGGGCAGATCCAAATCAATCCTGTGGGCGCCAACTTAATTGTGCTGCCAGGGGAGGCTCAGGTTGGATACCAGGAGCAATTTCTGCATGGAAAATGTGGTCAGGCCTTGGAAAGAGCTGCCCAGGGAGGTTTGGAGTGCCCATCCCTGGAGGTGTCCCAGGAAGGGCTGGAGGTGGCACTCAGTGCTCTGGGCTGGGGACAAGGTGGGCATCGGGCACAGCTGGGCCTGGCTGGGCTGGGAGGGCTTTTCCAGCCCCAGGGATCCTGGGATTCTGTGTTGCAAAATATTGGATTGAAAATTTTATCAACTCAGTCCAGTGTTTCTGTGAAAATTTGGTTCCTGCTGTTGATATTTCTAATTTCTTTAAGTTGCAGTTTCCCTGTTTTCAGACGCTTCTATGTGGTGCTAAAGCAAAGCAACTTCAATGAGAGCTTTTGCATCACTGGAAAATACAAAAATCCAATAGATCTGAATATTCCTAAATTATTCCAAACAGCAAAATAGGCCCTGGTTGGGAGAGACCAAAAAGAAACTTTAATGTAAAGAAACTAATAAAAAAATGGAATTCTTGATCATAATTATTGTTTATCAATACCTGTGCTATTGGTGAATGCTCTGGGGATCAATATCAACGTGATAAGGATGTGATTTGGGGATGATGATGGTGGGACTGGATGATCCTGAAGGTCTCTTCCAGCCTTGAGGGTTTGGGGATATTTGGATGGGTTTGCTCCATCTTTCCTTGCAAAAAGGAGAAAAAGGACCAGAGCAGAGGCCAAAGAGGGATTTCATTATAGAAATGAAATGGAAAAACTCTGTGAAATCCCACCTGTCTTGGAGATTTGAGGAATCTGTGGGCCCTGTAGCTGTCACTCATTAACCACTTAATTATTGCCCATAAATCCAACCCCCTGGAAGTGGGAATTTAACTCCAATCCCTTAAATATTCTGTCCAGTGTAAGACACAACCTAACTTTTTTCCCCAAAGAATGAGATTTTGTTAAAATTTGGGAACTTGGTGAAGACAAAGGGGTGAGGAGCACAAGACCGGGAATTCTGAATTCCCTGGAGGAAACTTCACTCCAGAACTCCCTTCTCCTTCCCCCCAGGCTGTTCCTTAGGTCCCCTAAACTTGACAGGAGAAGTGCCTTGATCCTCTCTAACCACAGCAATCCAAACATTTTCCAACTGCAGGCAGAAGTGACAACAATTTTATCAGGTGAAGGACAACAAGAACTTCCCAGGGAGGTTCAGTTTAGAGTTAAGAAATTTATTTCCCTGCCAGAGTGGTCAGGGAGGTGGTGGAGTCCCTGGCTCTGGAATTGTCCCAGAGGAGTCTGGATGTGGCCCTTGGGGACAGGGTTTAAGAGTGAGAACTCACAGGAAAAAAAAGGGATACCCACAGGCGGCCTAATTCTGATAAATTGCTCTTTAATTATTTATTTATTTAATGTTTATTAAATCCTTACTCCAGTGATTTTCCTGGATTTTCTTTTTTTTTTAATATTCTTAATCCCATCAGTGTTTCCATCTTCAAGCTCTCACCGACCTCTCCATCCAACACAAACCCTGGCAGGAGAAAATCGCCCTTCATTGGGAAAGAAAGAACAAAGGTGCCCTCCATTCCTCTGGAAGAATCCTTGAAATCCTTTATTTTATGGAAAACTGTGTGGATACAGTAGTGGTGCTCATCAGTATAAAACTATTGGGCTGACAAATCCTGAGGAGCAGAAAATCTGTGCTCAGAGGAGAGAAATTTTCGTGCGTGGCCTCGGTGCAATTGTGCCAAATATTCCCTGTGTGTCCCTGTGATCCGACAAAAGTCTCAAAAACTGGGACACAGGCTGAATTCCGACCCCATGCTGCAGCATGCAAGTGGCTTTCAATGGGATCAGGTTTTCATCCCGTGCCTTTTTCCTCCTTTCTTGGCACTCGTGTTGACCCAGCTACATGCTGAAAGTGTTTTTTCCAAGCTGTAAGGATCCTGCTGGGGCTGCATCCGAGCAGACAAAGATATCCATGGATAGATGTCACAAGTGCCAGGGCTGCTTTGGTTTGAATCAGACCGTGGGTGCCCTTTCAAGGGCTCTGTGGCTGCATCAAACACTTGCTCAAAGCACTGCCAGAACCCCAATTTACTGATAATTAAAGAAATATAAAAATATATATCAACGTGAGGGGGAGAAGAGGGATGAGAAGTGTTCATGTTCTTTTCCAACAGCAATTCCTTATCAGAGAACAGATGTTGATTGCAGAAGAGTTAAAGAGGTTGGGGGTGCTCACCTGGAGAGGAGAAGGCTCCAGGAGAGCTCAGAGCCCCTTGCAGGGCCTAAAGGGGCTCCAGGAAACCTGGAGAGGGACTGGGGACAAGGGCTGGAGGGCCAGGAGCCAGGGAATGGCTTCCCAGTGCCAGAGGGCAGGGCTGGATGGGAGATTGGGCAGGAATTGTTCCCTGGCAGGGTGGGCAGGCCCTGGCACAGGGTGCCCAGAGCAGCTGGGGCTGCCCCTGGATCCCTGGCAGTGCCCAAGGCCAGGCTGGACATTGGGGCTTGGAGCAACCTGGTTTAGTGATGCCATCCCTGTCCCTGGCAGGGGTTGGAACTGGAGGATTTTAAAGCCGCTTCCAACCCAGACCATTCTATATTTTTATGCAAAGCAGTGTTTACAAAGAAAAAAAATAAAGTGGATCCAATCCTTACTCCTTAATTGCTCAGAACTCGAGTTTCTCACTGCCAGCCAGTTCTGGCAGCAGTTCCTCCTCCCCATTCCCTCAGAGATCAGATTGCAAACCTAACACACTTGGGCCCTTTCCAGTTGGAAATTCCCCATGGCAGATTCTGCCCCAGAGTGGCTGGATCCCTCTGCAGAGAGAGCTGGAGCTGGAATTTCAACTTGTTTTATGTGGGCACTCCAGTGGCTGGTGGAGCCAGGAGAGGCTGAACCTGCCTGAGGAAGGATCTCCAGCCTGAGAGGGGCAGAGCTGACACAAAACTGTGGGAAGGACAGGAAAAAGTGGCCAGGATTTAGGCATTTAGGGACGAAACCAAGCTGCTGTTTAATTCCCAGCTCAGCAACTTGGGTTGAAAACTGGAACAACTGCAATTATCCACAACTTTCCGAGCCAGACAATTGAATCACTCAGCTGAGCAGACGCCTCTGGGGATTTGCAATAGAGCTGCCTCTATTTTTTTTCTTCTAGAGGCTGTGTGGGAGCATAAAAACCCATCATGGGGTGGCCCTGGCATTGCTGGCACAGCTGTCACTTCCTACCACTCACCAGAGTTTGGATAAACCGGGAGGTAAAACCAGAGATAAACCAGGAGCTGCTCCCACTCAGTGCTACCAGAGGGGGCTGATCCCGGCCCTGCTGAGCAGGAGGAGTGGGAACTGTGGGGTGTCCCATGGTGGGATCCTCAACCTCGCAGTCCTGCCCTCAAACCCCTTAATCCCTGAGGCTGGAAAAGCCCTCCCAGCCCAGCCAGGCCCAGCTGTGCCCGATGCCCACCTTGTCCCCAGCCCAGAGCACTGAGTGCCACCTCCAGCCCTTCCTGGGACACCTCCAGGGATGGGCACTCCAGACCTCCCTGGGCAGCTCCTGCCAAGGCCTGACCTCCCTTTCCATGCAGGAATTCTTCCTTCACGTGTGTTTTGCAGCCCATAAATGCTGTGAGGTGGCACAGGTGGGTTTCTAAGCACACCTAAACAAGTAACACAAGATCTCTTAGGCTGAGTTAATCACTTAAAGAGCAGATTAATTACAGGTTTTTTGGCGAGCCAGCCCAGGTTTGTTGTAGGATTGGAAGTTCACTGAATTTTCTGGTGGAAACTCCCCTCGTACTCCTTTTCCCCCCGTGCAGTCAGAGAGGATGAGCTCCAGGCAGTGGATACACATATTCCCAGGGGAAAAACGATCCCGGTTTTGTTCACAGCTTATTGCAAAGCTGCCTCTTTTCCACAAGAACTACTCCAGCTCCAGAAACAAAACCACAGTGGGACCGAAATGCCAGAAGCCTCCTGCTGATCATTTTTCTTTTTTTCTTCCAAACCTTGGTTGTTTCCTCCGCGTGTGCCTCGAGCTCCATTTCTAGACCCTGGCAAAAGGGATCTCAGCCCGTTAAAGATCTCAGTGCTGTGTGACTGAGCTGATGTCCCACTGTGGATATTCCCGTTTTAAAAGTGAGCTGAGCCCTGACAGTGATACCACATTAAACACATCTCCTATTGATCCTTTCTAACCTTGCAAAAGAGCTGCTCTGCATTAAGTACCTTTTACTCCAGGGCTGCTGCTGGGACCACAGATGTTAAATGCCAGGCTAAAATATCCTCAAAGGTCAGCAGAGAGGGCAGCTGGGAGGTCACCAAGTGATAATTTTCTGGGATAACGGGAATGTTTCTCTCCCTGTCCTCTAACTCAGCCTGAGGACACTCCAGCAGCTTGCTCTGAAAGGTGTCTGCAATATTTATAAATAAAAGGGAATTAATAAAAGCTCTGCCTCCCACCACGTAGAATTTGGAATGTGTCAGAAAGCAGCTTGATATGTCAATTTATTGCACTGATGACAAGAAGGCTTTGAACAGAACAAAGGCTGGGTTTCCAAAGGTGGATTTCCAGCTCATCCTCCCCACTATTAAAGGCCACCTGCTCTACACAAAGAAATCACGTGCCCCAAATTGAGGGGTAAAAGAATCATCTGTAGCTAATGAGAGACAAAAAGCCATCCCTCTTTTTAAACTTCCCTTTTGGCTCTCTGCTGGCTGTGGACAGATGGGGTTGGTGTCTTCCTTTCTTCTGGAATTTCCACTGAGGATGTGGCATTGCTGTAGAGAGGACAGAGGGGTTTTGCTGAGCTCTGTCAGCCAGGTTCAGGTTCCCCACAGCCACTGAAGGAGATGATCCATATATTTAGCTGGAACATGGCAATTTTTCCCACATGAGGAGCTGGTCTGCAAGCTCAGCCAGGAGTTTGAAGAGTTTTCTTTTACAGGAGCATCGAGTGACAGGATAAGGGGTTTTAAACTGGCAAAAGGCAAGGATAGATGGGATTTGGAGAAGAAATCTTTCCATGTGAGGTTGAATTTTACCAGGGAAGCTGTGGCTGCCCCTGGATCCCTGGTAGTGCCCAAGGCCAGGCTGGACACTGGGGCTTGGAGCAGCCTGGCACAGTGGAAGGTGTCCCTGCCATGGCAGGGGTGGCACTGGATGGGCTTTGAGGTTCCTTCCAACCAAACCATTCTGCGATTCTGGGATATTCCATGAATCCTTACAATCTGCTCTTTTTTTGCTTGCACTGGACAAAGGAAATGTCCAGATTTCCTCTTTTATGTTCCTCACGAATGTCCCTCATTTAGGACAAGATCCTGTGCATATTTTCTCAGCTTTTGGTAGCTGCTTTTGCCTTTGGGTTTTTTGTTCTCACCTTTGCTTGGTTTGGTCTTTCCCCTTCTTTCTCTCCACCAAGACTTTGTCAACAAACAACCCCAAAAAATCAACAGAGGAGGGAAACAACAAGCCCGGGTTTGGTACAAGCAACAGCTTGAAATGAGGTGAGGGTGTAAAGGAGATGTGGGAATCCTGGTGCCTGCCAAAATTCCCATGTGAGAGAGGAAAATTAAACCAATCAACTCATGCCAGGCACCTCGGAGGTTCTTTGTGGGAACGAAGTGGGTGGACATTCCCTGGCTGGAATAATCGCTCTGTGTGTGAGTAATTCCCTCCTTGAATTTTGAGTAAGGCCTTAGGAAGCCAGCCTGGTTTGGGGCTGGGAATGGTCAGTCCTATGCAGTGGGAGAAATTATTTGGTTTCTAATTCTTTAGGTAAAATTATTCCCAAATATTCACTGGGTTTGGTGCAAGTATCAGGTGGAGGGAGGCTCCTTGTCCTGTAAGACTTTGGAGGATGGAAATATTCCCTTCCTTAAACGGGGAGGAAAATTAAAACCTCAAATCTTCCCAAGGCAATTGTCTAAATAATAATTTTAAAATGGAACGTGTCAGTTGAGGGGTTTTATTTGAGTCATTGCCATTTTTAATGCCATTTTGAGTCAGCTCCTGTGAGTCCCTGATAAGCTGAGTTTTCCTCCAGAGCTGGGCAGGAGCTGATCCTGTCACAGAGATGGAGGAACAATGCAGGGAGTTATAGATGTGTCTGCTCTGGAAGGAAACACTTTTGTCAGGTTTTGTTTTCTTACTCTTTTGCTTCTCTGAAACAGCATTTTTCAGGGAAAATCAACTCATCCAGCTTCACCACTGACTTCCCTGTATTTGTTTCTAGAGGGGTTTTCTACCTTGAGTTTTTCTTCCCTTTAAGCAGTTTTGCTTCCCTTTTAATGTAGCACTGTTCTTTACCCTCTGCTTGTTTTTCTTCGTGGTCTCTTCTGCTGAAATTGATAAAAAAACCTTTGGGAAAGACAAGCAGATGATGCCCATCACATCCTTTCTCCTTTTTCTTATATTCCCTTTTTTTTCCCCTAACAGACAGCCAAGCACCAACTTTTTTTCCAGCACTGCAGGCTTTGACCCTTGGAGATTTTTCTTGTCCAAGTGCTGGCCTTAATTAGAGTCTCACTGTCCTCTCCAAGTGCTGAGTTGAGGTCAGCTGGGTTCTAATTCCTCTCATCACTCTTGGCTCCTTTTATTAAGGCAGAGATTAAGAACTGCTGCTGTTTTAAGTCTTTGGTTTATCTCCCTTATTAGGATCTTTGCCCTTCACACTTAATTTAAGCAGATTGCAAGTCCAGGCCTCTTTGAGGCAAAGCAAATCTCCTTTAACCTTTCCCCACTTACTCTCCTCAGCTCTGTCCCCTGCTGTGCTTGGGGCTGAGCTCTGACTCTGAGTTTATCAGCCTGAAAAGGGATTTGTGTAGGGATGGCTCCTGATAAGAGGGAGACACATCCCAGCAGCATGACAGAGAGGGATTATCCTAATGATTATCCTAATAATTATCCTAATCATGGATCACTGCAGCACCATGGGGTTTATTTCTCTTTTTTCCTCACAGAAGCAGAAGCTTTGGCAGAGGGAGGAGCAGGGCACACAGAGGGGGCAGAAAGGTTGGGTTATCCTGGGGAAGTCCTTTTCCCCCTGTTTCCCCTCTTTCCTCTGTCCTTGCATTGGGAGCATCCCAAAAAAATCCCACTGCAGCCCCTCAGCCAGCCTGGGCAAGCGCAGCTTCCCCAGGAGAGAGGGGAAAAACCCTTCAAGGAATCCCAGAATGGTTTGGGTTGAAAGAAAGCTTAAAAAAGATCTGAAACATCTCAAAGTAAATGAACTTCTACTTCATTGACTTTAACTTTGAAGAGAAAGTCACTCCATTATCTCCCTTCATTTTCTCTGGCTGGGATCATGGGATTCCAGAATGTTTTGGGATGGAAGGGACCTTAAAGATCATCCAGTGCCACCCCTGCCATGGGCAGGGACACCTCCCACTGTCCCAGGCTGCTCCAAGCCCCATCCAACCTGGCCTTGGACACTGCCAGGGATGGGAAATCCAGAACCTCTGAGGATCCTGAAGATCCCTGAGCCTGCCTGTCTGATGTTTCACAATGAACCATGGAACTGAAGTCAAACTCTTAATGGAATCTTGCAGGAATATGATCCATAAGGGTTTTCTTCTCTCACCTCCTGATATGAAGCAGAAAATGTTTCATCTTCTGGGTGTCCTGTGGTGACCACCCAGTTCCTGTGGGAATCTCATGAGCTTGGAAAGCTTCTGTGTCCTCCAACAGAGATTTTACTGTGCTGGAAGTGAAACCTTCCCAATTTCTCCCCTTGTGGGATTGAATTCATCCTTTCTTTTCTCTGCCAGCACTTCCTCGTGCCTCTCCACTGAGGGATCAAAGAGGAAGCTCAGGAGAAGCGATCTCAGAGAGAAATCCAAGACTTTTGACTGAAGCCACTCAATGCCCAGTGATCAAGGCTTTGGGGGTTTGCACAAAGCCAAGGAAAAGAATTGGGAACTACAAACAGAGCTCTTATTTCCCTTAATTCACTAATTCCTTTCCCCCTTCATTAATTCCTACTGGGCACTGACGAGTTACAGGGATCTTTTGTGTCTTCCTGGGAGTCAAAGTGGTTTAAACTTTGCCCACTCTGCTGTGACTGTCCCCAGCAGTGGTGGCACAGCCCTGAGTGCCCGGAATTCCTCAGTGTCCAGCCTGGCTTTTGTGTCCCAGGGAAAGCAGGCAGGGGGAAAAAGGAAGTGTTGGTCATGAAGAGAAAGCAGCAGGGAAGAAGAGCAAGAGGAATTTGCTGAGCAAGCACCGAGGGTTGGATTTCCAGGCTGAAGAGAGCAATTCAGGAAATTAAGCAGGGAAATCAAGCATTTTCCTTAAGGATGACCAAATTCCTCTGAACAAACCGGTTCTGGCTTGTTCAGCCCAAAGTATTCCAAAGTCATGAGTCAGAGGGGAAAAAACCCCTCAGATTTTCTCCTTAAAACCAAAATTAATAAATGCTAGATTTTTTTTTTTTTCTAATTATATTTTCCTGGTGGAGCGCTGGGATTCTTGACCCACGTTTTCAAGGCTTTTCCAGGTCTCCTGCTTTTGTGCTGATCGTGGGAAGTGCTGGGACTTGATGGCAAATATCAATTGCCATGAAATTCCTGATCATCTCGTGGTGGGGGTGACATTGCATCTCCTCTGCAGGTGTTTGAAGCCTTCTCTCACAGTGCAGGAAAAGCCAATTTTCCTGCTTTTCCAAGGCAGTTTTCCAAGGAGTTGCTCTCCAAGGAGTGTGACGATCCGGGGTTCATCCCTCATACCTGGTACATCAGTGGGGTTCTGAGGGAATCCATGAATTGATGCTGAGCTCCAAGACCGTTCCAAGGTTGGGGAGGGACTTTTCACAAGGGATGGGGGCACAGGAAAAAGTAGGAATGGCCTTAAGATGAAGGGAGGCAGGGTTGGATGGGATACTGGGCAGGAATTGTTCCCTGGGAGGATGGGCAGGCCCTGGCACAGGGTGCCCAGAGCAGCTGGGGCTGCCCCTGGATCCCTGGCAGTGCCCAAGGCCAGGCTGGACAGTGGGGCTTGGAGCAGCCTGGCACAGTGGGAGGTGTCCCTGCCCATGGCAGGGGTGGATTTTAAGGTCCTTCCAACTCAAACCATTCCATCATTTGGGAACACAAGGGGCACTTTTTAAACCTTGAGTGGGCTCAGAGCACATATTTGCCAACAACTGCTTTTGTGCAGGTGTCCAGGCTGGTTAGTGAGCAAACTTTGGAGGGATCCTGCCTGGAAAATGCGTGCCAAAATGGAGCTGCTTCCTGAGAAAAATAAAAGCTTGGCCTTGGCAGAACCCCAGCTCCACTGGTATCGTGTTTTTAGAGAGCTTCTGCTTAAAAGTCTCAAGTGTTTGCCCAGCAGTTGACTTTCAACTTTTGATTCTGTAGAATCAGGGCTCAGCCATTCCCTGGGAGGTGGGGAATAAAATTCTTGCTGCATTCTGAGCGGGATTAACTATTCAGGGTTGAGGGAGGGCTGGGCACTGGAGGCACTGCACTCTTGGGGTTCCCAGTCAGTTTTGGGGGAGCCAAATGCTCTGGTTTTGGCTGTGGCAGAGGGAATCTTCCAAAGACACACTTGACATCAGTGTTCGGTGAGGAATTGTCTCCCATATTCAGTGAGAGGTTGTGGACTCCCCATCCCTGGAAGTGTCCAAGGCCAGGTTGGATGGGGCTTGGAGCAACCTGGGATAGTTGAGTGGAGTCCATAAAGTCAATTTTAAATAGTCAGGGCAACAATAACAAAAGCAAAATTGAGCAAATACAATGATTGAAACTTTAAAAGATGTGCAGGCGATTCAGCTTCAATTGCAAACTTAACCGAAGTAATTTCCTCGAGCCTGTGCTGTCAGGAAAAATATCCTGGTGACCTAACCCTGGGCTAGAAGAAATCATCCTCCTTTAAACAGGTAATTGGAAAAAGATCTATGGCTCAAATTTCTTTGTTTTGTAGATCTGGAGTAACTTTGATCTCAGCATTAAAACTGGTCTGAGACCAGCCTCTCTTGCTGGTTAAATTCTCTTGCAAAACAGCAAATGTGACCCTTCCACAAGCCAAAAAACGGGGGGAAATGGTAAATAATTTAAAATTATCTCCATGGTTCTTTGCTGTTTTATTTCTTTGTGGAAAACATGAGGCCACCGGTGACTGCAGGCCTCAGGCTGAGGCCTGAGGTGGCTCTCAGAGAGGGAGAAGAAGGGAGGGGGGAAATGAGAGGATCTTGGTGCATTAAAAATCACTTTCTGTGGAAACAATTAGTGCTGTAAGTGGATTCTTGAGGCTGGGCAGGGAGATCACTTACAAGCACCAGCTCTGCTAAAACGCCCATAAAGAGTTCCGCACTTCTCAGAAGTCAGCGCGGAGACGCCGCTTATTGGAAGTCACAGGCCGCATTTCACATCGTTCTCCATGGAAATTAGCTCATGTTTGGGTCATGCTCAGCCTTCCAAATTGCCCAAATCCCCAGGGGTTTGCTGGAGGGAAACCTGCTGGTGTGGAGACACCGCAAACGGGTCGCAGGCAGCGTCTGCAGGGGGGTGTGTGGGGCGGGCTGAGGTTTGGGATGACCCGTGTGGGGTCACAGGCGGCTTCCACCTTCTCTGAACCCTTTCCAGAGCCGTGGCTTAGATAAAAGTCTGGGTTTCCATTCCCTTCCCCAGGTCTGTAATGGGTAACTTGGGAGAGCTGGGCTTTGTGAAACCTCAGGAGCTTGATTTTTGACCCTGGGAAACCAAACAAAGCCATGAGTGGCTTGGATGAGGAGCTTTGTTTTAATTTGTTTTCTTTCTTTCACTTTACCCCATAATTAACACCTTAGACAGGTAAACATCACCTAAAAAATGTCAGTTCAGAAGAAGTTTTACCTGCTTTAGATTATCTAAGAATTGCCCACTGCAGAAACCCTTCCAGAGATTAAGTCCTGCCTGAGTTGGGTGATTAAATTTCAGGCCTAAATCCCTATTTTTGGGGGTTGAACCATCAGCAACTGAGAAGGATTTTAGGCCAGACCTATCAGTTCTTTCAGCAAAGAGAAGAGTCAGGGAACTCTTCTCACACCCAGGAAGAGCTCCAGAAAATTTCTGAGGTGAGCTAAATCTCCATCACTGAAAATCTTTAGGAACAGGTTGGTTAAACAGTGCTGCTGATCCAGGTTTGGTTTTTTTTTCCTTTATATCATTTGAAAATGAACTTTAACATCAGTTTTATGTCCCCTTGCTGTGGTGAGCAATTCCATTTTCCCACTTCTTGAGTTGAAGGCTCTACCCAAAAGCTGACGCTGGTTTTTAGGGCAAATGTTCAAATAACTTCCTTCACTGGAATTCTTGGGGTTTTTATTGTCTTTTAATCAAATCACACGACTCATTCCAGAGGATCTGGGCCTTCCTGCTCAGTCTGTCCCTTCTCCTCAGCAGCACAGGGCTGTTACAGGGAATTCCATATTTATGGATGTGAGCTGTGCAAAAATAGGCAAAAATTCTGGCTTTTGAGGGAAATTTTGTGCTCTCAGAGTGGAAGGGATCTTAAATCTCATCTCATTTCAATCCCCCTGTGGTGGGCAGGGAACCTTCCACTACCCCAGGCTGCTCCAAGCCCCCTCCAACCTGGCCTGGAACACTTCCAGGGAAGGAGCAGCTGCTCTGGGCACCCTGTGCCAGGGCCTCCCCAGCCTCCCAGGGAGGAATTCCTTCCCAATATCCCATCTAAACCTTCCCTCTGGAAGTTTGAAACAATTCCCCCTTGTCCTGCCACTACACCCTCTTGTAAATAACCTCTCTCCATCTTCATTCCCTTCATTCTCCTTCCCATTCCAGTTCTTATCCTGATCTCTTCCTTCACCTGTATGATTCAAATCTGCCTCTCAATTCCTGCAGTGGCAAATCCAAATTTTGCCCGCTCTTTTGGGAAGATCTGCACCAGTTTTTCTCCCTCTTGAGTCCTCCTGCTGTTCCACAGCCAGGAGAAGGCCCAGGGTAGAGTAAATTGCTGGGCCAATCTCACCCCTCTCCTCGCTTAACCTCGGCTTAGCTAATGCAGAGAAGCAGCCCAAGCAACTGGGTTCAAACCAGGCCAAGCCCAGCTCCATTTTGCAATTAGCTGGAAAGAATTTTGCTGCACATTTGGCCTAAAAATAATTTGTAAATTGACCAGAGCCTCGTACACAGAATGGTTGCAGATATTTCAGGGATTGATTTTCCATGAATAATTCAAGTGGAGTGCAGAGACAAAAGTCTCTTTTAAATATGCGGGGCTTTTGTGATAGATTTCAAAACAGGAGAGGAACAACTTCTTCCTGATCAGTTTTTGGGCTGGTTCTTCTCAGGATTCAGTGATATCCTTGAATAAGGAAAGAATAGGATCAAATCCTACTTTTTATTATGATTTGACCCTCAAGAATTATGAACCTCTAAGGGATCGTATCTGTGTGTCTGTTGTTGTTGGGTTTATGCAAAAATACTTCTGACCTGCAGGATTTTGTGTTTCCTGAAAATTCCAGGCATCCATGGATATCATTCCACTGCCTTTGGTGATTTTGCTGACCTTAGAAAAGGTAACTTTGAGCAGGACAGCTTGGAAGGTGCTGCCATGGAGGAGCCCAAAATAACACCATGATGCAGAATCCCAGAAGAAACAGAAAAGTCCTTTTAAAATCCTTTTAAAATCCTTTAAAAATCCCTTAAAAATCCTTTAAAAATCCTTTTAGAGACAAGTCTACTCTGATATTCCATGGAACAGAAGATTGAATTTCACACTGGTGCGGAATAACACAAAAAACGTGACAAGAGCTGTCCTGGTGAGCCTGAGATCACCTTGATCCCAGGCAGAGCAGAGCATCTGAACTCCTTCCCCCGTTCCACTGGGAGGAGATGGAACTCGGGCCCAAATTTAGAGAAGAATCCACAAGTTTCCAGCTGGAATCTTGGAAAGAAGAGACATCTCATCATAGCATGAGCTTTTGGGGTTTTTTTTTTATAAAACCAAGGCCTTTATTCCATCATTTAGAGTGTTCTGCTCTTCAGAGCATAAAAGCTAAAATTCCTGAGAATGGCATTTGCTGCAAATTTTCTGTAAGATTTTAATGCTCTCCAATACCCGGAGTACAATTAACATCCTGCCTAATGGATAGTGGGGATCTGTGGTACCCTGCCCCCCTCTCCCTGCTCTGTAATTCCATGTAAACCCCTCTGGGATGCTCCTGGGAATGATGATTTTAATTGCCTTGCCTGGGACTGGGCGAGGGGTGGGATGGCATTACACCGACGAGATGTGCTGCTCATTTTATGTCAAGAGCATTTTCACTGTCAAACTGATTTTAACTTCAGGGCTTTGATATTTCCTGGGCCTTCCTGGGCATGATCCATAGCTCATTCCTGGTTTTTCTACAATGAGAAATGGTTTTCCATGAAGCAGGTGAATGATCAGAGCTCCTTGATCTACCACACTTATCCCTCAGCTGGCACAAAAATTAAGATTTTAGGGTGCAACGCTTCTCTTGGTTTACACAGAGCTCATTTTAGCCCATTTCCCCTCTATTTTCCAAATTAGTTTTTAAGGAATTGCTGATGGGATTTGATATCTGGGGATCATCTCGTTCAAACTCCGGTTTTGGGTAATTCTAGGGTTGGGAACCCACAGTAGCTGGTTTCGTTTAAATGGAGTTTTCTGCATTTCTGTCCATTGCCTTTCTGTCCTCGTCCTGTCACTGGGATTGCTTTACTCTCCTGTATCAAATCCAGATTGTCCCCGAACTTCCCAACTTGGGCCTGAGCCATCCCTTCCCTCTCAGCCTGGAATATCACAGAATCCTGGAATATCCAGAGCTGGAAGGACCCACAGGGATCACCCAGTCCCACCCCTGGCCCTGCCCAGACCCCCCACCAATCCCAGCCTGGGCATCCCTGGCAGCGCTGCCCAAACGCTCCTGGAGCTCTGGCAGCCTCGGGGCCGTGCCCATTCCCTGGGGAGCCTGGGCAGTGCCCAGCAGCCTCTGGGGGAAGAACCTTTCCCTAAAATCCAACCTAACCCTGCCCTGGCCCAGCTCCAGCCGCTCCCTGGGTGCTGTCAGGTCACAGAGATCGGAGCTGTCCCTCTTTCAGTGTTCCATTAATAAGAGCCTGGGATGTGCAGGAAGGCATTGGAGTGAAAATTCCTCGCCCTCAGAGTTTCCCCTGCCAGCAAAGGAAGGATTTTTATCACCAGAAATCTCACTCAGATCCGACTCCTGGTGATTTTAGTGCTCTAAAAATCACATTAAAATCATCATAACTGCTGCAGATTTGACTCAGTTTGCTCTTTCCCCCAGGCTGAATAAAACTTCCAGCATTTTCCATTTCCTTCATTTCTCTTTCCTCTTGATTTGGGCCAAGCTCTCATCCCAGCACCGGGTCAAGGATCTAATGCTGGAAGTTTGATTTCCAGAAATTTGATTACCAAATTATCCATTGAATTCATTGTCACCTGTTAAATTTAGGAAAACTTTATCCACAAAATTGATAGGAAATCTGAATGTTTTCTCAGAGTAAAACCTTTGCCCGGCAATTCTGTGCTCTGCAGACCAAACTCAGTCTGACCTCAGGGTATAACTTTGTTTTGGGGCAGCTTTTCAAGGTTTTAACATTTTAAGTGTGTTTTGAGTTCATACTGGAATGAAAATAAAAATTTTGGGGCATGTTTAGAAAACCCAAATATGTCAAAATATCCCTTCTGAGCCAGGTCTTTATATTTTCTACTGTGCAAACCTGCTTATTTTCCATGTAATCCTGGAAAATTGATCTTTCTGTATGCGATTTGGAGCAATTTCTCATCCCATGTAGCTTTGAAAGAGATAAAGCCAAGTCTTAGATTAGTTTAGAAATGGTTTGGTTTGGGAGGGGCCTTACAGCCCATCCAGTGCCACCCCTGCCATGGCAGGGACACCTCCCACTGTCCCAGGCTGCTCCAAGCCCCAATGTCCAGCCTGGCCTTGGGCACTGCCAGGGATCCAGGGGCAGCCCCAGCTGCTCTGGGCACCCTGTGCCAGGGCCTGCCCACCCTGCCAGGGAACAATTCCTGCCCAATCTCCCATCCAGCCCTGCCCTCTGGAAGTTTAAAACCATTCCCCCTTGTCCTGTCACTCCATTCCTTGTGGAAAATCCCTCTTCCATACAGAAAAGTGCCTGTAGCCTAAAAAAAGCCCCACTTCTCCTTCTCCTCTCTTTCCCCACCTCTCCTATGAATGATCCTCTCTGGGAAGCTTTCCTGTGAACTTTTCCATTCTTCTGGCTGAGGAAATCGGAGCTGCTGGCTCTGGCCACTGCTCTGTTTGTACCAATTCCCTCTGCAGGTGCCACGGGGAGAAATTGGTCACAGCTGGTGGCTGAGGAGGGGACAAAAGTCTCTGTCACCCTCCCCACTCAGCTGAAAGCAGAGTGGCATCCTTGGCCTTGCTAAGAACATTATTCCATAATTTGTATTAAAACCTTTGTTGGTTTAGACCCTTCTTTTCCCTCATTTTCCTGGAATTTCATCCCCAACCTGCCCAACTCTGCCTGGGGAAGTGGTGGAGTCACCATCCCAGTTCAAAATCAGTGGATGTGGCTTTTGAGGATGTGGTCGAAATGGTGGGGCTGGGTTGGACTTTCTGATCTTAGAGGCCTTTTCCAACCTGAATGATTCCATGATTCTTCAGGAAGGATTCCATTTCTAGTCCTGGCTTTAACTCTGCTGATTTAAAAGCTGGACTTAAATGGGTGCAACTTCTTGTGCAGTCCTGTCCTTGGAGGCCTTGGTCACAAATCCACCCAGCAGGGAATGAATCCCGGAGCTCTGGATCCTTCCCTATTCCCATTCCCACCTGCCAGAGGCCACATCCCACAGCTCTGCCCTCACTTCAGGCATTATCCAGGTGCATTCTGCAGGCTGAGGGATTGTGAAGGAACTTTTGGGCTCCTTGTGTTGTAATTCCTGCAGGAAGCCAACCTCTGGTTGCTCGGGATCAGGACACTTGTGGATGTCCAAGAAGAATTTTCCTCTGGGCCTGTAATTTTATCTTTAAAGGGAGTCAAGGATGAAAAGATTCAACCCAGACCCCTAAATCTGGGGATGTGATGCTCTGACAAATAATTCTTCCACCCTAAACAAGTGGGAGCCAGATCCATGTGGCCTCAACTGGTGTTCCCATCGCTGTCCCAGTGCCTGGAGGAAAATGAACATTTTGTTGTCCACTCACAACCCTCAGAGGCCTCAATCAGAGCCTAATTCTGCTCTTAACTTTCCTCAGCTGGAATAAACCTCCCACTGAACTCCATAAAAGCCTTGGAATTAAACCCTGTGCTCAATGTGGCACCTGCAGAAATGATATCCAAACATTCCTTTGTTTATGTGCTGAGAAAGAGAGGAAGTTGTTGCTCCATTTTTATTAATCCCTGATAGCCATTATTATTAATATTGAAAAATATTGGTTTTCCACAGGTTTTGGGGTTGGTTTTAGTTTTGGTTGCTCTGGTTGGATTTTTTTTTTAAGATACAGGAAACATTCTGGTGTCTAAACCTCTAAAAAATTGAGTTTACCTCACCCTGTTAAAATCCAAGTGAAATAGAATCTTCTGTGTTATTCTCTTAAATCTTGAACATGAAAACAACAAAATTAATTTAGCAAAAACAAAAGCCAAAAACTATTAACCAAAGGAACAAAACCAAAACCCAGTTTATTTGTGAAACAAAGAGCTGGACTAGAAAGTATTTATTTTCTTGAGTTTTGAAAGTTTCTGCAGGAACAAAATTAAATTCCAAGTGGAACAAGACTAGAAGTGCCTGAAATGCAGGATTTAGGGTTAATAATTCATTTTCTCTTTTTTTTTTTCATGTGGTTTAGCTCGGTCAGGACCTCCATCAACTTTTTTCAAGCCCTTCTGGTGACCCAGAACGCCCCAAATGCTGTTTCTCAAAGGAAGCAGGAATGGTGTTTCTGAAATTTATCATTTCCTGAGACTTTCTTATGAGTTTCACCTCTGCTGGCCTCTCGACGTCCAGAAATTCCAAGTTCCTCCTGAAACTTCTGCGGTGACTCAGCTCCAGAAGAGCACAGGAGTTTCCCCAAAAATCTGGTTAGGAAACCAAACAAAGCTGGTGGAATTATGTCCACTTGGTATTTTCATCCAGAAACGTCTGGCCAGCAAAAAATAGGCAAATAATAATTATTTCATGAAGAATTTAAGCCCTGTTCCCATTGAAAAGTGACTTGGACTTGCTGAAAATAGGGATGTGTTTGTCTCATCGTGGACTCTGTTAGAATCTTTGCTTTTATCCAGATTTTATTGAGATTTTATTCAGATTTTTTATTTTATCTGCATTTTATTCAGATTTGAAGACACAAAAAGAAAGGCAGACATTGGAGTTTGCTCACAACTCCAGTTCCTGGAAATCTCTGTTCAGCACCATCAAATCACCATCCCTGGGGGTGTTCAGGGAACCAATTTCCTGATTGATTGATCAAAGATCAGGTTTGATCTCGGAGATCTTCTGCAACCTTAATAATGCCGTGGTTCTGATTCTGCAAAGCTGCTGTAAAAAGTCAGCACAGAACTGATGTTACCTCTGAAAGCAGCCCGTGCTGAAATCCAAAGGCACCCCAGACCGCCTCTCTGGCAGCACTAATTGATCTCTTAATTGGCTCAGTCAACACAGCATCTGCATCACACGAGCAGCACTAATTGCTACAAGATCCTGGTGAAATGTTGAGCGCTCCAAGGGCTGGGAATGTGGAAGTGCTGAATTTTTTCCAAGCGGGCCTGAGCGAGAGGTTTCATTTTGGGAATCCTCCCACCGAGGCTTGAGGGGTTCCCAGGCACTCCCAGGATGATGAGGACCCCCTGTTCCTCCCCAAATCCATGTGGAAAAAGTGGGAAAGGAGGGTCTCATCCAAAGGCCAGGGATGATTCCTAAAGGAATATATTTATTAATATTTATTTTTCAATATTAATAATAATGGCTATCAGGGATTAATAAAAATGGAGCAATGATTTTCTCTCTTTCTCGGCACATAAAGAAATTTTTGGATATCGTTTCTGCAGGTGCCACATTGAGCACAGAGTTTAATTCCAAGGCTTTTATGGAGTTCAGTGGGAGGTTTATTAAGGACAGAAAATTAAGGGCAGAATTAGGCTCTGATTGAGGCCTCTGAGGGTTGTGAGTGGAAAATAAAATGTTCATTTTCCTCCAGGCACTGGGACAGCGATGGGAACACCAGTTGAGGCCACATGGATCTGGCTCCCACTTGTTTAGGGTGGAAGAATTATTTGTCAGAGCATCACATCCCCAGATTTAGGGGTCTGGGTTGAATCTTTTCATCCTTGACTCCCTTTAAAGCCAGCACAAGGTTTGCTAAAAATAAGGAAAGCAAGTCAGGAGCCCTGGACTGCGCTGATCCTTTCCCATCTTAAATTGGGATTCGTTTCATAAGTTTGTTAAAATTCACTTCCTTGCCCCATTTGGGGTAATTTTAAGGAGATATTTGGAAGATAAATTGGTTATTGAGGGGGTTGGGGGTGTTCATCTGTGGAGGAGAAGGCTCCAGGAGAGCTCAGAGCCCCTTGCAGGGCCTAAAGGGGCTCCAGGAGAGCTGCAGAGGGACTGGGGCCAAGGCATGGAGGGCCAGGAGCCAGGGAATGGCTTCCCAGTGCCAGAGGGCAGGGCTGGATGGGAGATTGGGCAGGAATTGTTCCCTGGGAGGGTGGGCAGGCCCTGGCACAGGGTGCCCAGAGCAGCTGGGGCTGCCCCTGGATCCCTGGCAGTGCCCAAGGCCAGGCTGGACACTGGGGCTTGGAGCAGCCTGGCACAGTGGGAGGTGTCCCTGCCATGGCAGGGGTGGAACGGGATGACTTTCAGGTCCCTTCCAACCCCAAATCATTCCATGTTTCCACGATTTTATCACCCTGTAGTGTGCATTCCATGTCCCAGCAGCTAAAATGCCAATTCCTGTGCAGCGGTGCTGATCCATCTCCCTCTGGATTCGACATTTCCATGTGGAGTGGCCGGGAGTGTTTCACTCTCTGTCACAGAGCAATTCCATAAAACAAACAAAGCTCCCAGCCCTTCGTGTCCAATGAATTTTAAGATCCCACCCCCTGGATTTGGGAACACATGTTTGGCTTGCAATGAAAGTGGTCTCTGGAAAAACAAAGCAACCCTTTCAGGACACAATTCTCAGCTTTTCTTTCCCTCTCCCGAACCAGGGAACAGCCAGCCGTGGCCACAGGAGGCATTTCTGAGAGACCCTGGCCAAAAAGTGGTGTCACCTTCACCCTGGTACAGTTGTTGGCCTAAAAAAACCTGGGAATAGGAATGGGAATACGGGCTCAGAAGTTTTAACACCAATAGGTGGCAGGCAGAGCTCAGACGTGTCGGGAATCGCCAACTCCGCTCGCTCCAGGGTGGGATGAAGGGTTTGGTTACTGCTGGAGCTGGGCAGGCCCCGGGAGCTCGTGGGTGAGAGCAGCACTCTCCAAATTCTACCTTCCTTAAGGGACTTCTGATGGATTGGGAGCCAGAGGGATCAGGGCCAGGAACAGTTTGGGTTTAGCAGCTCCAGGGACAGGAACACTTGGAATGTTTGGTTGTTTGAAGGTGTCACTGTGGGCTGTTTGGAAACCAAACTGGGGCAAACATCTCCTGCTGAGGTCAGGAAAGCAAAGTTCAGCAGTCACCAGTCACCTGTGTCAGTCTCAGAATCTCAGAATCAACAAGGTGGGCAGAGCCCTCCAGGATCACCCAGTGCCACCCCAGCAGCACCAGCAGCACCCCAAAGCCTGTCCCCAAGGGCCACATCCAGACTCCTCCTGAGCACTCCCAGAGACAGTGACTCCAGCACTCCCTGGGCAGCTCATCCCAAGGCCTCACCACTCTGGCAGGGAAAAATTGTTTCCAATCTCCAGCCTGAGCCTCCCCTGGTGCCATTTGAGGCCATTTCCTCTCCTCCTTTCCCTTGGCACACGGCAGCAGAGCCCGACCCCCCCTCACTGCCCCTCCTGGCAGGGACTTGTGGGGAGCAGTGAGGTCCCCCCTGAGCCTCCTCTGCTCCAGGCTGAGCCCCTTTCCCAGCTCCCTCAGCTGCTCCCATCCAGGATGTGTTTTCCAGCCCCTTCCCAGCTCTGTTGCCTTCCCTGGCCACGCTCGAGCCCCTCAATGTCCTTTTTGAAGTATTCCCACAATTTTAAAAAGACCAGAAAACCCCACCCCAAAACAAATCTTAAAAAGGCAATGAAAATTACTGCAAACTTCACCTTTTCATGTTCAAAACTCCCCAGTTTCACCCCAAATTGATGATGCTGAAGGAATCCAACATTTATTGACTCTTCCCCAGTCCTTCCTTCCCAGATCTCTCCTGTGAACACAACATTGAGGCAGGACTGAGCAAATGTCCTGACCACAACAGGTGGGGCAAAACCACGGTGAAGTGGAAATCAGGAAAAATCCCACATATTTCTCCAGCCAATTAAAGCACCGGGGAAAGTTTGTTTACTAATTAAAGCTTTCCCATACATCGAGAAAAAAGTGGGATAATTTTAGGGTTTTTAGTGCCTTCTTAAGGATATTTTTGCCCTTGTGTTAAGTAATTTAAAGGAATCGTTTTCCCAAGGGCCTGGGAAGGGACGAGTTTTGGATCATTATTGATAAGTGGCTTCACAGAAAGGGTGGGAATTATTATCCTTTTATTGCAGGGAAGGGAACATGGAAAAGGAAATGAAGAGCTGAAGGACACCCAGCAAGCCTGGGAATGTTCAGGTGGAGAAAACACAAGTTTTTTCTTCTTGCAAGGACCTGAATGCAATAAATGTCTCCACAAAGCCCAGATGTATCAATCATGGAATTCCAGAATGGTTTGGGATGGAAGGGACCTTAATAAAGCTCATCCCATCCCACCCCTGCCATGGGCAGGGACACCTCCCACTGTCCCAGGCTGCTCCCAGCCCCAATGTCCAGCCTGGCCTTGGGCACTGCCAGGGATCCAGGGGCAGCCCCAGCTGCTCTGGGCACCCTGTGCCAGGGCCTGCCCACCCTCCCAGGGAACAATTCCTGCCCAATCTCCCATCCAGCCCTGCCCTCTGGCACTGGGAAGCCATTCCCACTTTTCCTAACATTCCAGCTCCTGATCCCTGTAGCCCCTTCAGACCCTGGAATTTGCTGTGAGGTCTCCACACAATCTCCTCTTCTCCAGCCTGAACATTCCCAACTCTCCCATTCTGTCTCCACAGGGGATGTTCTCCAGTCCCCTTGGGAGCATTGTGGCCTTCTCTGGACTTTTTCCAACATTTCCACATCCTTCCCATGTTGGGGACACCAGACCTGGGCACGGCATTCCAGCTGGGATCTCAGAAGTCTGTAGTTTTTGCAGTGCATAAAATCCAGCCCACAGTAGGTTGAAAACCAAATATTGTGCAATTCTCAGCATTTCCCTGTGCAGAGCGAAGAGTGGAGAAGCACATGGAAAAACCAGGAGGATTGAGACCCCCTTGGGTGTTTATCTGGAGACTGGGACTGGTGGGGAGTCAACAAGAAGTGCTTGAAAAGAGGAACTTGTCAGTGGTTTGAGCTGGGGATTTGGATGCTTTTCTCTCTCCTTTATTGTTTGAATTGAAAGCAGATGCAGCCAGGGACTGCCACTCACTGGGACAAAAATATTACTGGGTTGATGTGGATGAATCTTTTTTCTCTGGTGACAAGGACAGCAGCCAGGGAGCGGCTGGAGCTGGGCCAGGGCAGGCTCAGGCTGAGAGCAGGGAAAGGTTCTTCCCCCAGAGGCTGCTGGGCACTGCCCAGGCTCCCCAGGGAATGGGCACGGCCCCGAGGCTGCCAGAGCTCCAGGAGCGTTTGGACAGCGCTGCCAGGGATGCCCAGGCTGGGATTGGTGGGGTGTCCGTGCAGGGCCTGGATGATCCATGAGGATCCCTTCCAGCTCAGGGTGTTCTGTGATTCAATGTGAATTCAGAATATGAGTGGGTGTGTCTGAATTTGGAAAAAAAAAAAGAAAAGGTGTGATGCCTTAGGTTTTAACTTTTATATTTTCCTGATTCTGCACTGCCTGGTGTGTAACTCTGAGGTTTCTCGTAGCCTGTTCACTCTGCTCTCTCGTGCTGGGCAGACATAAGAAAGCCTCCCTAGGCCTGCTCTCCAGGGACACCCAGACCGTCCTAGGCCCAAAAAGTATAAACCAAAGAGCTTCTAACGGGGGCAAGCGGAGGGGAAATGACATCATTGAACTGAAGCTTTAATTGGAGAATTAACCCTGCTGTGCAAATGAACCCGACCTATAAAAGGGTGAGGAACTCGTGCCCTGCCGTCCACCTTGGGGTCCATCTCGGCAGTGGCCTCTGGCCCCCAGGGGTACCTTTCAAGGCCTTTCAAATAAACACCTACTTTTATTCCCTTACTCCTGCCCAGTCTCTGTGTCCAGGAGGCCTCTTAAGGCATCAGGTGTAATTCACATGCAAAATTCAGTTGCTTTTGTTCCCAGAATTAGAAAAGTTGAAGTTTTGGCTGCCCCTGGATCCCTGGCAGTGCCCAAGGCCAGGCTGGACATTGGGGCTTGGAGCAGCCTGGGACAGTGGGAGGTGTCCCTACCCATGGCAGGGGTGGCACTGGATGGGCTTTAAGGTCCCTTCTGACCCAACCCATTCCATGGTCCTTTGATTCCATGAAAAGTCCAATTTTCAAAGAATTCGAATTAACAAAATGTTTTTTCTATATCTCCAAAGACTAAAAATGATCCTGAACTGGAAAAGAAATATTTGCCCTAAGCTGGGGCAAATCTGGGCGTAGATTTTGCAAATCTCTACAAGTTTTATAAAAAGGGTGTGGAAATGCCAGTCGCCCCTCTGAGCTGTTCCAAATCAAATGAAAATTCCTGCATCTGGGGCTTTCTCCAACTGTTCAAGTGTCTCAGGGATTTGGTGCAACCCTCTCAGTGTGCCTGCAACTAAATAAAACTTGGTCTTATGTAATTGCAGACGTGTTCCAGCAGGCAGCTGAACGTGGGGCTCAGAGTTCAGCAGCAGTTTACCTTCGGAGGGGGAGGAACAATTCCCGCTGTCTCACCTTGCTGGGGATAGATCCTGCTGAAAGATGCCTCCAATTATGGCCAAGCATTTCTCCAAAGGGTTGGGAAGCGCAACCTGGGCTGGGAGAGGCCAAACGTTTCTTCGTGTTATCCCCACGAGGCAAAAACATCCTCAGGCCTTTGGATGTGAGCATGGAGCAGGGAATAGGAGTGGGATGGGATGTGGCACCCATGTGTGAGCTCCTCGGGTCACCCCGAGCTCCGGGAGGTGATGCCAGACACTTTTCATCACCCTGGCTCTGACTCTCCCTCAGTGCCGGGCACGGAGCCGAGACAGAGCCGGCTTCCAGCCTGAGCCAGACTTAATGCTCCATTACCCTGCCCACCTCTGCACAGGAGAGAGCAGTTTGAGCGTTAGGATTTAGCATTTTAAGCCCTCATAAATTATCCAGGGGCTGGACTGTGGAAATATTTCCCAGTGTGTGGCCTGTCCGTGCCCTGGCCCGTGAGGTGGGTGGGACACCAGGAATTGTTTCCTCCTGCAGCCTTTCCCTGTCCCCATTCAGAGCCTTGGACGTGAGTTCAGGACAGTTTTTTTTCCAGTTTGCCTGCTGCTGATGTGGATTTCCCATGGGATTTTCCTGGGATAGTTACCTGACAGTAACATCCAGAAACCTGCTGGATGTGGGAGGCTGATGTGAAAATCCTGAGGCTCTGGATGAAAAGTCTCCAAAGGAAAATCCTGAGCATGGCAGTGAATATTTCTCGAGTCAGGGAAGGCACAAATTCCACTGAAACAAAGCCATTCCTGGGAATGCCAAGGAGTAATAAACACATTCTTTTCCAGGAGAAAGGGAAGGGCAAGGAGCAGGTCTAGGATATGCAAGGAGTTTAAAGCTGCTGCCAAGCCCACGCCCACACGGAGGAGGGAGAGGCTCGGCTGCCACAGGCCACCCTCCAGTTCAAAGCCAATTCCTGCTCTGCATCCCTGCAGGACCACATTCCCTGCTCCAGAGCCACCATCCAGGCAAGGGATGACACACGAGATGCTCTGCCTCAAAAGCATCCTCAGGAGTTTTATGACTCAGTGCTGTTACAGCTCCTTCCTCCCTCTCTTTTCAGGATAAGGAGCTTGTCAGGAGCACCTCACCTCTGGATTCTCTTCCAGGAAAACAAGAGGGAGGTGTCACCAATTTTTCCTTTCACTTAACACACTTCTGCTCCAGTCACACACCTTTGTTCCACTGCCTGGAGGTTTTCCCATGCACAGGGAAGCCAGTGGAGTGAAATTCCAAGTTGGAGAGCGCTGGCAAGAATGTCATCGTGCTCAGTCAGCTGTGGAGCCAGAGGGCTTTTGGCTGCTCCTGAGGTTTTATCTGGGTCTGGAAAAGTTCACAGTGGCAAGAGAAAATTAAGGGAAAAATAAAGTGTGGGCAGCAGGGAAGGGATTGGGATGGTGCCCCTGTGTCCCTGTGCTCAGGTGAGAGCCCACCTGCAGAGCTGCCCCAGCCCTGGGACCAGCACAGGGAGGACGTGGAGCTGCTGGAGAGAGGCCAGAGGAGGCACCAGGATGAGCAGAGGGATGGAGCAGCTCTGCTGGGAGGAAAGGCTGCGAGAGCTGGGATTGTTCAGCCTGGAGAGGAGAAGCTTTGGGCTGAGCTCAGTGTGGCCTTGCAGGGCCTGAAGGAGCTGCAGGAAAGCTGGAGAGAGACAATTCCCAAGGGCTGGAGGGCCGGGAGCCAGGGAATGGCTTCCCAGTGCCAGAGGGCAGGGCTGGATGGGAGATTGGGCAGGAATTGTTCCCTGGCAGGGTGGGCAGGCCCTGGCACAGGGTGCCCAGAGCAGCTGGGGCTGCCCCTGGATCCCTGGCAGTGCCCAAGGCCAGGCTGGACATTGGGGCTGGGAGCAGCCTGGGACAGTGGAAGGTGTCCCTGCCCATGGCAGGGGTGGGAATGGGATGAGCTTTATTAAGGTCCCTTCCATCCCAAACCATTCTGGAATTCCATGATTGATACATCTGGGCTTTGTGGAGACATTTATTGCATTCAGGTCCTTGCAGGAAAAAAAACCTTGGTTTTCTCCACCTGAACATTCCCAGGCTTGCTGGGTGTCCTTCAGCTCTTCATTTCCTTTTCCATGCTCCCTTCCCTGCAATAAAAGGATAATAATTCCCACCTTTTCTGTGAAGCCACTTATCAATAATGATCCAAAACTCGTCCCTTCCCAGGCCCTTGGGAAAACGATTCCTTTAAATTACTTAACACAAGGGCAAAAATATCCTTAAGAAGGCACTAAAAACCCTAAAATTATCCCACTTTTTTCTTTATGTATGGGAAAGCTGTGGCTGCCCCTGGATCCCTGGCAGTGCCCAAGGCCAGGCTGGACATTGGGGCTGGGAGCAGCCTGGGACAGTGGAAGGTGTCCCTGCCCATGGCAGGGGTGGAATGGGATGGGCTTTAAGGTCCCTTCCATCCCAAACCATCCTAGAATTCCATGAGAAGTGGCCTGTGAGGGTGAGGAGAAATCAGGGATGAGCAGGAGGCACAGGGAACACCAAATGCTCAGGGGGCTGGAAGAAAAGCTTCAGGAGAAAACCAACGTTAAAAGGTGTGGGGGATGATCAGAAGGGCTGGGATTTCAGAGTGGGAAAAGCAAAACTTTCGGGAAGCACAACAAACCTGGATGTTCTTGCTGGGCATAAGCACACAGGACACAGCCTGGATTTCTCATTCCTTTGGGAGCCGGATTTTTGGCGCTGACTATTTATTTAGGAGAGATCCCAACTCTGCTCACTTGGCACTTTGCTTGGCAGCCTTCACCAGGGCCCGCGGAACGCGTTGGATAGCGGGATTTCTTGTTCCTTCGGGAAAGAGGGATATCCCTGGGAGAGTTAACTCCATCAGGAGTGGGGGGAAAGAACCTCCTCTGCATGGAATACTCTGCCTTGGAGAGACAGGAGACTTCATTAAAACCAGGCTTGAACAATTTTATAGCCCTTCAAATGTGAAACATATTTAACAGCGGCTCTTGTGCAGTGTTTCAAGCTTCTTTATTAGTCTGGGGGTGTTCATAAATCCTGCTTTTATCCTCCTTTTTATTTTTCCAAATTAACACATTTTTGAGGAGGGAGATTACGAGAGAGATGATGAAGTGCCAGATTTGATCTCCTGGATCTTTTGTGCTCCTACAGGGAAAAAAAATCATTAAAAATAAGGAATGAACGAGGCAAACACCCCAAAGCTTTGCTGCTGCTGGGGATCAGAGAAGGTGATAAGGCTGCCTTGCTCTTGCTCCTGTCCTCGGCCTGTTTTGGGCCAATATTCCAAGATTCCAACTCCCTGACAGGAGGGGGCAGCCGGGGGGGTCGGGCTCTGCTGCCAGGGAACAGGGACAGGAGGAGAGGGAACGGCCTCAGGCTGGGCCAGGGCAGGCTCAGGGTGGACAGCAGCAGGAATTTCCCCATGGTGTAGGAACCCAGAGTGCTGAGAATATTTCTCTGCCTGTTTTGAAGGGGTTTTACCCCCCTGAACAACACTGTTTTGACCTCCAGCCTTGGAAAAAATTACCAACAGTCAGACAGGAACTAGAAAATGCAGTGGTGTGAATTAGGTGATAGACTACTATGTAGGATTGTCACAGGGTGAAAAATTTAGAGGTTTTGGGCTTCTCTTTGTAGTAAATAGGTAAGAGCAAAAAACATCCAAATGGAGGATTGTTGTTGTTCTCCAAACCTTCTTCTTCTACTACTCCATATTCTGCAGTAAAAGTAATTTGGGATGACTGGACAAAAAATTCTGCAGTTCCTGGCCGTGTTACTGAATAATTGGCAGGAAAGTGAAAATAATGTACCTTTTTAGTAACTATTGGTTAAATTATCTTTAAAGGGCTGTGTAAATCTTGGTAATTATACTTTTCTCCTGCATTCTCTGCTCTGTGTTATGCCTGGGTCACACTAGTGACTCTGTTTCTCTGAGAAGACTTAATAAACAACTATCTGGCAGCAGTGAAACTCCAGGAAAGTCTCAGTTTGTCTCTCAAACTCCTAGCAAGGACTTTAAAACACCCTCTCCCATCAGGAGAGATTTGATTTATGGCACAGTTCAGTGTCACATGGAAAGGGAGCTCAGGCCTTGGGAAGAGCCGCCCAGGGAGGTTTGGAGTGCCCATCCCTGGAGGTGTCCCAGGAAGGGCGGGAGGTGGCACTCAGTGCTCTGGGCTGGGGACAAGGTGGGCATCGGGCACAGCTGGGACTGGATGGGCTGGGAGGGCTTTTCCAGCCTCAGGGATCCTGGGGTTCCAGAAAATTCCACTCTTATGAACATCCATAATATGCTGTGGATGTGGATCTCCTTGTCAAGCCTCTCCCTCTGCACAGTTCCTTGTGGAAATGCAGATGCTGGAGGCAAAGCCTGATATTGGGACTGATGGACTTTTCCATGATAATATTCCAGGTTTTTGCTGCTCATACCTCACTCCCATGTACCAGATTCCATGGTTTTCCAGTAGTAAATGGGGAACAGCAGCACCTTTTCATCTCAGTCTTAATGCAGCGCTGAGACTGAGAGAGAAATCCAACCCTGGGAGAAAAGTTGGATCATGGAGTTTTGCAGCCATGAGCCCAGCATGGAGATAAATCCAACTGGATTTCTGGCAAGGAGCTCGTGATTGATCAGGAGGATTTGGGGGAATCCATGGACAAATCTCACCCTTCAGGGTGGTAAGAGGTGATGGGAGATTGTTGAATCCCTGGAAGGGGACTCCCAGAAAAATGAGAGGTCTGGGAACACTTGAACAAACACCTGGATGGATTCCGCAGCTGGAACAACCCTGGATGTTGGACAGATGAGGAAGGAGAGCAGCACTGTGGAAAGGGATGTTGGGATTCTGGTGGATGGCAAGTGGAATTTTAGCCAGGAATATTCCCTGGGAGCCAGGAGAGCCAACCCTGTCCTGGGGGGCATTGGGAACAGCATTCCCTGGTTCTCCTAACATCCAATCCAACCCTGCCCTGCCTCAGTTTAAAACCATTCCCGTTGTCCTGGCACTCTCTGTCCCTATAAAAATCCCTCTCCCTCCTTTTCCTAAACCCCTGGAAGGGCTCTAAGGTCTCCCCAAAGCCTTCTCTCCTCCAGGTGAACACCCCCAGCATAAACATTTACCTTTTTAAGCTGCTTTTAGAAATATTTCTGGTTATTTGCGTGCTGCCTGAACGTCAGAATTTTGGGAAGAGCTACTGATGTAGTGGGAACAAGTGAAATATTGAGAAATGTTGGTTGTTCCTTTATGAACAGTGCAAATCCCCTGATGAACCACAAATTATCAGTAGATTTTGAGATGTTTGCAGTTGATAATTGATCACTCTGGTCACTGATTTATGTTGTTTTCACCCTTAAATAATCAGGGCTGAAAACCAAACCAAAACAGAACAAAATAAAGCAAAATAAAACAAAAGCCCCCCTAAAGCCACCCCCTCCTGGCTTAATTAGAGACACATTCCCCCAATTCGCAGCTGAGCATTTCTGAAATGGGGCTGCAGCTCCTTCCAATTATGCAGAGCAATTAGAGAAGCTCATCAAGACATTCTGAGGTCTCATTAGGGAGAGTGTTGGTTGCTGCAGACATCTGCAGAGATTTCAGCAGTGTCTGGGGCTCATCTCCCCCTCCCAGCCACATTCCCACTCTTTGGGAAGAGTTAGACCGTGACTCCCTTCTCTTTAAACACTGCTCAATGCCCTCAATTTATATTAAATACTATTAATTTATATGGGACGATTAAAAAAAAAAATCAGATTTTTTTCATGCTGTCAGAGGCTTGAAATAGCAAAAAAAACCTCCACTGAATTTAGCTGGGTTTTTAGCTTTCATAATTCAGCTTTCTCTGGGAGATAAATACAATTTCCAAGGCAAAATTGTTGGGTATTTCTTTAGGGGTAAAAAGCGAGCAGCCTGTGCCTGAATGGTGGGAAATATAAAATGATAAATATAAACTTGGGAGAAGAAAGAGCTGAAATAAGTGAAAATGATATTTTCTTAGAGCTTTCATGGTAGAACTGGGAGATTTTGAACTGGGTGCAGTGGATCCTTCTGCTTGTGGAAAACGGTGCTGGGGATCAAAGATAAAACAACAAAATTTGCTTAAGAAATTGGTTTTTATCGGTAAAAATCCGTTGTATTTCCCTGTATTTGTGTTGGTCCATCCATCCCTTGCTGATGTTTGGGCTCTGGTTGTGTTTTTTTGCTGCTGCTCGTTGTCGTGGAAACTGTTGCCCAAAGCCAGACAGCCAAGAGATAAGAGCAGAGCTTTTCCGGGATATTTTGGTTCAGTTTGGAATGCTGCCTTGAAGTTTAGGGAGAAAATTTATGGGAGAGGCAAAATAAATTATTTCAGGGAGCGCTGCTTTTTAGCTTCGGGAGGGAGAGGGATGGAGGAGTAATTCCAGAGGGTAAACAAGACATTCCAGCTGCCATGAGTGGCATTCCTCAGGAGATCAGCCTTGGATGGAGCCCAGGGATGGTGTGAGAAAATCAAGTTCAGAAATGTCTTTGTCATCATTGTCACTTTAACCCACTCCCCTGGGGGACACGGGGGGCTCTCAGCTGGTTATTCCCAAACTGGGAATGATGAAATATCTGTGGCACAAATATTTAGAGCTTTTTTTGGGAAAATCACAGGCCCAAAGTTTGCCTTCAGAGATTCACAGGATGGCTTGGGTTGGGAGGGACCTCAAAGCCCATCCAGTGCCACCCCTGCCATGGCAGGGACACCTCCCACTGTCCCAGGCTGCTCCCAGCCCCAATGTCCAGCCTGGCCTTGGGCACTGCCAGGGATCCAGGGGCAGCCCCAGCTGCTCTGGGCACCCTGTGCCAGGGCCTGCCCACCCTGCCAGGGAACAATTCCTGCCCAATCTCCCATCCAGCCCTGCCCTCTGGCACTGGGAAGCCATTCCCTGGCTCCTGGCCCTCATGCCTTGGGAATTGTCTCTCTCCAGCTTTCCTGCAGCTCCTTCAGGCCCTGCAAGGCCACACTGAGCTCAGCCCAAAGCTTCTCCTCTCCAGGCTGAACAATCCCAGCTCTCGCAGCCTTTCCTCCCAGCAGAGCTGCTCCATCCCTCTGCTCATCTCCTGACCTGCTCTGCTCTTCCTGAAGATCCTGGGATCCCCTAAAGGTGGTGGGGTTATTTCCATGCAGGTGCTTCCCCAGTTCCAAGAAGGGAAAGGTGTTCCCAGGTTTCTCTGGGATGCTCCTGCATTTCTGACCATGTCCAGTGCCATGCCAAGAACCTTTGGATGTCTTCCCAGAGAGCTCTGGATGCATAAATGGAAAGAGGGGGGAAAAATGAGATGGAAATCTTGAATGCTAAACCTGGAAGATGCCACTTGGTTTGTCCCCTCATCCTCATTCATTTATGTCACAAAATCGGAGCTTCCTAATGAGAACAAAGAAAGCTGAAGCACCAGGACATCCAAAATCCCTGCAGAGATTCCCAGGATTTTCAAGATGTCAGGCTTGGGGAGGAGGGCAGCAAACTTTTTGGGAATGTAGAGAATTCTTCAATGACAAGTGAATATATTTGACATGAATCATCTCTTTAGGTGAGACAAACCAGAGGTGTTTATTTTCCAGAACTGGGATCTTTAAACACAGTCCCCAGTTTTGGGTATCGATTCAGGTCTGGGGGAGTTTTTTGTGTTCCTCCTCTCATCACGGGGCAGGAGTGAATTACAATTGATTTCACCCTGGATTAATTGTACCTGAGCTGGATTAATCCCTAATGGAAGTATGACTGCTTTGATGATTTACTCTAGCACCAAGCTCAGTCTAAATAGGAGAAAAAACTGTTTTATTTGGTATAATCCACTCCTTTTTGTGCCATCCATTCCCACCTCTGCCTTTGCAGTTTCCAAAAACAGCCATGGATTTGGTTTTTAGGTGCCTGACAGCTTTGGGAACTTATTTCCTACTAATTTTAAGTGGAATTGGATGGCTGACTTTGAAAAACTCAGCTGTGGTGTTTTCCCCTCTGGTGCTTACTCTTCCCTGCTCTGATCCTGATCCTGAGATCCCCGTGTAGCAGATTCCAGCCTGGCTTTTCTGGACAAGCTGTGCTGTTGAAGCCCTTGACATTTATTCACCACGGGTTTCAGGCAGTGATGGAATAAAGGGAATGGTTTCAAACAGAAGGGGAGTGGGGTTAGGTGGGATTTTGGGCAGGAATTGTTCCCTGGGAGGGTGGGCAGGCCCTGGCACAGGGTGCCCAGAGCAGCTGGGGCTGCCCCTGGATCCCTGGCAGTGCCCAAGGCCAGGCTGGACATTGGGGCTGGGAGCAGCCTGGCACAGTGGGAGGTGTCC
The DNA here is from genome assembly GCF_020740725.1 of Corvus hawaiiensis. Classification (NCBI taxonomy): domain Eukaryota; kingdom Metazoa; phylum Chordata; class Aves; order Passeriformes; family Corvidae; genus Corvus; species Corvus hawaiiensis. Next base: position 121,472,505 of record NC_063214.1, read on the forward strand.
CTGCCATGGCAGGGCTGGCACTGGATGGGCTTTGAGGTCCCTTCCATCCCAAATCACTCTCTAATTCCATGATCTTCATGTAAGAGAAGCCTCAGAAATGGCAAATTTTTCCTCCTCTTTCAAAATTTCTCCACCTATCAATCCTCCAGGGGCTGGTGGGATGGGTTTATTTGGTGCCACGGCTTGCTGATACTGCTCCTTAAAACCTCAGTGTGGGAAATCAAGGAGGTTCAAATGATTTTGAAGCAGAGGCACGGAGTTTTCCGGTCACCCCGTGGCTCCCAGGAGGGAGAATCCAATCATGGTCCATGGAAAACACACTGATCTTCCACTGAGTCTCCATGGCAGGAATGAAAATTGGAAGATGAATGTTTTTCCAGCCAGGTTTTACATCCTCAAGAAGATTTCTGGATCCTCAGATGGTGTCTGTGGGAGTGGAGCTGTGTTGCTTGGGAGCAGCTGGGAGTCCTGTGGCTCTCCCATTTTTTGATGGCTCAGATCCCCTTTTTCCAGAGTGCCAGGACAATATTTTGCATATGGAAATCCAAAATATTATCCAATGGCTTTTCTGAGCCCTCCTGGCTGAGCTGAGGGGTGACCACATTAACCTGCAGCTCCCAAGGCTGGATTGAGGAATAGGAAACCCCAGGATCCAGGATCCTCTCCAGTTGATTTCCTCCTCTTCCCTTTGGAGACACTTTTTAAACTGAGGGAGATTTTTGCAGTTAAAAAGCACCACTCCACATCAGAACACAGGAATCTTCGTGGATTTTTCCAGCCTAGGCTCGGCTTTAATAATAATCTCCCTTCAACTATGTCAAGATCAATTAATCTCCAGTCTAACTCTTAGACATTCACACCAGAAGGGCTTTTGAGTGAAGCAAAAATGAAATTAGTTCGTGCACATAACTCCAAAATGCCTTTGCTGCAGTATCTGTTTATTTAAAACTGGTTTTATTTTAGTTTGAGATCCCAAAGCTCATCCCAAGTTGCCTGGATGCGACTGGAACCAGTTTTTTGTTTCACCCAGAAGAAATGCTGCTCCTCAGGCCACTTTTTATTTCAATTCTCCCACCCAACTGATTCAATAAATCCCTTTTCAGCCCCCCAGTGAGAGCTGCCTCTCTGGCATGTCCCAGGGAGTTTTGTCTGCCCCACAGAAGCTTTTTAAAGAGCTCCACATCCTAAATGAAACCCAAGAGCAATGTCAACATTGTCCCTGCTGCCAAAAACCGGAGAGGCCTGCTTGGAAAAGTGAAATGCACCCCTCTCTTTGCTTTTTCCTGCTGTTCCATGTCAAAATATTCCGTGTTCACATCTATCACACTCTTCATGTGGAGTGTTTTCTGCTGGGGAGCACCCCTGGGATTTTTTCTCGCTGTTATCCTTGGGATAGGGGGTTGTGTGGAGGAAACACAGAAATAAATTTATACTAATTAGACAATCACAGAATAATCAAGGCTGGAGGAGATCTTAAGCATCATCCAGTCCTGCCCTCACCATAATCCCCAAAGGTCACATCCAGCCACCTCTGGAACACTTCCAGGCTCCACCACCTCCCTGGGCAACTCATTCCAATGCCTGGACACTCCTGCAGGGATTTTTTTCCCCAATATCCAATCTGAGCCTCCCCTGGTGCAATTTGAGGCCTTTTCTTCTGGAGCAGAGTTTAGTCCTGCTGGAAATAAAACCAGGTGAGTAAAATCTGGAGTTGTCCCCATGAATTCAGCTCCTTGGCTTTGTCCAGCTTGGGAAAAAGATGCCAATATCCCCCTGATCCTGCTTTTCATCCCTGTGGATTCCTGCTGTCCCACAGCCCCTGGCAGTCTGTGATGGTCTCTTGGAATTGCAGCACAGGCCGTGTTTCCCCCAGAATTCCCCATCTATCCTCAATTTGGGGTTTCCCAATGGAAAATTAACTCTTCATTGGCTAAAAATTGCACATTTTGGGGAAGTGGAGCTCCAAGTGCCCCCTGAATTTGCAGGATTAAAGGTACAATATTCAGAGCCAGGGCCTTGCACAACATCTCTCCCTCAGCGAGGTGTTTATGGACCAAAAAGGGAAAATTACCTCAGGAAAACATTTCCTGGCTGGATGAGGTTCCAATTTCCAGCATTCCACACGCTGCTTGCACATGTCAGGGGAGGACTTTCATCCCAGCAGAAGAAGGATCACCTTGTGGTTTCCACCATGGGATCGGGAATTGTGAGGGCTCCGTGACTCCGGTGAAGTGTCACCACCTCCAATCCAGGGAAGGAGAGCTGTGCTGGGCCTCCTCCTCCTCCTCCTTCCCTGGATTTTGGCTGGGAATGTTTCCCTACTCCCTCTTTCCCTGGGAGAGAGGAGCTTTTGGCCACCACAGCTCCAGGAATGCTGTGAGTGGTGCCTTGATCTGCCGCCCTCAGCGCCGGGATTTTGTTTCGTCCATGAAAAATCCGGTTCCAGTCCCATCCAGGCAACTTGGGGTGAGCTTTGGGATCTCAAAGTAAGATGAAACCTGTCTAAAATACACAGAAAATGTTGACATTGCTCTTGGGTTTCATTTAGGATGTGGAGCTCTTTAAAAAGCTTCTGTGGGGCAGACAAAACTCCCTGGGACATGCCAGAGAGGCAGCTCTCACTGGGGGGCTGAAAAGGGATTTATTGAATCAGTTGGGTGGGAGAATTGAAATAAAAAGTGGCCTGAGGAGCAGCATTTCTTCTGGGTGAAACCCCTTAAGATTGTCCTGGGCATAAACACTGCTGAGGAGGATTTCTGTGGAGGGGAGGTGGAATTATCCTGTCAGGAGAAACCTCTGGATAACAGAGCGAGGGGAAAACGTCCCAAGTGCTCGGCAAGGAAAAAACCTGTTTGTGTGAATATCAGAGTTCATTTGGAAATACAACATTTTCTCTCAATATTTGGTTTGGGTTGGGAAGGACTTTAAAGCTCATCTCATTCCGAACCCAGACACCTCCCACTGTCCCAGGTTGTTCCAAGATCCATCCAGCCTGGCCTTGGGCACTGCCAGGGATCCAGGGGCAGCCCCAGCTGCTCTGGGCACCCTGTGCCAGGGCCTGCCCACCCTCCCAGGGAACAATTTGTTTCTAAAACCCAAACCACAATTTTTTTGTCTATGAGAAACTATGCAGAGAAAAACCAATGTCCTCATGGTGATTGCAGCTCCAGGGGTCTGAAACCAAACAACTCCAGGCAGGAAATTCCCTCCCTAAATCCAATTTTTAATGGCAAAGTTATTATTGATGTTTTATTCTTCATTGTTAAAATAAGGATAAATATTTGTATGTTGCTCTGGGGTTTATTTTAATCCGTATCATTCTGATTTCAGGGGGTCTTCTGTGTCCCAAGGGACAGGAGGAGAGGAAATGGCCTCAAATGGCACCAGGGGAGGCTCAGGTTGGAGATTGGAAACAATTTTTCCCTGCCAGAGTGGTGAGGCCTTGGGATGAGCTGCCCAGGGAGTGCTGGAGTCACTGTCTCTGGGAGTGCTCAGGAGGAGTCTGGATGTGGCCCTTGGGGACAGGCTTTGGGGTGCTGCTGGTGCTGCTGGGGTGGCACTGGGTGATCCTGGAGGGCTCTGCCAGCCCTGGTGATTCTGGGATTCTGTGACATTGCCAACGTGCAGCACAGCTTCATTTCACCTTATCAAAACAACTTTTGGCACTTCCTAATTTTGGGAAATTTATTTCATGACTTTACCAATAAACTAATTTTAACACAATTGACATTTACTCTAAAATGCCCTGTATTTTCCTGATTTTGTTCATTTCTGCCTCCTGCTCATTTTTCCCAGTATTCCAATTCCAATTAAAAAAAAAAAAAGGCCAGGGAAGGGTCAACCTTAAAAAAAGTCTTCTCTGCTCCTTGAAACAGAGGGAGCTCGACCACAAAATAAACCACTGTAAAAAATGACTGATGAGATGAGAATACCTTTGCATCCATGGGAGGAACAAATCAGCCCCAAACCAGTCACAAATCAGTCACAAACCAGTCCCTAACCCTTCAATAGCCTCTGACCACAGGATTTTAACTCCCATTCTTAACACATTTGGAAAATATTCCTAATATTCAAACACCATCTTTCCTAACCTAAAAACCTTAATACAAAAGACATTTCAGGCACCAGTAAGAGTCAATCCTATTTTAGGATTTAGGAATAAAATCCTCGTTGACTTCGAGTTTGTGTGCCTTCCAAACACAGAACAGCAGGAAAAATTCCACAACATAAAACACTTCTGATGTATTAAATTAGGAAAACTTCAGGTTTTTGATGTGCTGTATGGCAAAGAAATTATTGTGCCTTCTCCTTGAGGTTTCCAGGTTGAGATCAGGAGGAATTTCTTCCCAGAAAGGGAGCTCAGGCCTTGGAAAGAGCTGCCCAGGGAGGTTTGGAGTGCCCATCCCTGGAGGTGTCCCAGGAAGGGCTGGAGGTGGCACTCAGTGCTCTGGGCTGGGGACAAGGTGGGCATCGGGCACAGCTGGGCCTCGCTGGGCTGGGAGGGCTTTTCCAGCCTAAATTCTGGGATTCTACACAAGAGGAGTCAACAGAAACATCAGTGAGTTAAAATGGTACTGAAACTTTTCATATTTTGATGCCTTCTTCAATTTCTCTGGTTTTGTGGCTCCTATAAAGGCGGGAGATGCTCAGGCCAGACACTTCCCACAATGAGGAGCAAGTGGGCTCAGGGACCTTTGACTCCTTCCACTGGGATTTCATTAGGATTTTCTCCCTGGGGAGCTCCCTCCCCCTTTGCTCAGCAATGCAAAGATATCAAATACATGAATAAAATGTACTTATTTTAGGTAAAAAGAGGCCTGTTGGTGTTGACACCTGGGTTGCTCAGGTGTAGAGAGGTGCAAGAGCTCCTTTTGGGACGCTGGCACAGTTTTACCCCAGGTAGATGAGACAACACAAATTATTCCCCTGCCTGGATGTTGTGGAGAGAACCCTGGACTGGGAAAGTGTTAAAGGCCCCTCGTGGGAGCCCCATCCCAGCATCGAGGCAGATGTTGGGACAGGAGGTTTGGAAGGCAAAACCCCAGGAAAGGGAAAGGTGTGAGGGGGAACTGAGCAGCAAATCCCCTCCTCCAGCCCCACCATCCCAGCCAGAAACCAGATCCCAGGCCCGGAGCCACGGGGCCACACAGAGACCGAGTCTAAATTTCATGCACTTCCCTCAAATGATGATGTAATTCCAAACTTCTCCAGAGTTCAGGAAAATTAATGACTCAGCGTCTTGTTTCAGCTCCCTCCAGCCGTGCTTTCAGCTTTGGTCAGCATCAAACACGGATTTTTTGGGAGCTGGGAGGGGGGATCAGGGAGTCACCGTCTCTGGCTGTTGTTCCCATCAAATCCATGTCACAAATCCCCCCGAGCTCCGTTTTGGGAACAGCACACGTGGCTTTGGTGTTGAGTAACAGCCTTTGCATCCCGGAGTAGAGGGGGAAATAGAAAAGCAAAAGGGGAAATGAAAGCAGGCAGAGGGAAAAAATCCCACATAAAAATAGGGACAATGTGAGTGAAATGGAGATCATGGCTCAGTTTTTTAACCACAGCTTCAAGGTCCCGATTTGTGAGCAGGATGTGACTTCATGCTCTTGTGGGAACCAGGAACCAAAAGGGGTGAGTGAATCCTTCTGAACCTTCAGGTCTAATTCCATTTGGAAAAGAAAAATCCCCAAATCCTTTCCATTGGTAAATTTGGACTTCCAGCAAATTCTCAGGATAAAAATCTGTCTCAGCTCCTGCTCTGTTCTTTCACTTCTGGCAGCCTCCAGAGCCAGGGAGAAGCTGCTCCTTCACTGGACCTTTGGGAATGATGGAAGAGCAAATGGTGGCAGCTGAAATTGTTCCTGCCTGGCAGCTGAAGTGCCACAGTGTGACACTGTCACTGCAGCACTGGGTGGCATGGGGACTTCAGCTCCTGGAACCCCAGCTGGCAGGAGCTGCTCACTCAGCCTCTGCTGCAGAGTTCAAAGTGCTGTCAAAGAGTTGAAGCCCACATGGCCCCATCTCTGCAGCCCAAATCGTGCCCAGGTGGCCAAGAAGGCCACTGGCACCTGGCCTGGATCAGGAATACTGTGGCCAGCAGGAGCAGGGCAGGGATTGTCCCCTGTGCTGGACTCTTGAGGTCGCATCTCAAATCCTGTGTTTGGTTTTGGGGCCCTCGCTTTAAAATGACCTTGAGGGGCTGGAGTGTGTCCGAAGGGCAATGAAGCTGGGAAGGGTCTGGAAAACACATCCTGGGAGGAGCAGCTGAGGGAGCTGGGAAAGGGGCTCAGGCTGGAGCAGAGGAGGCTCAGGGGGGACCTCACTGCTCCCCACAAGTCCCTGCCAGGAGGGGCAGTGAGGGGGGGTCGGGCTCTGCTGCCGTGTGCCAAGGGAAAGGAGGAGAGGAAATGGCCTCAAATGGCACCAGGGGAGGCTCAGGCTGGAGATTGGAAACAATTTTTCCCTGCCAGAGTGGTGAGGCCTTGGGATGAGCTGCCCAGGGAGTGCTGGAGTCACTGTCTCTGGGAGTGCTCAGGAGGAGTCTGGATGTGGCCCTTGGGGACAGGCTTTGGGGTGCTGCTGGTGCTGCTGGGGTGGCACTGGGTGATCCTGGAGGGCTCTGCCAGCCTTGGTGACTCCATGATCCTGTGATCCTGTGATTCTGTGCACTCGGATTTGCAGGTGCTGCTTTGAGCGCCAGGTTTGAGGCCTCCAGCCCTTCCCTTCACCCCAGGGATCAAAGCAGTGGAGATTTGGGAATGTGATGATGCTTCTGATGGTGCTGCTGTGGACTGAGAGCAGATTTTCTCCTGTCAAACATTCCCCAGGCTGAGGGTGCTCAGGAATGATGATCCAAAGGTGTGGGAAGATGCTCTGCCTGGACTTGGGGTAGAACATTTCCAACACCCCTCAATTTTCAAAGCTGTCAGTGGTGAACAGCTGCTTTTGGGGTTGGAAACCAACCCCAAGCTGAAACCAGCCTGACTCATCAATCCCAAAGTTCAACTTCCTGATAGAAACTGGAACAAGGAAGGATTGGACAGACAGAGTACCTGATAAATGATCCAGCAAGGGAAAGTACTGATAACTTATCTAAAGCTGCTGAGCTGACACAGCTGGGACAGCTGAGTGACACTTTATCCCATAAGAACCCAATCCCACTTTTTATTTGGACGGTCTTCCAACATAATTCTTACGGGGAGTGTGTGGAGATTCCTCCCTGGACTGGGGACACCCTTTGAGGTCACTCCTTGAGGCTGAGGGAGATTTTCCCCCTTTCCTTGCTCTGGGTGAGTAACATCAAGCTCTACTTAATTATTGTTTTTCCTAATTTCAATATAATTCCTTCAGAACAGTGAACTCTACCTGCAGTTTTATCTACCTGGGCTTTGTAGCAAATAACTCTGATTAAGGTATTTTATTAGAAATATCATCATAAATTATTTCTAGATATAAATACCAATCCTAATATCCTTAATCCCATGGGACAAAGCTGCATAAATTATATGAATTCCACCTCTACAAACCTTTAGATATAAATCCTGCAGACTCTGCTGTGTTTTTCAGGGCATTCATTCCTTTTTTGGGGTGCCAGAGGGTGTCTCAGGAAAGCTTGGGATCTGAACTGAGCTTTGGAATGTGGTGGACAAGGATGGGATGGGAGGAGGCACTCGGGATCCCAGACATACCGTGGGGAGCCTGGATTATTTCTTAGTCCTGTGTGAGGTGCCCTCGTTCCTCTTCAGCCTTCCCAGGGTCACATTTCTGCTTGATGGGATGATTCCAGCAGTTCCATCATCTCTTACCTCTGAAAACCACCCTGAATGGCCACCACACTCTCAAAAGTCCTTTCTCAGGTCTCAGAAGGTGTTTTGCATTTTCTTTTCTTGCCTCCCCAGATGTGGACAGCCCATGGTGGAGATAACCATGGAACAAGGGAGATTTGGAGCAGATCCCATTGTCCTCCACATCCAAATCTCCCAATTTTTTTTTTCCCCCAGATCAAACCCATCCAACCCTGCCCACGGTGCCTTTCCTTCCTCCGTTCCTTCCCCCTCAGCTCGAAGCCACAAGACATTTCCACCATTAGCAATGGTTCAGTGCCTAATGGTTTTCAAAGCCTCGCCGTATCTCCTCTAAATGAGAAAAATAAATATCTGGGGAGCTCTTGCACATGTCAACAGTGAAGCAATTTGTGTAGGCAGCTCTGGAAACAGTGACAGAGTGAGGAGCTGTGCATAGCTGGGTAATAATATCATCACTGTCTAGACAACGCCACAATTAACAGCCAGACAGACCCAGGCCTTCTTTAAGGAGTCTCCAACAATAAAAAATATTCCTCCACGGGGAAGAAAGCCACAGCTCTCCCTCCCTGCTACCTTGCACAGGCATGTTGGAATGAATTCTGTTTTTAAGAGGCTTTCGAGGAGGAGCTGCTTTTCTCAAGTGTTTGCAGAAATTGCCTTTGGTGAGGATGTTCTGGTTAAAACATCGGGTTTAAGATTCTCTGAAATGGTCATTCTGGGCTGCTTCTCCTCTTTTTGTTCACTTCGAAAAATGTCGTTTTTAAAGCTGTGCTGATATTGGGGGAAACTCAGGAGAATGAAAAGGTTTTCTGCACAAAGCTGCCAGTGAGATTTAAAATCCCACATTTTGACTCTTCACTAGTTCACAGGCCCAAGGCTGCTCTCACTTCCTGATTTTTGTCAGAAAAAAAGAGGGAGAACCATATTCCATAGGGACAAGCCCAAGGTAGAGGGAATTTTGCCTTCAGACACAGGAACTTTATTCCCTGTGCTGCAGAATTTGCCCTGGAAGGCTGCAGGCAGGAATGGCATTAGATCCTTCTTATCCAGAGAACTGACTACAGAAGGAGGGAAAAACTTCTCCAAAATCCCAGTTATTCCATCGGAAGTCAAGGCTTATCTCTTCCTGGCTTGACTCAGCCTCACCAAGGGTCACATCCAGGGAGTGACAGTGGAACAAGATGATTTTTAAGGTCCCTTCCAACCCAACCCATTCCATGAGTTGCAGCCTTTTGTAGGACCCAGTTCTGCCTTCAGGCACCACGAGGGTTTAGGAATGGGCACCACCACGGAAAACTCATGCCTTGGAATGCAGGGAGGACGTTTCCCATTGGGAGCTGACGCTGATGGCATCAGCAGCACCTCCGTGGCAGGGACAGGAATTGATGACAGCTGAGGAATGTTTTCCCTCAGCGCTCCCAGGCCAAGGCAAACAGGGCTTGGGGAGTAATGCCATCCCTGCCCTCCCATCCCACGTCAGCTGAGTTTTGTTAGGAAACACATCCCGAGGTGCTTTTTCCCCCCTGGGGGGTTGCAGGATGAGTGTGGAGTTGCCTTTTTGTCCTCCCTTGCTTTGAGGAGCAGCCCCGAAGCTGTGAGTGCTCGAACCATGAATCAGCTGCTGCTGCTCTGAGTTCAGCTGGTGGCTCCTGGGCTGCTTTTCCAGTGAGGAATATGAGCAACACCCCAACGATGTGGGAAGGCTGTCAGAACATGACAGGGTAGTCAAATAAAGAGATTTTTGTCCATGCTTCCCACACTGACATAAAAGAGGAGCAGGGTGATGTGGTTCACACCAAACCAGGACTTGGCTCTGCAGTTTTTGGAAGTAGAAGAAACCAAATCCCACTTTTTTTTAAAAAGAAACCATCAACAAAAGTTCTTTGTCCTTATGGCAACATGTCCAAGGAAGACAGGGCTGGAAAAATGTGTCTTTTCCTTGGAAATCTGCAATACCTATGGGAATGTTCCACTCCTGAAATCAGGAGGGTCAAGAGTTGAGCTGAGCATGTCGAGGCTTTGTTCATGACCAGGACCAAAGCCATGCCAGAGAAACTCCCCCGCCGAGTTCTGGGGATGACAGGAAGGTTTTGTGGAAATGTCTCTCCACACCCAGAGCTAAGGAAATATCCTGGTTGATATTCCAAAGGCTCAGGCTTGGGAGGGGATGGGGCTCAGCAGCACTGGCTGTGCTCCAGCCTGGAGCCAGGTTTAGATGTGGACAACTGAAGATGGTGCAAGAAAAATCTGCTCATTCCCACTGCCCTTGGTTTCACAGGATCATGGAATTATCAAGGCTGGCAGAGCCCTCCAGGATCACCCAGTGCCACCCCAGCAGCACCAGCAGCACCCCAAAGCCTGTCCCCAAGGGCCACATCCAGACTCCTCCTGAGCACTCCCAGAGACAGTGACTCCAGCACTCCCTGGGCAGCTCATCCCAAGGCCTCACCACTCTGGCAGGGAAAAATTGTTTCCAATCTCCACCCTGAGCCTCCCCTGGTGCCATTTGAGGCCATTTCCTCTCCTCCTTTCCCTTGGCACACGGCAGCAGAGCCCGACCCCCCCTCACTGCCCCTCCTGGCAGGGACTTGTGGGGAGCAGTGAGGTCCCCCCTGAGCTTTAATTTAGGCTTTAATACGTGCACCAATTCTGACATTCCTGCTTTTCCCTGTTCCTCACTCAAGTCAGGAATGTCAGCCTGCAAACTGCAAGGCAGGAATTGCACAGGGAGCAGCTCCTGTCCTACAAAATCTCCTTCTCCTGCTGGATTTGGATGGTGGTGGCTCCAATTTTGCTCCCCATGCATGATCACATTCCTTCCCGGATGATCTCCAACAAATCAGTTCAGGACTCACTCTTGAAATTAATTCTTTGAAAGATTTGACCATTCCTGTGCTCAGTGTTTAGGAAATTAGGGAATTCCCAGTCAAACATCAGGAAGGAGGCAACCTGTGCTCCTGATTATCCCAAGGAACTCCATGTGAAGCTTTCTGATGGACAAGGGTAATCCTTTACCTCAAGAAGTGCAAAACACTTGGAACTCCAGTTTTCCTGGTGTCCCTGAGATGTTCCATGGGATGTGGGGTAACACAGAGTGAATTCCAAGCCCAGCTGTCCTAATTCCTGGGCTTAGAGGGCATGGAAGTGGAAGCAAAAAGCAGTGGGATGATCTGTGTGTCTGAGGCAGCAGGTGACACAATCCCTCTGGGCCAGAGCTGCCTTTGGATGCTGGAGCAGTCCGGGAATGCTTTCCCTGATGTCTTGGCCACTGATCTGAAATCTCTTCTAAGGGAAATGCTCGAGTCTGGAAAATTATTGTGCTGCTTCACAGACATACTTGGGGAATCAGAACATCCCCACGGAGGACATGATTTCATCCCTACCCTCAGACTTTCCCCCCGGAACATTTGGGGAACACTTTGGACAATGCAGGAGCCTCTGAGGAGGCCAAAAGGAGACAGAGAACTCCACCACTTCCCAAAATTGTGGCCCTATTCCAGACCAGCTACTGGCCTGAAGGAAAAAAAGGAAGGAGATGCTGAGTTTGAAGCCTTTTTCCCACTCCTGGGTGAGGAGCAGCCAGTTTTTGGGGAACGCTTTAATTCCTTGGCATCTGCTCCTCTGGGACATCAGGTTGGGAGAAGGGAGGGGATCAGTGAAGCAACTCCCAGACCAAATTTCCAACCTATCAAAGCACAAGGGCTTCCTTGAAAAGCTCCTCTTTAAAGAGTTATTTGAAACTTTGTCCGTGGAAGAAAAGGCTGGAAAACTCTTCACCAATTCCAGACCCGCTCATAACTGCCTCGTGTTCCTTTAAGAGGGGTTTCCTATCAAATCCAGGCTGCTGAAGGCAGCAGATTCCAGCAAAACTCCTTTCACCAATGGATACAATTCATTCTATTTGGGGGGGGAGGGGGGGGGGTGAAAAAAAAAGCAATCCTGGCTGTCCTGGCTGTGTAGGTGGGTGAGAAAATGTGAACAGCTGCTCTCACTGCAGGAGCAGCCTGCCAAGAATCCTTGTGCTGTGAACAACTGTGCTAAATTTGGTTCCCTGCTTTGGATTACTCAGTAGCCAGGCTCTCTCCCTGCTCTCATCCCAAACACAAACCCCTCTCTATCAAAGGCAGATTATTCCAGCGGCTGTCATCAGGCACCTGGGAACAGCAGCTCTTCCCGCAAAATCCAGGGGTTTTGACAAATGAGGAGGAAAGAACTCGTTTTTGGCAAGTGAGGAGGGAACAATTTTGGCACTGGGGATGCTCCTGGGGATGGCTGAGCCTCAGGAAACTGACCCTGCTGTCCAGCAAGGAGAGGCAGGGATGACACATTCTGTCCCCCTGAGCCTGGAGTCCCAGGAGAAATGTTGGGATGGCACCACATCCAGTGGAGCCCCCCCTGCCAGCAGGATTCAGAGCCCCCCTCACACTCCTTGTGTCCCTGTGTGATGGATCAGCCACGTCCAAATGGGCTGGAGCGTGTCCAGGGCAGGGAAGGGAGCTGGGAAGGGGCTGGAGCCCCAGGAGCGGCTGAGGGAGCTGGGAAAGGGGCTCAGGCTGGAGCAAAGGAGGCTCAGGGGGGACCTTGTGGCTCTGCACAAGTCCCTGACAGGAGGGGGCAGCCGGGGGGGTCGGGCTCTGCTGCCAGGGAACAGGGACAGGAGGAGAGGGAACGGCCTCAAATGGCACCAGGGGAGGCTCAGGTTGGAGATTGGAAACAATTTTTCCCTGCAGAGTGGTGAGGCCTTGGGATGAGCTGCCCAGGGAGTGCTGGAGTCACTGTCTCTGGGAGTGCTCAGGAGGAGTCTGGATGTGGCCCTTGGGGACAGGCTTTGGGGTGCTGCTGGTGCTGCTGGGGTGGCACTGGGTGATCCTGGAGGGCTCTTCCACCTCGATAATTCCATGATCCTGTGGAATGCATCCCTCAGGGCTGAGCTGGACATCTCCATGAGAAGAGTTGTGTTGCTGGTGGAGGTGGGCACTTGTCCCTTATCCCCATGGGAAGTTGGAAGTCACTCTCTGGGTCATTATCCAGAGCATTTCCCCTTCTCTGCTGCCCAGTGAGCCCAGTTTGTAACCAGGACTTCAACTGCAGCCATCAACAAACCCCTGCAGCAGAGAAACCTTGTCATAGGTTAGCAAGCGTAGTCCCGGAAGGGACGTCCTTGCTAAGGGGTGCTTACAGTTTCCTCTGGGAACTGATAGAACCTATCAGCTGGCCAGTTTGAATATGGACAACTCTCTAAGCCACTTAAAGTTGTGATCACCTCTGTGATCCACATTTAAGAATAGACAAACTCCCCCCCAAGCTCTCTCTCGTTTCCGGCGCTGGCACAGGTGGCTGCGGGCCCCGTGTGGGGGCCAGTGGGCCCGGCCAGGCCCTGCTTGGGCCAGGCCGGGCTGGGCCACGGCCATCCTGAAGCCATGGACCTGTTCCAGCCGTGGAACCCCCCCCACTGCCTTGCCGTGGGCAGCCGGAGCGGCTCGGCTCTCCCCCCTCTCCACTGCGATAAGAAAAATTCAACATTCCAGCTGCAAAGCTGCAAGGCCGAGGTGAGATTAACCCTTTTTATTGCTGTGAAGAGCTGAAAACCTGAGGGAAGAGAGAGAGGAGATGCTTAAAGCTGAAATTCTGTTGTGAAGCTATGATATATCAGAGTATCCCGTTGTAATTTCATGAAGATATGGGGGGTGGAGTGTTCAACTCGTGAGCAGAAGCACCTGCGCTGAGATAGGCAGATGCTGACGCAGCTGTAATTTCATGAGAAGTTTGGACAGGGAGAGATGGACCAGATGAGGACTTTTGCTCCAAACGGGAAAGGAGAAAACCTCAGTTCCTAGAGATGCTCCCAGAGATAGTCCTAACGATGAAGATGATGAAGACCCTTTGCTCCCAGGGAAGGAGAAGGGCCTCTGTTTTTGTTTCTGAACGGCTCAACCTTAAAATTGTACCCCAAAAAACTTCAAGAGTGGACCCTCGAAAGCAGTTGCGGGAAAAGCTGCAAGTCGGGGGAAAGGACTCACACGCAGGCAGAGAGACTCCTCTTCCTAAATGGACTGAACAATATTTGGAAGTGGGCGGCTGTCTCGTTGTGATAATGTTTTCATAGCATGAGCAAGAAGAGACTTCTCTTTCTAAATGGACTGAACAAGGTTATTATGGAAGTGGTAAACAGACTGAACATCTTAAGGGTTGTCTTTTTACATTGTCAGTGGGAGAAGGGAGGAAGGTGGGGGGAGGAGGAGAGTTCTGAAGGTGGTATAATTTTTTTTCCTCTTTTAGGTCTGTTAATAAACTTCTTTATATTCTTTCAAGTTTGGTGCCTGCTTTGCATTTCTCCTAATTCTTATCTCACAGCAGATAAACAGTAATGAGTATTTTGGACCAAACCACTACACTAAATTGGTGTTTCCGCCCGGTTACAAACCGAACCCGCGACAAACCTGGAATGGGGATGTCTGCAGAGTTCTTGGGATGCTGTGATGGAAAATCCTCCCAGAATCATGGAATCACCAGAGTTGGAAGAGCCCTTCAGGATCATCCAGTCCCACCATCAGCAGCACCATCACCACCCCTAAATCACGTCCCCGACTCCCACATCACCCTCAGCAATCCCAGAGTCCAAAGGCATTGCTGAGCTTCCTGTGAGCCACAACTTTTCCCCAGTTTTGAGAAAAATCCTCCCCAATTAATTCTTCTGTTTATGATCCTCATCCTTATCCCGATATTTTCTTTTATCGTGCAATTTTCTGGATGAAATGCCTGGCTCTCAATTAACTGGAGATTTAACGAGGAGGCCAAGTGCTGATGGCGAGGCACAAACCCCACATCTGGAGTGTGCAGGATTAGTGGCTTAGTGAAGACCCCTTAATTAAGATGAGGTCATTCCATCCTGCCTCCCCTCTCCGAGGAAATGATGGATGCTCAATCCTGACGTGTTGTTAGGATCCCATCAGCTGCCTATTAAGTGGCAGGGAAATTGGGGCTTTGATGTGTCAGGTACCTAATGAAGATGAAATTCTGGGAGCAGATCTTTCTGCAGGCTTTGCTCAGCCTTTCCTACAAAATTCCAGCAAAACCTCTGGGTTTTAAACTCCTTCCAAGGAGCAGGAGCTGCTCAATCTCCATGCTCAGCCTTTTCCAGCTTGAGGAATGATTTTCTCCCAGTCCTTTGGTCTGCAAACATCCAAAGGCTTTGGTCTGATTGACTCATCACCATGTCAAGATCCTGCAGGGAAGTCATGTTCCCATTATCCATACAAAATGGATTAGATGGGGGATGAAAAGGGCTTGGAAAGGTAAAGCCAGATCTAAGTTTAGTTTCCTAAATGTCAGCACGAGGCAGCTCTTGGCTTCTGTCATGATCCCGAAGAAAAACAAGTTGTTACTCCAGGGGTTTAATTTGTTAAAACTATTTATTGTCCACAAGACAGGAATTGTCTTGCTTGGTCTTGAAGTGATCCTTAACCCCAGAGGAAAGAGGAATTAAAGGAACGAAGAATTAAAAGGAAATGCATCTTTTTCACTGGTAAAAAACGTGGTGGAAAAATTGCTTCTCTGTGCGGTTTCACTCTTTGAGCAGGGTAAGAAATGTTCAGGGACGAAGGAAGGGATTAAAAAACTGAAAAAAAAAAAAAGAAAAAAAAAAGGGGGGAAAAATTGAAACAAAACCCTGATTTTTGCTCCAGCACAAAAAAATCCTCCCTTGAAAATGGGCTTGCACCTCAGCAAGCCTTTTATGGGATCTTGGATGCTTGGGGATGTTTGTGTAATTGCTTCTTGTAAATGAGCTGCTCCTCTGCAACACTTTACAGGAAAGCACTTTCCTTTGCCATCTGTTATCCAGTTGTTTTAACTGGCTTTCCAGTTATTTGGAGCAGTCATTTACAAGAACCTTTTTAACCTCCAGAAAATGAAATCATTGAAGCCTCACTGGACTGCCCGTGCCTAAAAAACTGAGGGGCCGAGGGTTAAACTTGCTGAGAGGAGCAGGAATTTGGGAATCAGCAATGGGCAACCTAAAAATTGCCAAAAATCTTCTTTTTGAAAGTTCTGAGTGCGTTCATTTATTTGGAGAAAGTAGTTGGGGGCGATCTGGGCATGATTTTTCATCCCTAGGTCACTTTTGGGACGTGTGCCATCATCAGTCAGGGGCTGGTCAGTGGAAATCAATTTGAGGACTAAAAATGGCTTTGTCCAACACAGAAATCATGGAATTACGGGATGGTTTGGGCTGGGAGGGACCTCAAAGCTCATCCAGTCCCACCCCTACCGTGGACAGGGACACCTTCCACTATCCCAGGTTGCTCCAACTTGGCCTTGGACACTTCCAGGGATGGAGCAGGATTCTATTCCAGGGCCTCCCCACCCTCCCAGGGAGCAATTCCTTCCCAATATCCCATCTAGCCCTGCCCTCTTCCAATTTAAAACCAATCTCCTTCTTCCTGCCACTCTCCACACATCAAGAAAAGTCCCTCTTCCTTCTTTTTATGACCCCTTTAGTCACTGGAAGGGGCTCTCAGGTCTCCCGAGGTTCTTCCCTTCTCCAGGTGAGCACTCCCAGCTCTCCCAGCCTGTCTGATATTCCCAGCCTTTCCAGAAAAAAGATTAGTCAGTGAAAGTTCAGTTTCTGAAGGCTGTGAGGTGAAGGGTTCAGGTGTCACTCACCCACTGGGGCCACCTGCAGGCTTTTCCCATGGAAGATGTTTTGGGATCACCCAAAGACCTCAGCACTTCAACTTCTGGGCAGATAAGATCATTTTCGGAGGATAAGAAATGTTTGGGAATGAAGGAAGGGATTAAAAAACTAAAAAAATGGGGGCTGGGAGAGAATTCTTTTTCTCCACGCCCTTTTGCTGCTCTCTGCCACAACCCAAAGCTCTGCTCCTCCTCTTTTTCCCTGCTGCTGGGGACATTTGTGGTACAAAAACGCCTGGCAGGTGGCAGCTCTGGCTGTGGCAGGGATAAACACCAACCAAACTCCTCCTGAGGTGCCCAAAACGGGAATCTGGGCATTTGGAAAACGACAGCCACCACGGGAAGCTCCAGGATTTTTCCACGTGCAGGTGCTGTCGCTGCTGGAGGAGCCTGACCCCGCTCCGAGGTGCCGGAGCTGCCACAGCACGGCTTTCCCGGGAAGTTGTGCTCGGCACAGAGCGCCTGGCACGGTGTCACGAGAGGGCTGGGCAGAGATCCTGCTGCTTTTCCCCTGGGAAATGAGGGAGCTGCAGCTGGGAAGGCTGTGACTGCTGTGGCAGGATCAGGGTTTGGCTCCCTGGTATCCCAAATCCTCTCTCCCAGCCACCCTTGGCACCCTGAGGTGCAAAAATCCTCCTGTGCCTGCCCTGAGGTGCCCTCCTGCTTTCCGTGTTATCCCATGGGATGGAGACGTGTCCTGTCCCCCGTGTCCATTGTCCATGGGGAGTGTGTCCCATCAGGGAGCTTCTGAAGGGAATTTAGGTTGGATATTGGGAAAGGTTCTTCCCCCAGAGGCTGCTGGGCACTGCCCAGGCTCCCCAGGGAATGGGCACGGCCCCGAGGCTGCCAGAGCTCCAGGAGCGTTTGGACAGCGCTGCCAGGGATGCCCAGGCTGGGATTGGTGGGGGGTCTGGGCAGGGCCAGGAGTTGGATTTGGATAATCCTTGTGGATCCCTTCCAGTTCAGGATATTCCAGGATTTCAGGGGGAGCAGGGTAAGCTTGTCTTGCCTTGCTGCAAGTGCACGGGCACAGGGAAGTGGGAATGTTGGCTGGATTTCTGCTGGAGAGAGCCAGTGGGAAGGGAAAAAAATCCAGCAGGAGGGAGAGACAGAAATGCAGTGGAATTATGGATGGCAAGGGGAAAAATCAACATGAGGGCAGTGCTAGAAAACAGGGAGACTAAAGAGGAAAAGAGGAATTTAATAAGAAATTAAATATAGTGCCTATCCTGTGTCCCGGGAGGGGGACCTGACTCAGTAATTCATGGAGCAGGTTTCCTTCCAGCTGGGAAAACAGATTCCTTCCTTTTTCAATTGAGTAACAGCTTCAAAAACATGGATGGGAATTAGAGGGCAAAAAAAAACTGTTCAAAAGTCAAATTTGTTCCGGGGGATGTGGAGAGGTTCAGCCTCAGGGACCTCCAGGTTGGTGCTGGGGGAGTTCTCCAGGGCTGGCAGCCACCAGCACTTCCCTGTAAATCACAGAATCACCAGGGCTGGCAGAGCCCTCCAGGATCACCCAGTGCCACCCCAGCAGCACCAGCAGCACCCCAAAGCCTGTCCCCAAGGGCCACATCCAGACTCCTCCTGAGCACTCCCAGAGACAGTGACTCCAGCACTCCCTGGGCAGCTCATCCCAAGGCCTCACCACTCTGGCAGGGAAAAATTGTTTCCAATCTCCAACCTGAGCCTCCCCTGGTGCCATTTGAGGCCATTTCCTCTCCTCCTTTCCCTTGGGACACGGCAGCAGAGCCCGACCCCCCCTCACTGCCCCTCCTGGCAGGGACTTGTGGGGACCAGTGAGGTCCCCCCTGAGCCTCCTTTGCTCCCCCAAATCCCTCAGCTGCTCCTCCCTCCCAGGATGTGTTTTCCAGGACAATCCCAGCCATCCTCAGGAAGAGGAGACATCTCCTCAGTCGTGTTTCACCTCAGCCAGAGAGAGTATAAAAAAAAAAAAAAAAAGAAGAAAATCAGGTTCTAAGTGCTCTGAGCTTTCTGAGTATCTCTAAAAATAAGGCAAATTTTCAGTGTAAAAGAAACACTGGGGTTTTTCCATGATTATTTCCACCCCCCAAACTTTCATCGGAATATTTTGAGTGTTTCCATCGATAATAAAACACGAGGAAAGTGGAATGGGACAGTGGCATCACTGGGATGTCCTTACAGATTCCCCAGGGATGGCATCTCCCATTTCTACAGCAAATCCAACACTTTTTAGGGAACTTCCAGACGCCTGGAGCCAATGGGAGGATGATTACTGATGTCTGTGGAGCGGGAGTTTCACTCAGGAACTCTGTCAGACTTTGGGAAATATTCTCTAATTGCATTTTCTTGTTAAACACCTCCAAATTTCCTCCATCTGCATCCCTGGATCCTTCAGGATCCCCTTCCCCTCCTTCTCGTGGTGCTGAGTCAGCACTTCCCAGGGGCCTTTTTGGAGGAGTTATGGAGCTCATTTTCCGATGGAAATCCATAATTTGGGAAGAGCAGACAGTTCTGATTCCAACTGGAGCCTGCACTTGATTCTGATGGAAACAGAGCAGCTTTGGACTCAAATTCCCAGAATTTGGCAAGCGGGAAATATTGCGGAGCCATTGCAGCTCTCCCAGGAGCGGATGGGATGCCGGGTGTTGGTTCCAATAGGAGCAGGCTGGAATGAAATAGGATATTATGGAAAACAAGATATCCCTGTAACCCTTCGAATTCAATCCTTCCAATTCAAATTCCTTCGATGGCGGAAAAAAACCAGAGCAACAAAGGGAAAGAACGGAGGAGAAAAAGCACCAAAAATCCAGAAGGGATAAAAATGTGCAGAGGAGGGAGAAGTTCAGAAGGAGAGGAACCCAATCCAGCATTTTTAAAGGAAAAGAAAGTGGATGTAGGTGAGAATGCCCAGGGCAGGGGGTTGGAACTGGGTGATCTTTAAGGTCCTTTCCAACCCAAACCATTTATAAGAGTAAAGAATCTTTTCCATCCTTCTGTGAGGGAACAAACAGAAGAGGAAAGGGCTCTGGAAATTCCTCATTGCTTTGTAGATGTCCAGACCTCTGTGCTTTGCTCGAATATCCCAACAACAAATAAATCTTGGGGAGGTGACTTGTACTGAAATAAAAATTGAGTTTATATTGGGTTTACCTTGAGACCAAAACCATCAAACAAACATCTTCCACTCACTTCCTATTTTGTGTCGTTGCCTCTTGCTCATCTTTCAACCACAGCTGAGTCCAACCTCCTCCAAGAAGTCCCTGGTGGTTTTTCTGTGCCCACAGCAGACGCTGGCGATGTGGAAGGTTGGATGACACGAGCTGGTGCCCGGCTCTGGTTCCTTTTCTCACATGGGTTAATGGGAAGTTGGGATTTAAGGCTGAGCTTTTCAAACTCCCTGGGGTTTTCTCCTGAATTTCACAGCCTGGTGGCCCTGGGAGGACTTCTACAACTGTTTCTTCTCTGTAATGGCCTCATGAGACAAAAATAAAACCCTAAGTTCCTTATTTTGACTTGGAAAGCAGCTCAGCCACAGCACGTGCTGCCCATCTCCAGCAGCAGCCGTGCTTCTGCATTCGGGGAAAACCTTCCCAAATTGGACTAAAAATTGATGAGGCAGAAGCAAATTGTGAGAACTTCAGGGCAGAGCCTCTGCTGGGCTCTTCCACCAAAAAACCCTTCAGCTGCCCACAAGTAGCATGAGTTTTATTCTTAATAAATGCTTGAAATTTCCACAGTCATAAAATTTCTTTTAAAAACACCTTTTTTTTTTTCCTTCAGAGCATCAAAATTCCTCTTTGGCCTGATTCCTGGGGAAATTTTGGCATGGATTGGAGCAATCCTGTGGCTGATCACCCTCTGCTGTTGTTTTATCCATCTCTTGTGTGTCACCAGCTCAGGACCTTTCTTTCCTGCTGCACCTTCAGGAGACCGAATCCACGTGGAGGTGAAATCGGAATGATCTTCAAAATTCCCTCAAAATTTCAAGTTCTCTCCAGGGCATCCCTCAGCCATGAAGTTTTGGGAATCCCCCCAAATTAATTTGATATTGATGTGTCTGAAAAAGGATGGAGGTGGTGGCTGGGTTCAATACGTTGGAACAAGAGGAGATTTGAGCTTGAGAGCCAGGAACGAGGAGCAAAGATTTATCACAAGGCAGAAACAGCTCCAACAGCAGGCTTGGAAAGTGTAGGGACAAAAAAATCCCAGAATCCCAGGATCCCTGAGGCTGGAAAAGCCCTCCCAGCCCAGCCAGGCCCAGCTGTGCCCGATGCCCACCTTGTCCCCAGCCCAGAGCACTGAGTGCCACCTCCAGCCCTTCCTGGGACACCTCCAGGGATGGGCACTCCAAACCTCCCTGGGCAGCTCTTTCCAAGGCCTGAGCTCCCTTTCCCTGGGGAAATTCCTGCTGCTGTCCACCCTGAGGCTGCCCTGGCCCAGCCTGAGGCCGTTCCCTCTCCTCCTGTCCCTGTTCCCTGGCAGCAGAGCCCGACCCCCCCGGCTGCCCCCTCCTGTCAGGGACTTGTGCAGAGCCACAAGGTCCCCCCTGAGCCTCCTTTGCTCCAGCCTGAGCCCCTTTCCCAGCTCCCTCAGCCGCTCCTGGGGCTCCAGCCCCTTCCCAGCTCCCTTCCCTGCCCTGGACACGCTCCAGCCCCTCCAGGGCTCTCCTGCAGGAGCCAGAACTGGACACAGCCCTCGAGGGGCCTCTCAGTGCCCAGCACAGAGGGACAATCCCTGCCTCACTTCTCACTTCTCACTTCATTTCTGGGTTGTCTCTGGGTTTCCCGAACCTGAAATTCCTCCCAGGACGCACAAATCCAGCGGTGACTTTGCTTTGGGACAACAGCCGGGCCTGTGGGACACGTGGTGAGCGTCCCAGTCCCCTCCTGGCTGCACATCCCCCAGCACAATCCCTGCCTCCTGCAAAGCCCTCTCCTCGTGCTGAGCTTTACCAGCCAAACCACGGGATAACGTGTCAGGACTCGACTCCAGAAGCATTCCACAGGTATTCAGGGAATTCTGACAGCTTTGTCAGGTCAGGGGCTGAGAGCTGCTGGGTCTGGCATCCCTTGATCACTCAAAGTTATGGAATGTTGGGATTATATTTTATTGCAGGGCCTGTTTTCTCTGCTCAGGTGGGAGCTCTTTGCTCCTTTCCTCTGGGAATGGTTTTGTTGTGTCACTGCCAGGCTGTGTAGGCAGAGATTGTGCCCAAATTCTCACATTCCTGGGCCTTGCAGTGGCATCCCGGGAAAAGATGACTTTCCTGACAGGAGGAGAGATGAGTAACCAGCAGTGGCAGCATCTTGAAGCAGCTGTGCCATGAATTTTTGCCCTGAGATTTGTGGAATCCGGCAGAAAACTGAGCCAACCTCCCAGCACAGCTGTCCCTGCCACTTCCCGGGAAATTGGTGCTCCAAATGAATCAGCTGGGAGTGAACAGAGAGAGATTTTCCCTCATTTCCACACTGTGAGTTTGGGACAGAGAGTGGAACAGATCCACGGAATCCCAGATTCCTAGAAAACAAAAGCTGTTTTCCAGCAATATAAAGGCACCAGAATGATGAAAGGGAGAGAATTCCTTGTGTTTGGTGCTCTGCAGGTGGTGAGGAGCAATCCTGAGTGAGCAGAGCTTCCACACCTCCCCTCTTCCTGCTGAATTATGTGCAACTGGAGTTTAAAAACCCCAGCAAGATCCAAGATTATCAGGAGGGAGATCCAAGGCTTTTTCTCATGGCCTGGCAAGCAAAGAATTTCCATCAAGGCCTTTTCCAGCCTCTTTTTTTGCTTCCATCATTGTAAATGAAATGTTTTTGCACCCAAAGGCCCCCCAGGCCCCTCAGCAGTGGCTGGGAATGGGTGAGGATTCCCTCAGCCCTCCATTTCCCAGGAAAGGAAGGGAATTTCTCCAGGAAATCAGTTTTTCACTTGAACATAAAAGACCACTCTTGTCCTGCTGCTCATCCCAGGGCAAAGCCAGGCCTGGTTTAACTGGGAGATTATGGATCACAGGGAATGTTTCAGCAGCACCACATTTTAGGGGAGTGACTTTGCCTTGTTCCTTCCAAATTTCCAGGTTGAAATTCCCACTGAGGGAAAAGGACCACGAAGCTTCCCAGCTGTGTTGTCACCTCCTGCACTTCACCTGTGATGCTCTGGGAGATTCTCTGCTATTGATGGGTCTGAGGAATTTTTCAGGTCAGATTTTACTCCTTGCACAAATGTTTTCCTGGGATTTCTTTGCTTCCCTTTTCAGGCTTCACCATATCCTGCCAGAGCTCCTTTTTTTCCCAGTTTGGAAAAACTGTGGGGAGAAGGGGTGAGTGGGACACATCTTTACCTGCCCATCCCTCCTGCCACTCCCCTTAGAGGTGAGTTACACCTCAGTTCTTTCCACTTCTCAAACACAGACACTTTCCCAAACTGTGCGGTGCAAAGTGTGGGATTTCCTGCAGAAAATCAGGGAATGAGGTGGTTTTGGGATCACAGTTCAGTTCCCAGTGCCTGCAGAGGCTGAAATGTATTCTCTTAGATCAATTTGCTCCATTTCACACTGGGCTTCCTGACCCGTGACATTTGGGGTTAAACATTTTAGTGTCTCTGTCCAGGAGGGCTGAAGTGATTTATCCCGAATCCCAGGGCCAGCAGGGAGAGGAGCTGTGTTCCCATCACCCAGCTCTGCCTCTGGCCCCAAGTGTCCCACAGGTGCCTGCACGTGGATTTTGAGGGCTGGGAGGTTCCAAAAGCAGCTTTTAGAGCCATCCCATCTTGTCTCTGTCACACCCCACAAAGGCGTCCCCAACCAGCAGGGCCCTTTCCTGCTTTCCCACTGAAAAGGGGTGAGGATTCCCATCCCAAAAACAACTTGGAGAGGCACCTGGAGGAGCCCTGCCTGGACCTGCCCCATTGGAGATCTGACAGCAGTGGTTTGGTCTGGCCAGGCCACCTATGAAGTTTTTTCTCCCTCTGTTCCATTAGTCCAGAGAAGCCTAAATGTGATCCTAAAGCTGAAGAAACCTTTCCCATACTTTTCCATGTCTTTGTGGGGATTTTTCTTTTCACAATGGAGTGACCAGGCCAACGAGGGCTTTGTGCAGAGGAGGTTTCCAAGATCTCCAAGGTCTCCATGAGGTCTCAGCACTGGTGAGGCCACACCTCAATTCTGGAGCTGTCACTTCCTAAAAGGACATTGAGGTGCTGGAGCTTGAGAATCCCAAATCCTAAGGATTGCAAGAGCCCTTCAGGATCGTCCAGTGCCACCAGCAGCACCCCAAACCCTGTCCCCAAGGGCCACATCCAGACTCCTCCTGAATATTTCCAGAGATGGTGACTCCACCACTCCCTGGGCAGCTCATCCCAAGCTTTTTTCACTGTAGAAGAAATTCTAACATTGAATGTGAATATTCCCCTGGAAGTTTGCCCATCCTCAAGCGATTGCTCCAAAAAAGCTGGAAAACTCCAAGGAATTCCCCAGCTTTGAACTGGTATCTTGCTTTAAAACTGGTTTTTCTTCCTGATTTCAGAGCACAATGCTCTGAGCTTCCTGAAAATCAATCCCCATCAACTTTATCTGGAGGAATTCTGATTAAGAATGGTAAAGTGAAATCTGAATTTCTCATCTTGGCCTGTCCTGATTCCCTCCCTGACAAATCCAGGGACACACGGACAACACAGAATTGTGCCGTTTCCAGAGGAGTTGCATCAGCAGCAACCCAGAGCAGGTTTTGGCTCTTCACTTCTCCAGTTGCCTCATCCATCCCCCCTCACCACCACAAATATTGGTGCTATTTTAACCTAATTATGTTTTTCTTTCTAAACCCAGCCCCATCGGAAGCTTCCTGCCCTTATTTGGGTGAGTAACAAAGGAGAAATTGGATTTTTTTTTTCTCTTTCCCTTTTAAGTTGTTCAACTTCAACACTAATAAAGGTATTATGTGGAGTCATCTCCAAACTATATCCCATATATCATTCCCAGATAAAGATCTTTGTCTGGGACTTTGTCTGAGGAGGATAATGTTTCACTCCTGGCGCCTGGGAGTCTCCTCTTTCTAACATAACACATATTTGTTATACTCTTACTAAACCTGGCTGGCTTCAATGCCCAAAAATCAGTTTGCACTTTGATTTTTCGAGCCAATTAACGAAGCTCATCAGCCCATTCCTTCTCCTCTGGCTGCTGGATGGGAAGAAAACACTGGGAATTGGTGGAGGAGGTAGGAAAAGGTTCGTGGATGGAAAAGGATGGAAGTTGTGGAGCAGTCCCACAGCAATTTGGGTGCACTTTAAAACCCCCACAGGGTCATTTTCTTTGGTGGGAATTAGGGAATGGGAATTAGAATGTGCCTGTGTGAAATCAATCCCTGCAGGAATCACAGATTCTCCTTCAAATTTGGGGGAGTTCTGGGAATAATTTAAAACCCTGGAGCTCCAGTGTTGAGACACCACCAAAACTTTGCCCGGTGTGTTTTGGATTAAAACTCTTTGGGTGTTTTCATTTTGTATTTGGGTGTTTTCATTGCAGTTTCCAAGACCAAAACAAACCTGTGTGTATCCAAAACAGAAGGGATGAAAGTGGAGAAGGAACCTTACAAGCCTGACACAAGGCAGGGAATTCAAGGGGAGTCTCCCAGGTTTTCCTCCTGTGCTGACGCATCCCCAGCAGCACAAATTCCTGAAGCAGGAAAATTGCAGGAGTCAGGTGAGATCTACTGAAGGCACATTGAAAAGAAAAAGTGCAAGTAACTTGTTTAAAGCCCTTGCTCATCGTTTATAAATGGTTTGATTTGATGAGTCGTTCCCAAAGTTAAGGGATTTAACAAACACTTAATAAAAAAACCTCTTCATTAAAAGAGAAACCAACAGAAACAATTTTACCATTAAAAAGACAAACTCCAAAACAGGGTTCTTATCTCCTGGCTGCTGAGGTCCAAGTGGTACCACCAGTTTTATCCTGCAGATTTCTGCAGCTGGGCTCCAGGAAGGTGGCAGGCAGCACATTCCAGCCCTTCCAGAGGTTTCTCCTCATCCTCCAGAAACGCTGGAGCTCTGGAAGAAGCTCTGGAGCCCCTTGGAAGGAGCCTCTGCAGGGCTGAGACCTGAGCAGACCAGACCAGCACCTGGGTGGAATGAGCCCAACAATTTAAGCTGGGTGATAGCACCAAAAAAAAAGCAGATCTGGAGGAAAACTTGAGCTCAGCTTAGTGTTGAGCTTAGCTTGGGAAATCATCTGACATCCACATCCCTGCAGCCACTAGGGAGCTGCCTGGTTCCATGGGATCTTCCCCCTCTGGTATTTCAATCCCAGCTCCAAAGCCTGGAGCTGGCAGGAATTCTCTGGATCTCTGGCATCCCATGGATTTTTTCCCTATAAACCCCTCGAGGGTCTGAATCAGGATGTTTCTCCCTCCTGACTCCCCCATCCCACTGGATATGGAATGGGGGGGAGGAGTTCCTGCCTGTTCCTGTCTCTGTCCCAAAAATCAGCTGAGTGATGGAGCTGCTTCTCCAAGGAAAATTCACTTCCTTGCTCCTCCACCTGTCCCCACGTGTGTTGAATTATTTCATTTTATTCAGGATCCCATGGTAAAAAATCTAAGAAATCTCAGAATTACATCTGCCAACAGCAGCGAGGAATCTCCCACTTATTTTTCAAATTTTATTTTATTTATTATTTTATTTTATTTATTTTATTTTATATTTATTTTATTTATTATTTTATTTAATTTCTTATTTTATGTTATGTTATGTTGTTTTATTTTTATTATTTTATTTATTTTATTTTATATTTCATGTATTTTATTTTATTTTATTTTATTTTATTTATTTTTATTTATTATTTTATTTTATGATTTTATGTTATGTTATTTTATTTTATTTATTATTTTATTTTATTTTTTATTTTATTTTATTTTTTATTTTATTTATTTTATTCATTATGTTATGTTATGTTATTTATTATTTTATTTATTTTATTTTATTTTTATTTTATTTATTATTTTATGTTATGTTATTTTATTTATTGTTTTATTTATTATTTTATTTATTTTTTATTTTATTTTTTAAATTTAATTTAATTTTATTTTATATTTATTTTATTTTATTTTAAAATTTTATTTATTATTTTATTTTATTTATTATTTTATGTTATTTAATTTTATTATTTTATTTATTTTTTATTTTATTTTATTTATTTTATTTATTATTTTATGTTATGTTATTTTATTTTACTTATTATTTTATTTATTTTATTTTATTTTAATTTAATTTAATTTATTTTTTAAATTTTATTTTATATTTATTTTATTTTATTTTATTATTTTATTTATTATTTTATTTTATTTCCATTTCTATCTCTTCCCACCTGTTGTCCCTGCAGTTTGAGTGAGAGAGGGAAAGAGGGACTTAATAGATTTAAAAATGTGTCTTATTGAAGGTAAATATCAAATAAAGTGAATTCTTACCTTTTCCTGGATTCCTTGTATTTTTTCCTGTTGGAAATCCTTATCATTGCCCTTTTCCAAAGCTATCCAATGCTTTGTGCACTTGCCAGCCAAATGCTGGAAGGAATCACTGTGGAAAACCCAGAATTTCCTTTGTGGGTTTGTTTGTGGGGGCTTGGGAGTGGGATTTGGACCAGCGTGGTTCTCTGGAGAGCAGGGGAAAAGAAAGCGTGGGATTATTCCTTGGAAAAACCCTGGAAAAGGGGGTGTCCACTGATTAATGACCACGTGGATCACGTGGATAATGTGGATTTATAACAAATACATGAGGAATTGTCTCTCCTTGAAAAATTAGTGTGGGAACCATTATCAAAGGTGGGCAGAGCCCTCCAGGATCACCCAGTGCCACCCCAGCAGCACCAGCAGCACCCCAAAGCCTGTCCCCAAGGGCCACATCCAGACTCCTCCTGAGCACTCCCAGAGACAGTGACTCCAGCACTCCCTGGGCAGCTCATCCCAAGGCCTCACCACTCTGGCAGGGAAAAATTGTTTCCAGTCTCCAACCTGAGCCTCCCCTGGTGCCATTGGAGGCCATTTCCTCTCCTCCTTTCCCTTGGCACACGGCAGCAGAGCCCGACCCCCCCTCACTGCCCCTCCTGGCAGGGACTTGTGGGGAGCAGTGAGGTCCCCCCTGAGCCTCCTTTGCTCCAGGCTGAGCCCCTTTCCCAGCTCCCTCAGCCGCTCCTGGGGCTCCAGCCCCTTCCCAGCTCCCTTCCCTGCCCTGGACATGCTCCAGCCCCTCCAGGGCTCTCCTGCAGGAGCCAGAACTGGGCACAGCCCTCGAGGGGCCTCTCAGTGCCCAGCACAGAGGGACAATCCCTGCCCTGCTCCTGCTGGACACACAATTCCTGATCCAGGCCAGCTGGACTAACCCTGCAGTGCTCAGTGCCAGGTGAAACTCCAGAGTGCCCAAATCCTCCAGACTTCTCCCTAAAACCTCTCCCAGAGTGAAGATGTCCTGGAAAAGCAAAAGACACTGAAGTGGTTGGTTGGTGATTCACGCAGAGCCCCAGGTGGGTGCAACATGGGAATGCAATGGAATCACAGAATGATTGAGTTGGAGAAACCCTCCCAGATCACTGATTCCAAGCACTCCCCAGCACTGCCAGGCCACCACGAACCCATGGCCCCAAGTGCCACATCCACACAGCTTTAAATCCCTCCAGGAATGGGGACTCCACCACTCCCTGGGCAGCTCATTCCAAGGCCTCACCACTCTTCCAGGAAAATTGTCTTCCCCGATCTCCAGCCTGACCCTCCACACTTGGTGACCCCTCGGGGCTGGGTTAACAACCCAATCCACTAAAAGGATGTTCATTCCAGAAGGATAAACCCAAGAACACCCAGCTGGCACCTTCCCTGGCTCTTCTCCAGGCCCTCTGGAGGAGCAGCTGGGACACAGCCGCCCCCAGGCCGCTCACATCCTTGGGGGAATTCCAACGGAGTGGATGATGAATGCTGTGCTTTAAGGATATTATTCAGCACTTCATCTGCCCAAGAGCCCTTCTGGACGTGCTGTCCTCGGTGTCACTGCTCTGAGTCACAGCTCACGAGGGAAACAACTGGGTTTGCTTTGGGCTCTCAGCCCAGCATCCAACCTCAGCACTTTCTTTTGGTCCACCTGGCCTCAGCTTTATTCCAAATTTTCCCAGGAGTTTGTTGAAATAACGCTGAGGTTTTCTCGTTTCATGTTAGTGGAGCTGATGGGGAAATTTCCTGTGGGAGAAAAACAACACGTGGGGAATCGGGGCAGTGTTTTCTTAGCCTAAATAAATCTCTTGTGCTTTCAAAGCAGAACCATATAGAAAAGGTCATACAAAAAATGCTCCCCCTCCCCAAAACCCTTCTGGAAGAGATGAAGAGCGTTTTTGTATCGGGTCAAAGAATGGTTTTGTTGGTCCCGCAACCCCCTTGTGCTTTTGTTGTCAGAGAAATTTAAAATCAGTTCCAGACCAAGAAAAGAAGTGAAACAAGACACAAATGTGTGTGAAGTGGAATCAAGAAATGGAGAAAGCTTCATGTTGGTTTTTGGGGACTGGTCTCAAGTGTTTGAGTTATTTTATCCATAGTGAAGTTCATGGAATCTTGGAATCATGGAATGGTTTGGGTTGGAAGGGGCCTTAAAGATCATCTTGGTCCAAAACCATGCCATGGGCAGGGACACCTCCCACTGTCCCAGGCTGCTCCAGCCCCAATGTCCAGCCTGGCCTTGGGCACTGCCAGGGATCCAGGGGCAGCCCCAGCTGCTCTGGGAATTCCATCCCAGCCCCTCCCCACCCTCCCAGGGAACAATTCCTGCCCAATATCCCATCCAAGATGTTCAT
Organism: Corvus hawaiiensis; assembly: GCF_020740725.1. Lineage (NCBI taxonomy): Eukaryota > Metazoa > Chordata > Aves > Passeriformes > Corvidae > Corvus > Corvus hawaiiensis. Next base: position 121,501,806 of record NC_063214.1, read on the forward strand.
GGATTGTGCAGAAGCCGAAGAGGAAAATCATCAGTGTGTGCTAATTCATGTCCACATAATTTTGAATTTCAGTGTTGTCCTGAATCAAGGTTATTTTTAAGTATTTATTGCATTTTTCCTAACTTGAATCCTGGATAAATGATCCCTTTTCAGTAAATTCATGAAGGACGAAACTCCTTTTTCTGGATTGTGATCTCTAATTCTTAGCACAATTTTTAACTCTCTAAAATAAATCCAGTCAATCTGGCCTTACAGTTCTGTCTCATATTTCAAAAATATTTTGCTGGCAAAGGAACTCTTTCTTTGTGTTTTTCTTTTTGAATGCAACAGCGAACGCTTGAGAACTGGGACAGAAGTGAGGCCTTGCACCATCCTGGCTGTCACCTCTTCTTTCAGAGCTGCAGGGACAGATGAGATGAGAATTTCAAACTCTTCCGTGCTCCGTCACTTGCTGTCGTTGGCCTGGTGCCACTTCACAGGCGCCTCCTGAGGGATTTAAACGAGGTTTTCAGCAATCCAGCACCAGGGCCCTTCTTCAATGACCTGGAATCTCTGGAAATCTCCTGGAATCTCGGGGAAGTGAGGATGTGGCAGGCAGGAACTGCAGGAATGGTTCAAGAGCCACCAGGAAACGTCCCCAGGGTTGTGCCGTGATTTTTGCTCGGTCACCAAGTGCTGCTTGCAAGGATTTGTTGATTTTTCTCCTTAGTATGGAAGATTTGGAGGCACCAGTGATGGGTTCTGTTTGCTCCTGGATTTCCTGGAAGCCTGGGAGAGTCTTGATCAGGATGGAGGAGGCAGCTGAGGTCAGGGCAAGGAACTCAAAGTAAGTGAAGACGAAGAACAGGAACCCAGCTGAGGGTCTGACATCCAAGACAAGCTGGGCACAGGGCTGGAATCACACCTGGAATGGGCTCAGGAAACATCCCAGGGCTCAGGAGTCCTGCAAAGGCTGCAGGGAAGATACAGGCAGGGTCATGGCTGCATCCATAGGTGGGTGGGAGCCAACATTCCAGATGTTTTGTGGCCTCCTGGAAGCTCCCTTGCCTGGCTGCTGCTGTCAGTAGCCGGGCAGTGTCCCGGTTTAGGAACCCTGATGTCCATCGTGGAGTGAAAATACTTCCATGGCCCTTCATGTGATGGCCTGAACAATGGATAAATTATTAGGAGAAGCCAATGATTGAGAAGTGCACTTTGGAAAAGAATCACTTCTATGGATAAAAGAGGAATAATGCTGGAGAGAAAACTCTAAAAATTGCTTAGGTGGGGAACAACTGGGTTTTGGAGCTTGGGTCAGCTTGGATGGGGCTTGGAGCAACCTGGGATAGTGGAAGGTGTCCCTGCCCATGGCAGGGGGTTGGATCTGGATCTGAATGATCTTTAAGGTCCCTTCCAAGCCAAATTGCTCCATGATTCTGTGATTTTATGGTTCAAACAAGGCTCTGTGTGACAGTGCTTGGGACACTGAGCCAACCCTTCCCAATGGACAGTGACGACTCTGATGGTGAAGTTAAGCTTGCTCAGAAGCTTTTCCAAGCTGGAGCCCCGTGGCAAAAGCTGGGAGGCCAATTTTGGCAGTGAGGCAGCAAAAACCTTAAATAACTCCGGCTGTTTTACCACAATTAGGCCTAGAAAATTCACATTTCACACCCAGCAGCTGAGCTCATTATCCTATCTCCTGCAAAAACACAACGGGGGCATTGTTTGCCTCGTGGAGAGCAACAACAAAGGGCAATTGCTGAGCTGAGGTGGCAGGAGAGCATTTCAGTGCCAAGGTGAAGGCTTTGATGTGGCACAGCACGGTGGCTCAGACAACAGGTGTTGCACTCCATCCACTGAGTGCAGCTGAAATTACTTGCAAAATCACTTTATAAAAATGCAAATCTGCATTTAAATTAATTAAATGCGCTCTGGCTCGTTGTTGCCCAGCGAAGCTGCAAAATCAAAATGCAAAGCCAGGTTGCAGCTTGTTAAAAACCGGGGAGATCCAACAACAGCAGCTCCTGAGGCTCCAGGAGATCCAATCCAGATCGGGAGGGGGGGGATTTATTTCAAACTCGAGATTCGTTTGCCAGGCACGAACAAAACAAGGGTGAAAGCAAAGCTCTTTCTTCTCACCTTTCTCTTTTCCCACCCCTGGGGTGCTACAACGAGAGCAGAGAGGCTCTGCCACCCCTTGCTCGGGTGGTTTGATGTTTGTGTGGCAGCAGAATCGAGGATTTGCTGTGCTGAGCTCTCTGCAAACCTGGCCAGATTCTCTCCCAGAAGATTTACAATTTTTCGGCCGTAATAAGTAAAGTTACATCTCAATAATTTTTTTTTTTTTTCTCTTTAGAACTGGCTGTGGTTCAGTGGGTCCAAACCCTGTGGGGGGGTTTCTCTTCATTAATTAAGTTCAGTGGTAAAATCAGGAATAGAATCTCGCTGGTTCTAAGCCAGCTCTAAAAAGCTCTGTCTGTTTTAGAGTTTCACCTCAACACCTTTCAGGCACTTTTTAAAGTGTCCTCTCAGTTTCAGTAATTTTGGCTTCACAGAACATTCAAACTCCAAAATAAAACAAAGTCTAAGGGAGAAATAAAGGGGGCAGGCAAGGGGCTGGAAAACCCATCCTGGGAGGAGCGGCTGAGGGAGCTGGGAAAGGGGCTCAGGCTGGAGCAGAGGAGGCTCAGGGGGGACCTCACTGCTCCCCACAAGTCCCTGCCAGGAGGGGCAGTGAGGGGGGGTCGGGCTCTGCTGCCGTGTGCCAAGGGAAAGGAGGAGAGGAAATGGCCTCAAATGGCACCAGGGGAGGCTCAGGGTGGAGATTGGAAACAATTTTTCCCTGCCAGAGTGGTGAGGCCTTGGGATGAGCTGCCCAGGGAGTGCTGGAGTCACTGTCTCTGGGAGTGCTCAGGAGGAGTCTGGATGTGGCCCTTGGGGACAGGCTTTGGGGTGCTGCTGGTGCTGCTGGGGTGGCACTGGGTGATCCTGGAGGGCTCTTCCTCAGGAGAGAGCCTCTGACACTTCAGGCACTGCAGCCTGACCAGAAAGTGATAAAATAGTGTCAACATTCATATCAGGAGTTGTATTTTCCACTGTCCTTCAATAACCCTTGGCATGGAGTCTCCAGCCCCTTTCTTGGGGATGTCCCATCCCTGGCAGTGTCCAAGGCCAGGCTGGACAGGGCTTGGAGCAGCCTGGGATAGTGGAAGGTGTCCCTGCCCATGGGATCGTCTGAATGATCTTTATCCTTCTCACCTGACCCATTCCATGATTCTCTTTTGCAATGCAGCCACATACACCCGAAATATTCCGTGAGTTCCTTGTTGAGCCAACACCCAGCCTGGTGCTGGGGATGGGTCTGATCCAGCACTCAGCTCTGCCCTGGGATCACAGTTTTCCTTGGATTATGCAGCGCTTACAAACCAACCATTTACACCACCTCAGCACCAACCTGAGCTCCTGCATTGGAACCACGGAAATCCAGGCTTGGATTTGGGAGGGGCTTTGGAAAGGCTCAGTCCTGACAGGTATCCCGGTGAGGTGAGGAATTCAGGGCAGCTGGGAGCTATAAACAGCCACCTGTGACTTGCTGAGGATGATGCCAGAGGCTCCTCTCTGGGAAAACCTTCAAGGCAGGAAAATTCCTTCAGGAGCCAAAGAGCATCGAGGGGTGTTTTAACCAACATCAGGAGGCTCACGCTGCACAAATATCCGAGAGTTCAGGATAATGAGCCTTTAAATGGTGTATATGGACAACATTCCAGTTCAGAGCTGTGCTTTTCCCAGCTGGGAAGAGAAGTAATCCATTGACTACTCTGTGAGCAACTATTTTGAAGAGCATGTGTTCACCTCTAACAGGTTCTTTGTGAAAGCTGTGTCAATTCATTGTAACCTCTACAGAAGCAGGCTCCAAATTTCACCTCCATTTCCTTCACCAGACATTCCCCAATTAAATATCAGGAATATGCCTGGAGTGGGATGGGCTTTGTGGAGCTGCATCTTCTGCAGCTGAGGGTTGGAACTGGATGATTTTAAGGTCTTTCCCAACCCAGGTGATTCTGTGATTCTCTGATTTAGTTGGAAAATCCCTCCAAGACCATCCAGTCCAACCATTCTCCCACCACTAAACCACGTCCCTGGGTGCCACTTCCACATGGCTTTTAAATCCCTCCAGGGATAATGAGTCAAAGCCTCCCCTGGACACATATTTTTCCCCAATATCCAGTCTAAAACACCCCCTGAGTTGTTTGGGGTGGGTGAAAAAGCAGGAAAGCAGCCAAGTGCCAAAGCACCAATTAATGCCAACCAAGATGGAATAAAGATAAGGGATGAAACCACAGAATCCACAGCTACTGAGCCTGGCCCGGTTTAACCACAGAGCACAGAATCTCCAACCACAGCAATCAGATGATGTGACCAGGATTCAGCACAGGGATCCACAGAGAACAGCTCCAACACTGGGAAACCATTCTGGGAACGTTCATTTTCCATGTCTGCAAACATCCCTCCAGAGCAGCCTCGCATGTGCTGGGCAGTTCTTTCTCTCCTCAGCTGTAGCAGATGTCTTTGGGATGTGGTGCTGATGGAAAAGAGGGAACCTGCTTGGATTTTGGGGCACTGCAGTGTGAGCAACGTGTGCCTTTTAGGGTTCCCCTAAAAGTGAACACTCCCCTGTGCTTTAACTGCCCAGCTGGTCAAAAATTAGGCTTAAAATGGCACATCTGGTCTCAGATAATTCCCTCCAGTTTTTCCTGGGACCTGTTGGAGACTTTAAATGAGTGGAGCATGGATGGAGCCACTCAGGAGCAAAGGAGGCTCAGGGGGGACCTCACTGCTCCCCACAACTCCTTGACAGGAGGGGCAGTGAGGGGGAGTAGCTTTAAGGTGATAGATGGTAGTTTTATATGGGATATTGGGAAGGAATTGTTCCCTGGGAGAAAAGATTTCCCAGAGCAGCTGGGGCTGCCCCTGGATCCCTGGCAGGGCCCAAGGCCAGGCTGGACATTGGGGCTTGGAGCAGCCTGGGACAGTGGAAGGTGCTCTTAAAAATATCCTAACTCTTTCAAAGCCATGGGTTTCTTTCCCTTGGGAAGCTGCTCCCATTGCAGGTCAGCATTTCCCTGCTAAAGCTGAGCAGGGAGCTGATCCTGCTTTAATTGGAGTGGAGTTGGATAAATAAACACCAAGCAGCTCTGGCTTTTTCGGAAGAGCTCGTGGCAAGAGCAGCAGCAAGAGAAACAGGTTGGTGCAGCTGACTGGAGCTTTTCCAGGGTTTCTCGCTGACTGGTTGGTAATTCCAGGTGAATCCTGGGGCACCAGTGGGATGTGCTGTGTTTCCTTCCCCAGCACTATCCCCACTCTGGTTTATCACCTGGTTCTTTATCTCTGTCCCTCACTGAGAGGGGAATTTCTTGGATAAACCTGATCCAGTGCAACTCTTTGCTATTCGTTTAATTAAGAGCATAAAACCCCCTTTTCTAGGTCTTTATATTCTTCAGGCAATTCTATCACCAGATTTATCCCAGTGAGATGATTTCACTTGGAACTCCCTCAGCCCAATTCCTTCATCCCATGAAAATTCAGATGGAGACTGTGAAGGCAATGCTTATTTCCCAAATATTTTATTACTAGCTACAACAAACCATCACCTTGAAGATACCATGGATCTTTCTGGTTTTTCATCGGGAAGGAAAAGTTGGGGAACTCTGGTGGAATTGTCCACTCTCCTCCTGTGGTGCACAGAGTCAGGAAAAAAAATTATGGAATCATGGAGTGGTTTGGGTGGAAAGGGACCTTAAAGCCCATCCAGTGCCACCCCTGCCATGGCAGGGACACCTCCCACTGTGCCAGGCTGCTCCAAGCCCCAATGTCCAGCCTGGCCTTGGGCACTGCCAGGGATCCAGGGGCAGCCCCAGCTGCTCTGGGCACCCTGTGCCAGGGCCTGCCCACCCTGCCAGGGAATTATTTCTTTCTGATATCTCACTTTCCTCATGTGCAGGTGTCCCTCAGGAGGGGGATTTCTGCCTCCTTCTCCTGTTCAGAGCCAGGCCAAATGCTCTTCCATTCCCATCTCCCAGTTCTCACTTTGGGAACCCTTCTCCAAATGTTTTTACCCCTCCACGAGTGTGTTTGAATATTGTGGCCACTACTAATGATTGCAAAATAATGGAGAGGTGAGAATACTGCTGCTGAGTCGAGCATTCAGTGCTAAAGAATTGTATTTTAGTAAAAAGAAAAAGAAGGAAAAGCAGGCCCAGAGTCACATATTTATGTTCTCCTCCTCCACCTTGCACCTGTTCCCCCCAGCTCTCCTTTGCTGGCTTCAAAAAACATGTTTTTCACTGGTTTGGGTTTTGTTTGGGGGTTTTTTTTGTGGGCAACTTTGTTGCATCTGAGTTTCTGAGAAAGAGGGGAGAAAACAGAAGAAAGTGAATAACTGAGAGCTGCAGCCAGGGTGGCTTTTTGTGGTGCTCAACATTTCTTTTAGAAAAGCTCTGGAGGGAACCTCAGGCTGAGCTCTGGGGCTTTGGGGGCTTTTTTTTGTTGTTGTTTCTTTGCTCACTGACAGTGGAAATGCAGCAGCAAAGCTGAGCCCTGAATCTGAGCCTGTCCTGCAGCTCATATCCATGGAATTCCTGCCTCCCTGCCTGTCCTGCAGCTCAAATCCATGGAATTCCTGCCTCTCCTGCCCATCCTGCAGCTCATATCCATGGAATTGCTGCCTCCCCTGCCCGTCCTGCAGCTCATATCCATGGAATTCCTGCCTCCCCTGCCTGTCCTGCAGCTCATATCCATGGAATTGCTGCCTCCCCTTCCCGTCCTGCAGCTCATATCCATGGAATTCCTGCCTCCCCTGCCCGTCCTGCAGCTCTTATCCATGGAATTGCTGCCTCCCTGTCCTTTCCCTCCGATCCCAAGCAATCCAGGTGTCACCTTCCTGCCAGAGTGGCCGTGGGATTGCTGGAAGTCCATGAGGAGAATGTATGGGCACACAGGTGAGGAAAACCAGCCTGCAGCCCCAGATTCCACAGGGATGCTTGAAGGAAGGCCTGGAAGCCTTCAAAGCCAGGCTGGATGGGGCTTGGAGCTACCTGGTCTAGTGGAAGGTGCCCACCCATGGGACTGGATGAGCTTTAAGGTCCATTCCAACCCCAATCATCCCTTGCTGCTGTGAGGACAGGCTGGGCAGGCAGAGGAGCCACTTGGGTTGGGATGAGTCTGATCCATGGTCTCAGTGGAATTTTTAAGAGGAGTGGTTTCTTCATGGATGAGAAGTGTGAGCAGGAACAGCTGCTGCCTGCTTGGAATATCAGCGGGATCTTGAGAGGTTCAAGTCCACACAAGTTGGCCCTGAGAGCTCTGAGCTCTGCCTTGGAGTGTAAAATGAGCCTTCAGTGCAGGCAGCTGATCCCCCATGCCAGTAAGGGCACTTCAGAGGGGCTGAGGTGACTCATGAGGGCGTTTTGGAGCCTTCCTGATTCCTGAAAAGGTGATTCCTTCTCCTTCCCCCACCCAGGCTGACCAGGACAGCCCCAGTTTTAAACTGGTGCTTCCTCGGTGTCTGCCTGAGGTGAGGGGTCAGCCCTGGCGAGGGAAAAGAGAAAGGGTCTCCTCTGCTGAGGAGAAACATGGGACACACAGAGAATGGTGGAATCGTGGAATGTTTGGGGTTGGAATTTAAAGATAAACCAGTGCCAGCCCTGCCATGGCAGGGACACCTTCCACTGTGCCAGGCTGCTCCAAGCCCCAATGTCCAGCCTGGCCTTGGGCACTGCCAGGGATCCAGGGGCAGCCCCAGCTGCTCTGGGAATTCCATCCCAGCCCCTCCCCACCCTCCCAAGGAACAATTCCTGCCCAATATCCCATCCAGCCCTGCCCTCTGGCAATTGAAGGTTTTTCCCTTATCCTGTCACTACACAAAGCTCCCTGCTCCCCATCTAGGGGAGATTTGGGGACAGCAGCCACCTTTTCGTGCTACAGCCCTGCACATCTCCCTGGGTGCCACACAAATGTTCCTGTTCCTCAGGAAAATTCAGGCTCTGCTGATTCACACTGGCTGAGGAGAAAGTGCCAAATCTATTGTTGTACTGCCCTCATTATTTGGGGTTTTCCAACTGGTGATTCCCATTTATTAAAGGAAGGCCACAAGCAATTTATGGCCCGTTATTGGTTTTGCTACTCGTGATGTGAGGTGATAACAAATGAGAGAGGAGATGAAAAACTTGATGGTCTCTGTAACCTCATTGTTTTCCAGGAATAATTAGTCAGCTTCCTTTTGGGTTTTGGTGGGTGTTTTCCATGTGGTAGGAAAGAAAGTGAAATATTTCTAAGAATAAGAAGGTGTCGTGATGAAATCCTCGACAAGCAGGAAGAGATGAAGATGAGCTTAATGCTTAATGGGGGGAGATGGGAGAGGTGTCTCTTGAATTTGGAGGGATGGAGGTGCCTGTTTGTAGAAACACCATCCTGTGGCAGGAATTGTGCTGGCTTTGATGGAGCTTTTTGTGGGAAAAGACCTCCTGGATCAAGGGATACACCAGGATTGCAATGGTGGTTGGTTGCTGGTGGCTTTTTTTGCTTTTCCAATTTATCTCCCTTTTCTCCCTGCCATCCTCCAACTCTTCTTCTTCTTCCCACCCCAAAACCACTTTGTGCTCATCTAACACAGAGGTTTCTCCTAAAGCCTGAGCAGCAGAAAGGAGATTTCAGCATCAGGAGCTCTGGATTTGAGTCCTGCCTGGCGATTCTGGCACCGGGAGGTGAAGAACTTCACTCCCCATTGCCTGAGAAGCAAAAAGTCAGGGCTGCTTCCTCCCTGCAAGCAAAAAACTTGGAAAAACGGGCACTAAAATTCCAGTGGTCATCCTTTTTCATCCTTTTCCCAACTCCAGTATTGTGCGAGGAAGATCTCCTGGAGATCCGGAGCGATTTCCCCCCACGGCACAGCCTTGCCTGAAGCAAAGCCTCTTGGAATCCTTGGGAAGTTTTCCTGATTCCTTCAGGATCCTGCAGGCTCTCCCCATTGCTCCCACATCCCGATTAACCTCTTCCATGCAATTTCAAGATTTCCAAACCCACTGTTGCAACAGAAGGAGGATTTTCGACACATCCTGCCCAGAGAAGCAGCAATCCATTCTCTTGGAGTTGGGAAACATCACTGAGCCATTGCTGCAGACCCCTCAAATATTTAATGAATGTCTAATTACACTTTTTTTGACCAAATTCGAAGGCTGAACATCAATTGCTTAATTTGTCCCCTCTGGTTTCAGCTTCGATTAAACAACCCAACTTCAGCTGGTGCAGTTGGAATAATTCTTCTACCTCTCTGGTTTTTTGGAAAATAATTGCTAATTTTTTTCTGAACTTCTGCCTGATGTATGAAGAGATAAGGATTTTTTTCTATGTGAATATACAGAATATTTTTAGAAGCAAACCTGATGCTTTGGGGGGTTTTTAATATAATTTAGTAGTCATCAAATCTATGATTTTCCATGTCACGTCTTGAAGTGAGGATTATCCCACAAGCCCACAAGGTGCACGATGAGAGGGATTATCAGACTATTGGTCTATTACTGCCACGAAATGAACACCTCCTTTTAAACTTGTATTTATCTTCTCAGGGATCGATCGATTTCAAGAAGCCCAACCTCTTCCTTCTTCATTTTTTCCTTCCCTCGTGTTCCTAAATAATCATTAAAACACACTGTGGTTTAACAGGCCTATAAATCATGCCCAGGGAAGGGCTTTGCTTTTGTGCTTCTCCCCTGGTGAGGCTTGGAAAAACCTTGGATCCACTCCAAGGTTTAATTTTCAAATACTCCCATTTGTGCCTCCCTGAGGTAGGAGATGTAATGCTCTTATCTTATCTTTTTGGGCCAAATCTCAAACCACAACAGGACCAATTCAGGCTCCAGGGCTTCAGGATGAAATCAGGGCAGGAGATCAGGGTTGGGTAGAACTGGAAAAAAATCTGTATTTCGGCAAAGGTAACGATGCTGGCAGGGATTGGAATTAAAATGCGATGTTTCAAGGCTGGAGAGCAGTGGAGGGGAAAGGACCTGGGGGTCCTGGCTGGTGGCAAGTTGGATGTGAGTCAGCAGAGCCCTGGAGCCAGGAGGGACATCCCTGTCCTGGGGAGAGCAGGAACAGGAGGAAGGGCATTGTCCCACTCTGCCTCACTGCAGGGCTGGGGAGAGTTTTGGCTGTCTCAATATAAGCAACACATAAAGCACTTCAGGAGTGTCCAAAGGAGGGACACAAAGGTGGGGAAGGCTCTGGAGGGGCCACACGAGGAGTGGCTGAGGGCACTTGGAATGTCCAGGTGGAGCAGAGACTGAGGGCAGAGCTCCCGGGGACAGGGACAGCAGCCAGGGAGCGGCTGGAGCTGGGCCAGGGCAGGGTTAGGTTGGATTTTAGGGAAAGGTTCTTCCCCCAGAGGCTGCTGGGCACTGCCCAGGCTCCCCAGGGAATGGGCACGGCCCCGAGGCTGCCAGAGCTCCAGGAGCGTTTGGACAGCGCTGCCAGGGATGCCCAGGCTGGGATTGGTGGGGGGTCTGGGCAGGGCCAGGGGTGGGACTGGGTGATCCCTGTGGGTCCCTTCCCACTCAGGATATTCCAGGATTCTAAGATACATGAAAATCTTCTGTGCTCTCCCGTTTTTTTTCTTCGTCTATGTGCACGATCTAAAACTTTTTCTCTGCTAATTTTGTGGCGAAACAATTCTTTTTTTCAATTCTTTTTTTTTTTTTTTTTTGTCCCATGAAGAGCCTGCACTGTTTTCTCCCCCCTTCACTCTCCTGGGCATGCTGTGTCTGTGAGAAAAGGGGTTTTGTACCCACAGCTGCCTGACTGAAGAGGGTTTAAGCAGAAAAGCTGCTGGAGTTGTTCCTCCAAGGTGAGGATCCTTTCTGGCAGCCAGATCTCCAGGAAATTCAAAATCTGACCCCCCAAACAGAAGAATTCTCCTCCCCACCGACCCAGGACGTGCAACAGCAGCAGCAGCATCCCCCAAACCCACGGGGGAATCCCAAACCAGTCACGTTTTGATCCAACCAAACCATCCTTTCCCACTTTCATGTCCCCAAATCTGCCATGGGGAGCAGGGAGCTTCGTGCAGTGCCAGGATAAGGGGGAACAGCCTCCAGCTGAAGGAGGGCAGGGTTAGATCGGATATCAGGGACCCCTGGAGCCACCAGGAAGCGGCTCTGCCACTCCTTTGATCCCGCATGGAAATGTCACCGCCGCGAGCCACCAAATGACAGAGGGATCAACCCATCCCATCCCTCCCGGGAGCCGGGAGTTACCACGCAACAGAGGAGCCGTGGCAGCTCGGAATTTTATCCACAAGGCCAAACAATTCCCCCTGGCAGCGGAGCAGCCTCCAGGGACCAATTATTCCGCCGTGCGCCGGCCACGCCGCGGCTCCCCCGGGAGATGCTCCGAGCTGGAGCCAGCCCCATCCTGCAGCCACGAGCTGCTCCTCATGTCAAAACTGCCGCTAATGACACAATTAACTGGCTGGGGACTGCTGAGGAGCTCTTAATTAGGTAAACATCGCTCGGTGAGAAAGCAGAGGCCAGTTCGGAGCGTCCTGGTTCGTGTCAGGCTGCGGGGAGGTGCTGCGGGGGAGGGATGCGCTTGGAGGGCTAATTGAGGTGGGAAAACGGGAGCTCAGCCGGGAATTCCCTTGCAGGCAGCGTTTAAAAGAAGTGCGAGCGGCGGCTCAGTGGAGACTCGCAGAAGTACTGCAAATATTTCAGTGCGTGCACAGAGATCACGTCCTTAAGCAGAGCAGCAGCTCGGGAGCTGCTGTCCAATTTTAAGTGGATCAACTGGGAAAACCTCAGCGAGAAACTGAGATGCCCAGGGGGGATCTACAAAAACATCTTGAATTCTTCCCGTGGTAACGGGACCAAGTGGCACTCGAGGAGCAAACCAAGGATTCTGAAGCTCAGCCAGCTGCAAATCCAAGGATGCCTCATCCCAGGGTCTGGGAAAATGAAGAGCACCGTGTCCCCTGATTGCTTTCACCCCTGCAGTGTGGTGTTGCTTAGGCCTGGGTGCTGGAAGAAGCCCCGCAGGGTTTACCTGGTATTGCCTGGCTGACAGGTAAATTGAGGTTTTAAAAGGAGCCACGGGGAGTTGAAGTCCAGGTCGATGGGATTTCGATCTCTTGGATGGAATTTGGAATCCCAGCTCTATCTAGGGGGTTTTTGGGGGGTCTATTGCCACAGTTCTCAGTGGGGAGCAGGATGATGCAGCCTAGCCACTGTGAAAGGTGAATTAATGCCCACGGAGAGCTCAGTGATGGTTGGAAGAAACCTTAAAGATCATTTAATCCCACCCCTGCCATGGCAGGGACACCTCCCACTGTCCCAGGCTGCTCCCAGCCCCAATGTCCAGCTTGGCCTTGGGCACTGCCAGGGATCCAGGGGCAGCCCCAGCTGCTCTGGGCACCCTGTGCCAGGGCCTGCCCACCCTCCCAGGGAACAATTCCTTCCTAACACCCAGTCTAAACCCTCCCTCTTTCACTTTAAAGCCATTATTCCTTGTCCTGTCACTCCAGGCCCTTGGAAAATGTCTCCATCTTTCCTGTGGGCTCCTTTCAGGCACTGGAAGGTGCTCCAAGGTCCCTCCAGAGCCTTCTCTTCTCCAGGCTGTTTTCCCAGCAGAGCTGCTCCCTCTCTCTGATCATCTCCATGGCCCTCTGGAATTACTCCAGCAGCTCCACGTCCATCTCATGTTGGAGACCCCAGAGCTGGAGGCAGCTGTGGAGGTGCAGAGCAGAGTAGAGGGAAGGAATCACCTCCCTCAAGGTAGCCCAGGATGTGTTTGGCTTTCTGGACTGGGTCATCTCAAGCAAACAGGGTTTCCACGATGGATAACGATGGAATTAAAAAATCCAGCCATTTTTACCGCAGCAAGTTTTATTTCCACCAAGCACCTAAGAGAAAATCCAGCAAATTACCCAATACAACAAAATAATGAGCATGAAACAGCTCTAAAACATCATGTGGGACCTCCAGCAGGTACAGATGGAGTTTTTCAGAAAACATCGGAGCTGCCTCAGTCAGGCCCCAGAGTACTTTGCAATTTGCCCAAAATTTGTGCTTTTTGGGGAGAGAGGAGCAGCAGCATTGCAGAGACACCACGATCTCGCTGCACAGCTCTGGTTTTCTCTTGGGAGAGAAGCTCTGCAGGCATTTTAAACCCTGGATTACAGCAGCACGGTCTGTTGGCACTGCCCTGTATCTTTAAGCAGCCAGAAATTCATAGGAAGTTCTCCAAATCCTGCCGTGGTTATTTCTGGCATTATCTGTGTGGATGGGAGCTTCCTTCCCAGCCATGGCAGTTGGGGAGTGCTCGGATGGATATGGAGCTGATGAAGTTCCCCTCCCAATTCACATGGGTTTTATTAATTAATCACCTTTCAGCAGTGTGAGAGCTCAATGATTCTCAAGGTGAGACCCCTTCTTACCCCGATAATCCCAGCTGGACCTGAGACTCGTGGAGGAATGGAAATAATTTGTTGTATCTTTTGATTTTCAGGGTTTGCTGACTAACTCTTTAGGTTTAGGGGTAACTTCCCAGCAGGAGGTGGAAAAACAGCTCACCCACGGTGTCACTGCTGAAACACCTCAGTTCCCTTGGGTCACTCTTCCCTTCATGGAAAAACTCAGGCACAGCATCACCTTTTGTGTCTGAGGCAGATATTTCACCCTGAATTCACTGGCAAAGGCACAGACAAGAAAAACCTTCCCTTTAATGTCATTATTACCATGACTTGAGGCATTGACACCCCACAAAACAGCCAGAGCCAGCATTTATTCTTGGGATTCACCTTTGGAACACACAAAAAGACATGTTCATGTCGGATTTATTATTTAAGACCTTGATTTGCTTGCTCTCTTCACCCCCTCAGCTCACTCATCTCATTTCCACCTTCAGAACTTACCTGCATTTGTTTCTGCTGTTTCTGCCATCTGCACTGGATACAAATTCCCATTTTCTGGTGCATTCTGGCAAGGTTTGAACAACCTTTAATAACCTCTTGGGCTCTGCCATTTAATCCTCTGTGTGTTGTTCCATTTTTTGTCCGTTTCTTCCATTTCTTCCGTTCCAGTTTAGCCCCCCACCTTCTGTAGCTCCTTTTCTGTGTTGTGCAGGGCTGGTTTCATTCCTCCTGCTGACTCTAAGGAATTGAATTTCCTTTTTTTTTTTGGACATCTCTCTCAACCACTTCCTACATTTTTAGGAATCCCCCTGTCTGAGCTCACTGTCACCACATAGGTCAGGGTGTGACTCTTGGAAATGAATTATATTGGGATTGCTGTTGGTTTTTGTTTTGTTGAATTCCCTGCTCCACACCATTCCTGAGGGAAAACAGCCCTGATTTTCCACACCTGTCTTGTTGTTTAAAAACACATTAAATCAGGCAGAAAATGGTTTGATTGCCAACTGTTGACACAAGAGAACAAAACAGAATCATCAAGGTGGGAAAAAAACCTTCAGGATCACCCAGTGCCACCAGCAGCACCCTAAACTCTGTCCCCAAGGGCCACATCCAGACTCCTCCTGAGCACTCCCAGAGACAGTGACTCCAGCACTCCCTGGGCAGCTCATCCCAAGGCCTCACCACTCTGGCAGGGAAAAAAACCTGGTGACTCCAAGCCTGACCAGCAAAACCCTTCAGGGAGCGACTTGTGGTGGTTCAAGGTCGGTGCCCACCTGAGGAAGGACCAAGAAGTCCCTTTGGTCCTCACAGATCATCTGGAATGATTTTTTTCTCTGCTCTTCAACTTGTGCTTGATGCTTTGGCTTCCAGGAGCTCACCCAGAGCAGCTGGGGCTGCCCCTGGATCCCTGGCAGTGCCCAAGGCCAGGCTGGACATTGGGGCTTGGAGCAGCCTGGGACAGTGGGAGGTGTCCCTGCCACGGCAGGGGTGGGATGGGACAATTTTAAGGTCCCTTCCAACCCAAACCACTCTGTGATCCCATGAATTTCCAACGAGTGTCTCATTGGCAATTTTTCCTGTTCATGACTACATTTGGGCTCAAGTAACTCAAACCACGAGGGGTTTTCTCCTGTTTCTGGAAGAACAGGTTATTTTATTTTGTCCTTCACATGCCCCAAACCTCTCAACTGCGCTCTGGCTCTGCAAGCCAAACCACAGCAATGTTTATTTTTAGGCCCCTGGCTTGTGTCACCAATTTAGAGAAGATGTGGTTACAGCTAAACCGTCACCCGCTTCTTCTCCTGCCTGCAATTTGTGCTTCACGGTTGTAGAAATACCAGAACAACAGAATTTTTCTGTTCCAGGCCCACAGATCATTGATAACTCAAGAGGAACTCAATGCAACTTCAACATTTCAGTTGTCAGACGCTTCTCTCTCAGTTTATGAACGGAACCGAAGAAGATTTTTCCCTTAAAATAAAATTAAACAGTAAAAGAAGCTTTTTAAGATATCCACAACCACAAGTTTTCCATGAGGGGACACAGCTGAAAAACTGCCACTTAGAACTCCAGGGATTCTGGGTTTATTGTGCTGCTCCTGCATCATTGGGTTTTGATGATCCTGCTGAGTCTTTTCCAACTCAGAAGATTCTGGGACTCTGTGGAAGGCAGGGCTGTTAATGGAATTTATTTCAGGGAATGATCCTCACTTTTGCCCATCCCACAATTTGCAGGAAGTGCAGAGAGGTGACAGAAGCCACCTCCTGTCCCTTCAGCCCCTTTCCCCCACCCCACTTCCCTGCAGAGCTTCTCCAGAAGGTTCCATGAAGGAAAAGGCTCTGTGGATTCCATGGATTTTGAGAAATCAGGGAAAACTCACCTGTGGACACTGAACAGGGATCCTCCAACACTTCATGACCAGCAGCACCTCGAAAGCACCAAATCCATCCCAAAGGACAATTTTTTCCACGCTGAGGGAATGGGAAATGACCCAAGGGTGGTTTTGTGGCATTTGAGGGGGGAAACCTTGCTCCAAGGGTGCGGGTCCGTGGTGACAAGGGGCTGAAAGGTCACACTTGGTGACAAAGAATTTCTGCCCAGACCATGAGGGTTTGAATGCAAATGAAGAGAGTTGAGGTGAACCAGCGATGGGTGTGTGGCACCCAGGAGCCAGAAAGTCACTTCAGCAAACATGAAATGACAATTAACACCGACTTCACCGGCTGGGAATAAATCAGGAAGGAAAAAATTCTCATCAGGATAAGGTAACAGGCAAGGGAAATGGAAGAGAAACCAAAGGAGGGATAAAAAAACCAGAAAAGAATGAAGATTCTGGGACTAAAAACAATCCAGAGAAATCCATCCACTGTTTGGAAAAAGGGCTCAGGGATTAGGTAATTTCTAAAGCTGGTGAATCATTTGCAGTGGATAATTTATGGTGTGAGTGTGGCTTCGTTCTGTGCTCCGAAAAAGTCTGGGAGCAGGTTCTGAATTAATGAATGTGCATTTGTCAGCTGTTTCCAAACCATGGCTGGGGCAGATTGTCCACGGGTAATTTTTGGACTCTTTACTCCGCTCTGGCTTTGCTTAACGAGGCAAGAACTTAATTAGAGTCTCTCCTTTCTCACCTGATGAGCATCATTTTTAATCCTGAGTGAATTAAAATGAATTAATGACCAAGCCTGGCCATGGGCACAGCCCCTTTGGGAACTTGGAGGTCTCCACACGTGAGATGTTGTCCTGCTGCTCCTGGGGTTGTTGTTGGCAGGATGAGGCTCCATACACACGGTGAATCATGGAATGATTGGGTTGGAAAGGACCTTAAAGCTCATCCCATCCCACCCCTGCCATGGCAGGGACACCTTCCACTGTCCCAGGCTGCTCCAAGCCCCAATGTCCAGCCTGGCCTTGGGCACTGCCAGGGATCCAGGGGCAGCCCCAGCTGCTCTGGGCACCCTGTGCCAGGGCCTGCCCACCCTGCCAGGGAACAATTCCTGCCCAATCTCCCATCCAGCCCTGCCCTCTGGCACTGGGAAGCCATTCCCTGGCTCCTGGCCCTCCATGCCTTGGGAATTGTCTCTCTCCAGCTTTCCTGCAGCTCCTTCAGGCCCTGCAAGGCCACACTGAGCTCAGCCCAAAGCTTCTCCTCTCCAGGCTGAACAATCCCAGCTCTCGCAGCCTTTCCTCCCAGCAGAGCTGCTCCATCCCTCTGCTCATCCTGGTGCCTCCTCTGGCCTCTCTCCAGCAGCTCCACGTCCTCCCTGTGCTGGTCCCAGGGCTGGGGCAGCTCTGCAGGTGGGCTCTCACCTGAGCAGGGCACAGGGGCACCATCCCAATCCCTTCCCCGCTGGTCTCTCCTCCTTGGATGCAGCCCAGGATGCCGATGGATTTCAGGGCTCCCAGCACTCACTGATGGCTCCTGTCCAGCTTTTCACCCAAGAGATCCCCAAGTTCCAAGAAAACCTTGTGGTTCTACTGAGAACAATCACAAAAGCTGCCGTTAATCAAAGCAGATCCAAAGGGCCAAGGATGCTCCTTGTTTTTAAGTTGCCTCTGCCTCTTTGTGATGTCTCCAAATTGAAATCTGAAATCTTGCCCTGGAATACTGAATTTTAAATGCCTGGCACCATTTCGGCCCCACTGCAGCACCCATCCAATTAACTCCAACTTCAGGAGGGAGACAGGAACAACAACTCCATGTCCTGATATTAAATTACTTCCTTGACATATTTGGGAATTAACAACAAGCCAGGAGCTTCTTTAACAGCTTAACATAGATGATTTTAACAGCCCAGCTCACAATAGCTGCTCTTTCATCTATAAATTAAATGTTTAACAAAGCCATAATTAAAGACCTTACCAGCAAAACTTTTCACTGGCGTGTCCTTTGCGACGGACTTTGAAGCATCTTCAGCTGGAGCAGTGGGAATTCTCCTGGACAGAGCTCCGAGCTGCAGATAGAGATTAATTACAAGCAGAGCTTTCAGGATTTACTCCTCCTGCCAAAATCCTGCCAAAATCCTCCTGCGTTGCAACAGAGAACTGGTTTTCCCTTGTGCTTGCTTACTAATGCTGCTGAAATGTGAATTTAAACAATACCTGTCTGTCTCTCGTGATCCCAGACACGATGAATAGGCTTTCATGCTAATTTCCCTGGCTATTAAAAGGGGATTAAGGAGGCAGAAATTCCGCATGCAGTCAGAGTTCCCCAAATTTTGGTTCTTGCTGGTGAAGGTCCAAGGCAGCAGTGGGGTTCTCCAGCCCTGCCTCTGCTCAGCTCCTCACCCAGGGCAGTACTGATGGCAACATCTGGGCATAGAACCCAGCCCAGAAATAGAATTCCAGAGTTATTAGGGTTGGAAAAGCCCTCTCAGCCCATGGAGTCCCAGCTGTGCCCGATGCCCACCTTGTCCCCAGCCCAGAGCACTGAGTGCCACCTCCAGCCCTTCCTGGGACACCTCCAGGGATGGGCACTCCAAACCTCCCTGGGCAGCTCTTCCCAAGGCCTGAGCTCCCTTTCCATGGGGAAATTCCTGCTGCTGTCCGCCCTGAGCCTCCCCTGGCCCAGCCTGAGGCCGTTCCCTCTCCTCCTGTCCCTGTTCCCTGGCAGCAGAGCCCGACCCCCCCGGCTGCCCCCTCCTGTCAGGGACTTGTGCAGAGCCACAAGGTCCCCCCTGAGCCTCCTTAAATTAAACTTCCCAGCCCTTGGTCACCTTCCCTGGGAAACCTTCTCCTCTTGGGAATCTGGGCCACAGCCACAGGTCTCAGAGGGCTGGGAATTTTCTGTGGTTTCCGACCTAAATCTCCCAGTGGCCAGTGTAATCCCATTTTCCTGATATATTATCCTTTGCTAAAGTTCTTTTTCCCTGTGGATTTCGCCTCTCCAGGTGATCTAGGAGAGCACTAAGATTCCTTTTCCCATGAAAAGAGTGCCCAGTTCACACAGTTTGAGTCAGGAAGCTCTTGGAGCTCTGCTTCCACCTCAGGGTGATCATTCCCAGTTCACCTTCCTTCCACTCCCATTAATCCTCCTGAATGAGGGAAAGCATTCCCCGAGTTTGGAGGCACTGTTTAGTTCTGATCTCTAAGCTGCCCTCAAAGCATCCTCACTTCTTCTTTCTCTGTTCTCTTTTCATTTCTCTACTGAAAACTGTTTTTGCTGCTTTTTATTTCCTCCGCAAGATCTAAAGCAGATTTTTGTTACTTTGGATTTTTGCTGCTTTGCATTTTGTGCCTCTGAACTCCAACTGGAACGCCCCATTTCATTCCACAGAGGCTTCCTAATTATTCCTAATTTTCTTTATTTGCTCTTGAAGGACCATGCCCTCCTTGCAGCCATGACTTGAGGAAATTTCAGATTTTCCAGATGGATTTTAATCTGCTCACTCCAGATGGTTTCCATCCCACATTTCCTTACTTTGTCAAGCTTTTCCCTTTTTAACTCAAAAATCTTATGAAGAGAACTGAATTATTTCATTGCAGGCAATTTTCTTCAATCAGATCTTCCCAAATATCATCAGCATTGATCAAGCCAATAATCACTTTTAAGGAAATCTGTTCCCAGTCATTCCCAAGGATTATGGATTCTGCTGGGATTAATCCACCTCTGAAAGCTGAACTTCCCCACCAGAACAATTCCAAGAACTGTCATTCCAAGAACTCTACAGAGATCT
This sequence comes from Corvus hawaiiensis, assembly GCF_020740725.1. NCBI lineage: Eukaryota > Metazoa > Chordata > Aves > Passeriformes > Corvidae > Corvus > Corvus hawaiiensis. Next base: position 121,521,414 of record NC_063214.1, read on the forward strand.
CAATCCATACCAAAAAATGGGGTTTAAATCCCCTTCCATCTTTTTTTTCCTTGGATACTCAACCAAGGCTGCAACTCCCTTCCCTCCCAGCTTTCATCCCTCTTTCCTGTTTCCATTTGGAACTCTCTGGGAGTGACTCCACCACCTCATCCTGATTTTGTTTGGTCCCCAGACACCCCCCAGTGATGAGTGGTGGTTGTGGGGTGATCCTGCATCCTCAGCTTGTTATGACACATTTTCTCCATGCCTTGGAATTTCTTTGGTGCTCCAAAGGGCTGGGAAGCAGAATTATCCATCCCCAGCCAGTCTGCAGCGCTCGGGAAAGGGGAAGGCTCCTTCCCGACACTCCTGGGGGGACCGCAGACAGTTGTTATTCCACCCATCCCATCCCTCACCCTTCTCATTCCAACCAGGATCAGCACCACGGCTACTGCTGCTCCAAAGTGTTCCCAGCTGTGTCAAGTGGCAGCCAACCAATTTCCTGGAACTCGTGGGGAGGTAGCCAGATGCACGGAATATCTGTGGAAAGGCATCTTTTTTTTCTCTTTTCTTATTTTTTTCATTTTTTTTCCTCTGAAGAGGAAGCCAAAAAAAAAAAAAAAAAAAAAGCCCCTTTTATATTTGAGTTTTCAGGCCAGTGACAAGGCCAAGAGCAAATGCCACCATGGTGACACTCCGGAGTGGGGTCAAGAGGGACTGAAGTGGGAAAACGGGACAAGGTTTTCCCTAGGTCACTGTTGGAATCTTGTGTCCTTCTCAGCTCATCCCACAGAGGTCTCCTCCAGCTTCTCTCCCTTTGCTGAGGAGAGCAGGACCCACTTTGTTGTCATATCCATGTGGATCCCAGCTTAAAAACCACGGGATTTCTCCATAGTCTGTGGAGAAATCCAGCTGGAGATGGAGCCTGGCACCTTTTGGGGTCAGGCTGTGGGGTTAAAGCTCAGGGAGATACTCAGGAAGTGCTTGGCTGAAGGGCAGTGGGGTGGCTGGGACAGTGGGGACAGCACTGAGGGGCTGGAGCGTGTCTGGAGGAGGGAATGGAGATGGGAAAGGGGCTGGAAAACACATCCTGGATGGGAGGAGCAGCTGAGGGAGCTGGGAAAGGGGCTCAGCCTGGAGCAGAGGAGGCTCAGGGGGGACCCTGTGGCTCTGCACAAGTCCCTGACAGGAGGGGGCAGGGAAAGGAGGAGAGGAAATGGCCTCAAATGGCACCAGGGGAGGCTCAGGGTGGAGATTGGAAACAATTTTTCCCTGCCAGAGTGGTGAGGCCTTGGGATGAGCTGCCCAGGGAGTGCTGGAGTCACTGTCTCTGGGAGTGCTCAGGAGGAGTCTGGATGTGGCCCTTGGGGACAGGCTTTGGGGTGCTGCTGGTGCTGCTGGGGTGGCACTGGGTGATCCTGGAGGGCTCTTCCAGCCTTGATAATCCTGGGATTCGGTACCTGGTGTTCCAGCGATCACTGGAGCAGCCTCAACTCCTGTTCCCAGTGCCTGAGCAATTCAGGAAAAGCCTGGCTTTGCCTGGAACAGGAAGGTACGGAATGATGACCAATACCCTTAAAAGGATATTTCTCCACTCCTAAGCGGATCCATCCCAAATTGCTGGAGACAGGACACCATTACATCAACATCCAGCAGTGCAGGAGGAGCGAACTCCAGGCAGAAGGCACTGGAAAGTTCTGCTCCTACCTCTGCAAGGAGCACTCGGGGATCTTTCACAACCAGACGTGGTCAGGAGCTCAATTTTATGTCTTGTCTGAGCAATTTGCAACTCAGCCTCGATTCCAGGCGTGCTGGGGGGATTGGGTTTCTCCTGACTCAGAGGGAAGGCTCCTGCCTGGATCCCGGACAAGAACCCAGCAGCACCTGGGTTTTCCTTGGCAAGGAACCACGCCAAGTGGGAGGCTGAAACAGAACAATTCCCACCATCTGGGGGAGGAAAATCAACACTCACCGTGCCCTACAATGCCCTAAAAGCTGTGACAAGGAGTGAAACCCTCAAGAAAAATCCCCTGCTCTCTGGGGCAGTGGGGGTGTGTAGCAGTGAGGCCAGCTCAGCCTTCTGCAAGGACAGGAGTGACATTTTACTGCCTGGATACTCCTCCCAGGAGCTCGTGGGTCTAAATATTTCCCTGGAGCAGCTGGGAAGAGCCAGGATGGTGCTGGAAATGTGTCACAGGGACACCTGAGGTGCTGGAAATGTGTCACAGGGACAGCGGATCTTGGCTGGGTTGGGATAAACAGCGAAGGGAGTGAGCAGCCTCCTGCTGGGACACTGCCCCGGGGCTGCTGGGACACCAGAATTCCCTCCACAAAGCCTTGTAATTCCCGGGATTTACACGTGTTGTTGTCTCTGTCTTAAGGGCTTGTCACAGTGCCTGTGAAATAATCTGGGGAGCAGAGAGTTGGAAGTGCTCAAAACACGTCCAGGGAAATTCCTGATGGCTCTGGCTGTTCTGTCCGAATTCCCAGTTCATGTTTTGTCCCTTTTTCTAGGCAGGATGCAAAAGCTCGGCACATCTAGGGTGGACAGAGCCAGGTCCTCCCAAAGCTGGATGTGGTTAAGCCCGGTGTTAATTATGCAGAGTTTAAGATGTGTCTGGGAAACGTGGCTTTAGTCCTGGTGCAGCACAGCAAAACCTGGAATCATGGAAGGGACTTTAAGGTCATCCCAGTCCAACCTGCTAGGGACAGGGACACCTTCCACTACCCGAGGCTGGACCAACCTGGCCTTGGGCACTGCCAGGGATCCAGGGGCAGCCCCAGCTGCTCTGGGAATTCCATCCCAGCACCTCCCCACCCTCCCAGGGAACAATTCCTGCCCAATCTCCCATCCAGCCCTGCCCTCTGGCACTGGGAAGCCATTCCCTGGCTCCTGGCCCTCCATGCCTTGTCCCCAGTCCCTCTGCAGCTCTCCTGGAGCCCCTTTAGGCCCTGCAAGGGGCTCTGAGCTCTCCTGGAGCTTCTCCTCTCCAGGTGAGCACCCCCAATAAAATTTCAAATCCAGTTACCAAACACAGTGACAAATTCCCATCCAGCCAGGAAAAAAACGCCCTTTAAGGATCAGAATCCGTCCCCCCAGTGGCTGAATCACCAGCAAGCAGCTTTGGTGTCACACACAGGTCTGTGCACCGAGAGGTTTCAGTTCCCACTCGTAAGTGATCATGGAAAAAGGACTCAGAGCTCACTTCCAATAAATGAGAGCCATATTTGTGAGAGCAGAGCCCCTCCTGTGCTCGCAGGGCACGGGGGCTGTTGGCCAGGGACTATTTTTGACACGCAGCTGCTGCCCAGAAACATCTGAGAGTTTCTTTTCTTCGGGCTCAGCGGCGGCGGGGTCAGGAAACAGCCTCTGCTTTCGGTTCTTGTCAGAGGTGAGCAGGTAGGGGAGGCCTGCAGGACACCTCAGCAACCCCAAAAACAGCCTGGGAGGGAATCGAGGTGCACAGGAGGGTGAGGGGGCCAGTTCCAAACTCTCATTGGAGATATTTGGTTTGATATCAAAATTAAAAATGGCTAATTAAAAACATCACATATCAGGGTGATGTCATAGGATGGTTTGGGTGGGAAGGGACCTTAAAGCTCATCCAGTCCCCCAGGGGCACCTTCCACTGTCCCAGGCTGCTCCAAGCCCTGTCCAAGCTGCTCTTGGATACTTCCAGGGATGAGACAGCCGCAGTTTCTCTGTACCAGGACCTCACTGCTCTCACAGGGAGGAATTCCCCCCTAATATCCAATTCCTGATCTGCTGGGAAACAGAAATGGGAACATTAAATGAAGGCCTGAGAGCACCCAGGATGGGTTAGGCCAGTGCCCAAAGCTTGGAGATAAATTTAATACAAAACACAGGAGAAAAAAAATCCAATATTCTACAGGATCCCCTTTCCTTGGAGCCCAGAGGAGCAGGATCAGCTCTCTTTAAGCCAAGCCCCACCTGGGCAGGTGATAGGGTAAAAATCCAGGTGCCAGCCATAAAAATCAAGGAGATTTCAGCAGGTCTCAGAGCTTTCTCTTCCAAATCCTGGCAATAGCTGCAAAACTGCTGCAGTGAAAGTGTTTTCCTCTCCTCCCCCCTCCGTGAGAACAGCACAGTTCAACCCTTGCTCTGCACGGTGTTCGTGGGGGGGGTTTGGAGGTTTGGGGTTTTGTGCTTTTGGGGTTTTTTCCCCAAACCTCAGCTGAGAGGAGCTGTAGCAATCTCCTTTGGCTGCCACCAGCTGTGGCTGCGCTGTGGGGAGAGAAAAGGTGACAAGAAAGGTGAAAGGGCCTTTCATGGGTGGCATTTTTGTGCTGGAGCTCAGAAAAACTCAGAGCGGAAAGGTGGCACGGAGAGGAGCCCAAAGCAGTGAGCCCACAGTCACCTGCTGGACCTGGGCTTGGGGACACTCCAAATCTTCCTGGATGCTCATTCTCATGTTTTCTCCTCCTTAAGGCAGGGGATTGGGCTGAGTTTTGGGCAGGAAAACATCAGGAAAATTGATTTTTTTGTCACTTTGAGAAGCTGTTTGTCCCCTTCACTTGCTGCTAGGGGTGTGACAGCTGCAAGGGACACCCCGGGGAGGGGTCCAGGGGACACATCCCAGGTGCAGCTCACCCTGAGCAAGGTCTGGGTTGAGTTTTGTGTGCCTGGATCTGCCCCTTGCATCTGTGGGTGCTTCAGGCCATGGTTTGTGGGCACAGAACCAGCAATAAAAGCAGAGTTCAGACCATTCCCTCTTGTTTTCCTGTCAAACACCTTCAAGGAGCCAGGCACAACACTTGGGAAGTTGCCTGGAAAGATCTTGGTTTGTGTCCTGCCACATTTTAGGGTTTTTAGGTTTAGAATCAGGTTTCTCAGAGCTCCATCCAGCCTGGTCTTGGAGACTTCCATGTGCCAGGGCCTCAAAACCCTCCCAGTAAGGAATTTCTTCCCAATATCCCATCTAATTCTGCCTTCCTTCACCTAAAGGCCATTCCTGAAGGAGGAATGTGAGGTTTTCCCAAAGACTTGTTGCTGCCATGCTCCGGGATGAAGAACTGCCTTTACATTCACCTGGTGTCATTTTTTCCAGGTTTTCTGAGCACCTGCTGCTCCTGGATAAGCTCGTGACACCTTGTGTTACTCCCCAGGAATGGTCACTGCTGTATCCTCGTGTCCATGGGCTCAGAGTTCGTGGAGTCATGGAATGGTTTGGGTTGGAACGGATTTTAAAGCTCATCCCATTCCAAAACCCTTCCACGGACAGAGCCACCTTCCACTATCCCAGGTTGCTCAGAGCCTGGCCCTAAACCATTCCAGGGATGAGGCTTCAAGGATCCGGCTTCCCCCTTCTCTTCAGCGGGGTCAGCCGGATGGGAATGCTGGAATTCCTCAAGCCTCAAATGCTGGGATCTGGCTAAAAAGCAGAGCTGGGTTTTCTGGCCATGACGAGGCAAAAGAGGAGAAGCTCAGTCCCTGGGGAGCTCAGCCCTGCTCCTGCTGCTCCCCGTGTTCGGCTACTAAAACCACTTCTGTTTTGTCTAACTCCACATCTCTCCCCGTCTTTAGGGAAAGGAAATCCAAATCTGGGAGTCTGGGACAGAACCCAGAAAATTTGTCTGCTTTCAGAGCCCTCCTGTGAAGCTCGCTGAGGTAATGGCCGCGTTTCTGTCAAAGCCAGCTGGGTTTTTTCCTCTTCCCTTTTTTTTTCTTGGCTTCTCCGATTTTTTTCCCAGCCTGACAAGAACCCGGTGGCTGAAGGAAGCAAAAGGATATAATTTATTCTCTCTGGGCTTTGACAGAGGCAAATTTTCCTGCTAATCCTCTGTGTCTGGATATTTTATTCCTTTAAACTGAAATCCTTGAAGCCTTGAAATCCTTGTTTCCCTTTGCTGGTGATGTCACCTGCCCACCTCCAGCTCATGAGTCACATCCAACACCAATGCCAAGACCTTCAGCCTCCCAACACTTCCCTAAATGCCTGATGGAGTGGGAATAGCATGGATATGCTGGATAAAATCCCCTGGAACATGAAGGAATCTCTAATCACCTCTTAATTAGAACAGCAGGAGTTGTGGGGAAAGAGGGAGGGAAGGTGAGAGCCATTTTTGGGACGCTTAAAAATGATTTTTTCCATGAGTATTTCCACGTGTCCCACGGGCATGAGGATATTGCTGGAAAGCATCAGCCCCCCCTTCCAAAAACGAGGAGTCCTGGACATTGTGGAACTGCTGATGTCACCATGGAAAGCTCAGATCTTATGTTTGAGAGCCTGGAAAAGAAGGTAGGGAAGGAAATGGAACAAATGAAGCAGCAAATCCGACAGCTGGAGAGCCCAAAGGAGCAGGAGAGATGACTCAGCTTCCCATTCCAAGGCAAACAGCTCCATTTTGGGATAGCAACAGGTTCTCGTTTCTCCTCCCTCCATTTCTTGGACAGGCTCAGGGCTCCCTGCAAGAATGTGGGCTCTGTCTGGGGCTGGGAGCAGCTGCTTCTCCTCTGGGCCAAATCTTCCATGGCTTGGAGAGGAGAACTTGGGAATATCTGGGAATAGGCACCTCAGGGTGATCCTAAACACACAAGAGAACCTTTAATTAAATTGTCGTGTTCGGGACCCACCAGACAGAACAGAACAGAAAATGCTCTTAGATTTAAAAAAAGGAATTTTCCAAAGGGTTCCAGCTCTGCTTCCCAAGAAATCAGTGAGGCCACCACAGGGCTGTGCTTTGAGGGAAGTGTTCAGGTCCCAGCGTCCACAGGGAAGTATTTCAGGGGACAAGGGAAGTATTCCAGGGGAAGATCTCCCGTTTGGAATGAGGTTTCCCCGGAGCCTTCTCTTCTCCAGGCTGAACACCCCCCCCCCCCCCCCGCCCCCCAGGGTTTTTCCAGTTCCTCATGGATGTAAATCTTCCCCACAGCAGCAGCTGAGAGGGAAAGAGAGGGAAAGGTGAGGGCAGAGAAATTCCCAGTAGGGAAAAGTGGAAAAAAATAGGAAAAACCAGGAAAATATAGGAAATAAATAGGAAAAAATCAGGAAAAAAATATTAAAGTTTAAAATTACCAAGGAGTGAATCTACAAGTTAGTGTGACCCTTCCTGAACTCTCTGAACTCCTTCCCTGAAGGCTTTTCCTGCCCTTCCCTCCCTTCCAGCCCTCCTGCTCCTGCCCTGGGAACCACTGGAGCCCGGCCTTATATTGGGTTCCAAATTGGAAGATGAAGGCCTGGCTGACGTCTCCATGAGCTCACCACGTCCAACCCCCGGGGGTGACAACCCTGGGAGAGCCCCTGAGCTGACAGGGAGGAGTGGGGTGGCGTGAGGGGAAAGACCAATGCGGACCATCCTGGGAAAAGTCCCTCTGGAAGAAGGAGTCAGACTCTGAGTCAAAAGGGAGGATTTTGCTGTTCTGGGCTGATTTTCCTTTGGCTTTTCATGGGTTTTTTTAAATCAAAAGCTCTGGGAGGGGGTGAGGAAGAGTTGGGATTGTGTGGCAGCCCTGAGCAGCTGAAGGGATGCTCCTCTGCTCTTATCTTCAGCCACGTTATCAAGGCAGAGAGCAAGGGAAAGAATAAACAACAAAAAAATTAATTGTTACCCTAAGGAGCAAGTAAACCAGGAAATTAATTCATGAATGGAATCTGGGAATGTCCTGAGTGGGAATAAACCCACAGGGATGATCCAGTCCCACCCCTAGCCCTGCACAGACACCCCAACAATCCCTGGCATCCCTGGCAGCGCTGTCCAAATGCTCCTGGAGCTCTGGCAGCCTTGGAGAAGAGAAGGATGTGTGGAGACCTCACAGCACCTTCCAGGGGCTGAAGGAGCTCCAAGGAAGCCAGAGAGGGATTCTGCATCAGGAACTGAAGTGCCAGAAAAAGGGGGAATGGCTTCAAATTAACAGAGAGTGGGATGGATGGGATATTGGGCAGGAATTCCTCCCTGGGAGGGTGGAGAGGTTGAGTTTTCCCAGAGCAGCTGGGGCTGCCCCTGGATCCCTGGCAGTGCCCAAGGCCAGGCTGGACATTGGGGCTGGGAGCAGCCTGGGACAGTGGGAGGTGTCCCTGCCATGGCAGGGGTGGGGCTGGATGGGCTTTAAGGTCCCTTCCAACTCAAACCAGTCTGGGATTTGCTGAAGCGTCTCCCGCAGGACAGGGGTATCTGCATTGATCCTGAAGCAGGAATTCTGTGGGATGGGGCTGTTGGGAAGAGCTCCTGGGTTCACAGAGTTTGCAGGCAAACCTGGAGCTGCCACCAGTGCCACCTACAAGGAGCTGAGCGTGGGACGGAAAGAACGAGAGCAGGAACACCTGTGAGCCCCTCCTGGCGTGTGGCACCACCTGCCCCTTCCACCCTCACCCTCTGAGGGACCTCACACTCATTTTCCCCCACCAAACTTTTAAGAGACAAAATTGCAGTGGCCTCAGAGTGGGGCTGGCATCCACACCCCTCTGGAATACAGGAGCCTGTTTTTCCTGGGAAAAGGGATTCAGTCTGCAGCTCCTCAGAGGGGCAGCTCCGATCTCTGCTCCTGGGCCAGGGACAGCAGCCAGGGAGCGGCTGGAGCTGGGCCAGGGCAGGGTTAGGTTGGATTTTAGGGAAAGGTTCTTCCCCCAGAGGCTGCTGGGCACTGCCCAGGCTCCCCAGGGAATGGGCACGGCCCCGAGGCTGCCAGAGCTCCAGGAGCCTTTGGACAGCGCTGCCAGGGGTGCCCAGGCTGGGATTGGTGGGGGGGTCTGGGCAGGGCCAGGGGTTGGATTCCGTGATCCCTTCTGCTCAGGATATTCCGTGATTTACTCTTGAAAATATTCACCTTATTTCAAGCAGGAAGAAACACTCCAAAAAGGGGTTTTTTGGGGAATGGAGACAATGGGATTTCTGGCTTCTTCAGGTAGGAGAGCGACCTAAAACAGAAATGAAATAGAATTAAAAATAGGCAAAAGTCCTGCTGCAGGGAACAGCTGCATCCAGGCAATCCCCCAATGTCTGGGAATCGCCCCTGTAAAGAGATTATTGTTCATCCTTTGACATCCAGAGCCATTCCCCAGCTCAGCAGCCTTGGCTTCATTCTGGGCATTATCCTAAATCCGATTTTTTGAAGAGAAATGGGATTATTCTCTGAGAGTTCATCATGATTAACTTAATTGAGTGAATTAAGGGACAAAAGACACCGAGTGATTCCTGGTCCCTCGGTCTCCGATGGAGGCAGTGACTGGAATTTGCTGTTTTCCTCGGGAATTCACTGCGTGGTGCCTGTCCTTCTCTCAGCAAGTGAACAGGAATCAGGAATTCTTTTTCCTTTGGGATCACTAATTCCTATGGGTGTGTTTGCAGCAATGTATTTGCTCTTTAGGGAACCACTGCTGACAGAAAATTCTGTATTTTATGGAGAATTCGTGTGGATTTCTCCTCACTTGGCCTTGACCACCCAAACTTGAAGGAGTTTTCCTCAAACTTTCCCATTTTGAATTTCTTTCTTCTGTGTTTTACTCTTTTTGTTTCATTTCCAGCCAAGTTCAATCTCCAAAGACCTTTTTCTTTTTACTTTCATGCTTTTGATTACAACAGTTTTTATATTTTCCAGCATCTCAGCCTAAATTTAGAGATCCTGATGCCAAAATTAGTGGTGGTTTTCTCTTTGATATTGAATCATCTGGGGCTGCAGAGCCAAATAATTGAAATTTTCTTCAGCCCTCTTAATTCTTCTGTGAAAAAACACTTTTTTGAGCAGTCTAGACTTAGACTTAGAACCAGTTTTAAGTCTAGAATGGTTGTTGTGCTTTGTTTTGGCATTAAATATCAGGCAAGGATCATCTCTTTGATCTGGGCATGGACAGAGCGTATCCAGCCCATGGAAATTCTGTATCAGTATAAAATTAGATCATTAATAATCATAATTATGAGGGGAAGAGTGATGAGTTTGGATTCCTCACGTGGATCTTTCATCCCTGGCCTCAGAGATGTTGGGATGTGGCTTTTCCTTCCTGGCTCTGCTGCTCTGCAAATGGAAAAATATTTGGAAGTCCGGTTTTGGTGCCTCAGCCTCTGCTTTATTTCCCCTTTCAGGACACCTCACTCCAGCCAAATTTTCCTTTGTCTCACAGCCTGCAGAAAGAAAAAAAGAGGGAAAAAGAGACGTTTCCTCCAAATTACAACAGGAGCAACGGAAGGGTGAGGAGAAAGGATCCAAAAAAAAGGGGGAAAGCCACTGTTCCTGCTGTCTGGATGTCCAAAAGAAAGCAGCCAGCCCTGCCAGCAAAATCCTAAGGAAAAGCAATAAATGACATCCCTCTGGTGCCCCTGGAAGTGCGGAGGATCCGGCTGTGCTCCTGTTCTGCTTCCAGTGAAACAGCCGCCAGATTTGTCCTGTCCTGGAGGCAGAACACATCAGGCTCAGGGAAAATCCAGGTGCTCGGATGGATCCTGGAAATCCCACAGCAGGAGGAGAGCAGAGGGAAAGAAAACACAGCTTCCTTCTGGGATAAAAATAGATGGGCACGCACAGGCGCTGAAAATCCCTGGCTCCTGTTTGGTTTTGCTCTTGGATTTCTTTTTATTCCCTCTCACTTTGCTGCTTCCCTCTCCCACCCCAAATGGTTTCCCACCAAAGCCCAGCTCTCTTCCAAGACATTTTCAACTTAAAAATTAAAAAACAAAAAACCAAAAAACCCCCCCTAAATTAAAAGTTATTTCCCAGTGTACAACCCAGCAAACTCCCTTTAGGAAAACCTGGATATTTAATTTTGACGTGGAAGCAAAATCAGGTTTTCTTTTCCACTGGGAAAACTGCACCAACATGGATCTACATGGTGCTCTCCTGCTCACACACATCCACACACGCTCCCAAATCCCTGCAGCTTGGAATTGCCGCTCCAGAAGCGCGGTTGTGCCAGCAGGAATCTTAAATCTTGGGATAACACAGCAAAATAAATTCTCCCTTGGCGTTGCTCCGTTCAGCTCAACCAATTGAACATTCCCAGGTTTTCAGTAGCCCTGAGTGCTCTTTTGCTTTTCCAAGCTCGGAATGCCATGAGGATGAACCAGTGGATTCATTGGCAGAGCTAAAAATGGGCAGAAATTGCTTTGGAGGAACAGGCATGGAGGGATCGGGCTGGAAACTTCTCCACCTTCGCTTCCTAGAAGTCTTCACCACCAATCTTCTTCAAATTAACCAAATTTTCTTCAAATTAACCAAAAAAACCCAGAGGCAAATTCCAACTGGGAGGAGTTGGGAAGTGTTTTTAGCTGGAATGGGAGGGTGGGGAGCTGTGGCACCCACCCAGCTGCAGCCTAACTCCCACGAACAGCACAGCAGTGGCTGTTTTCCCAGGAAAAGCATCTCCAGTGGAAAGAAATTGGAGTGAGTTCCCCACAGCCCCCCAGGAATCAGCTCAGGGGGTGGGATTTGGGATTGGCAGCTCCCAACATGGAGAAGAGCAGTGCCCATAAAGGGTCAAGAGTTCTTCCTGGGATCCAAAGTGTTGTTCACAATTCCTGTGGAAAGCCAGGGATCCCAGCCTGGGATTTTACACATTAGGAACAGGAAAGAGGATTTTTCCTCAGTGTTAAAAATTCCAAAAACTTTGCGCTCACCTTCAGTGTTGGGATTTTACGTTTTCCTTGTTGGGTCCCATGGAGAAGTCCGGTTTGGTAGGGAATGGAAAGGACAAATGAAAATAAAAGGGATTAAAAGTCCCAGCTCCCACCCCAACACTGGAGAATCACATAGCAGAGAGATATCATGGAATCATGGGATGGCTTGGGTTGGAAGGGAATTTAAATCCCACCCAGTGCCACCCCTGCCATGGCAGGGACACCTCCCACTGTCCCAGGCTGCTCCAAGCCCCAATGTCCAGCCTGGCCTTGGGCACTGCCAGGGATCCAGGGGCAGCCCCAGCTGCTCTGGGAATTCCATCCCAGCCCCTCCCCACCTTCCCAGGGAACAATTCCTTCCCAACATCCCATCCATCCCTGCCCTCTGGCAGTGGGAAGCCATTCCCCCTTTTTCCTCTCCCTTCAGCCCCGGAGAACCTCCATCTATTTTTGCAAACATGGATTGAGCAGGGTGAAAGAAGTTTTTATTCCTCTGCCAGCTGTTGTCAGCCATGGAAGTTCTTTTTCCCTCCCAGGATTCATCTGGAGATGCATTCTCAGGAGAATCCAACCCCTTGGAGCTGTGACCTCGTGCCATGGGCATGCACTTGGCTCCTACCCCGTGCTGGTCCCAGCTCCCCGGTGGAGACAGCAAGTCTGGGAGCATTTTCCTCTCGGATGGCATCCTTTGGAATCATATTATTCCTCATATAGACACAGCTCCTCACTGAGGCCCTGTTCTCCCAAATATTTATGCCCATGAGTAATTTCAGGAGCATTGGGAACGAGCTGAGGGGGCCGAATCCTGCCTTCACAGCAGGAAATCCTTTTCCAAGAGTTACATCCACACTCCAATGCCTTTTGCAGCAAGGATAGGCTTCAGGATGTGCTCAGTTTTTGGAAGTGAAGGATGAGAATTTCCTCACTGGCTGGGTCTGGCTTTATTTGCTGTCAATTGACAGATATTTGGTGAGGCTTGCCCAGATTCTTTGTGTAAAATTTATGGTTAAATACTTTGATTTCGGATTATATTTGCAGTTCTTCCTCCTTCTAAAAATAATCAAAGCCACGACAGCCATGATTCTCTATTTGTTGCTTATAAAAAGACAACAGCACTGAGGTGTGAAAAATCAGCTTTTTCCTCAACTTTATAAAAGTTTTACGAGTTATAAAACCCCTGAAACAATCCATTTTCTGCTGGAAATGATGACTGGAGCAAAACTAACAGGTGTTAATAATACTTCTGAAAACAGGGAACATGGAAATCCAACTCAGCTAAAAATGCGCACTTTTGATTTCTTCATATTCCATGGTTAAACCCTTGGTTTTCTGGGATGAACCAGGAGATTTTAGGGATTCTGTGTGAGTTTTTCCCTCAGACTGCGAGGTTTTAGCAGGAAATGTGTTTGCATTTAGGAGCAAGTTCTTACAGGGCTCACACCACATCCTCAGTGGTGTAAACCGGCAGAGGCCTAAAGGAGCTGAAGGAGATGATTTCATAAAATCAAACACAAAACCCCACATTTCTGGTTTGGATTGGATCGTTCAGCTCAGCCTAATGGGAGTTTATGGATGCAAGGAGCAGAAAACCAGGGGAAAAAGGGCAAATCCCCTCAGTTCACCTGGTTAGGCCGGGTGTTCCAAGCAGGCCTTTGATCATTAGTGGAGAATCCACTAATGATGGCATTCCCAGGAAACACCTCTGCCTGCTGCTGTCCCTTCACTGGACCCCAATCCTGTGAGCCCAGCACATCCCATGGATTTGAAGCCCATCCTAAGCAATCTCTGTGGAACTGAGGTGGGAATTTGGCCAACAAAGCTTTCCCTGCACTGGTCCTGGCCACATCTTTCCCTGTGTGGGACACTGGGAGGCATAAACTTCTTCCCTATGTTTCTCGCCTTGGTTTCACCCTCCTTGCTTGGAAAAGGCAAGAAATAAACCAAACTGAGGTGTTCTAACTCGTTTGGGATATGAATTTATGGACTGGGAGACCTGGGGGTGTTTAGCTGGAGAAAAGATGGCTCTTGGGAGACCACAGAGCTCCTTCCAGGGCCTAAAGAGGGTTAAAACAGGAGGGAGAGGGATTTTTTATAGGGATAAACAGTGACAGGATAAGGGGGAATGGTTTTAAACTGCCAGAGGGCAGGGCTGGATGGGAGATTGGGCAGGAATTGTTCCCTGGCAGGGTGGGCAGGCCCTGGCACAGGGTGCCCAGAGCAGCTGGGGCTGCCCCTGGATCCCTGGCAGTGCCCAAGGCCAGGCTGGACATTGGGGCTTGGAGCAGCCTGGGACAGTGGGAGGTTTCCCTGCCCATGGAATCACATTCCATGGTTCCATGACTAACCATGACTTCCCAGGGCTTCTCCCAGGCCCTCGTTTCCCTGCTAACGAGGCCCTGTCCGTGCGTGTCCCATCAGAGGTGCTGATAAGTGAGGCCAGCCCTGCTGATTGTGTGAGCTCTTCACAGGGGACAACACAAACACAATCAGCAACTCCAAAGAAATATCCCGAGCTGGAATCTGATCCGATCCTGGGATTTGATTCCTTGCCTGGCTGAACACATCCAGCTGTGACATCCCTGTCTCCCCTTCAATCCAGGCTGTGACTCAGCAGTGGCCCAGGAGATGAATGCTGACCCCAAATCCTCCCTTTTCTGCCTTAACTGTTTGTTCCCAACTGTGGGAATTATGTCCTGGGATTGGTGATGGATGATTCAGTGCTATCCAGGGAATCCCCTTGAACCCCACATGGATTGACTCATCCCGTTGCTCATCGGGCCCACCTGCTCAGGGCATAACTGTGGTGTAAATCCACACTCCCTTACATGGATGAGATTCCCAGCTGGAATGGCACATGGTGCCTGCTGGCAGCAGGGAACTGGGGTTGTTTGTTGGCCTTGGATTTGTTTATCATGACACCGGTTGGGAGCAGTTCTAAATTAGTGTTGATTGATTGTGATTTAGTTTTAAAATATTCCTAATATTCCTCCTGAGGAAAAGAGGGAGAATCAGTTGGTGAAGCTGAAGCCAAACTAGAAGGGATTAAAAAAGACAAGAAGAGTTTCTCCATGGAAAGGGTGGTCAGGCCTTGGAAGGGGCCACCCAGGGAGGTTTGGAGTTCCTGGAGGTGTCCAAGGAATGACTTGAAGAGAGGAGAGAAAAAGGAGAGAAAGAAATAAATCCAAATCTCTTGGGTGGAAAACCTACAGATGGACCAGGACAACTCTGATAGGAATAAAACAGAAATCCATGGATGGCACCAGGAGGCATCCATCGTAGGAAAGATCCCAGTCCTTGTGCTCCATGTAAATCATCCTTCACAGCAAATGTGGAGCCTCCCAGGTTTTCCATCAGGGAATCTTCCCTGGGGGCTTCTTGAGGCTCTGAGGAAAATGAGACCAAAACAGGAGATTCATGAGAATTGGCAAACTTTTACCTCAGAGAAATCTGATTCATCCTCCCTGAGATCTCAACTTGATTGATTAATTGCCAAACCTAAAACTTTAGAGTGGGAGTGAAATTTTTGGACATTTTTCCTCAGTCTAAACTAAAAGTAAATTAGGGAAAAACTCCACTTGAATTCATTTAGGCCAATGATGGGCAGTTCTGAAAATCCCACAGGAGGGTCCGTGGGGCAGGGACTCTGCTCTGCTCTGCCTCGGTGCCTTCCCAGCATTGCTGGGACATTGCTGGGATACATTTGGGCTTGTGCAATGTGGTTTTCCATATCTTTGGCCCTCTCTCCTTCCAGACAAAGAGTAGAGGAGGAAGGCACTCAAATATTCAATGCAGGAATTTTTGTCTTGGATTTTAACTTAATTTAAGGACAGATCAGTACTACCAAACTGTTGCAGTGGCCAAGCAACACAACACCAAACCTGGTTAACAAAATCTAAGAACTTAGGGATTTTTTTCCTATTTTTATTCCTATATTTAAAGGTTACAGGTTTTTTTCTTCCTATATTTAACCTAACAAATCAACCAAAGCTGGTAACTCAAGTCGATCTCCACATAAAATAAAACAAGAAGTGCAGTGGAGGCACCACTGCAGGACAATTCCTCCAGCTTGAGGGTAACCCTGAGAGCTGGGTGAGTTTTTGAAGATGACTGCAGTACTTTAAAGTAAAGATTTCCCACTACAAGCAAGCTGCAGCAGCTAAATATATCCTTCCTGTTTATACTGTGTGTGATTTCAGCCCAAGCTCCAGCCTAGAGAACAAAAAGCAGCTCTGGCCACTCAGCTGAAGCAGCAGCACCCCAGGCCTGGTGAGTAACAGCAGCATCATCTGACCAAAGCTGGAACCAGAGCCCTGCAGGCAAGCCCAGGGGCCAGCTGGAGATATCTGGGTCAAATCAGTTCTGTGGTTTAGTTCAAACTTCAGGGATGAGACAAAGATAATGTTCTTTTTCTCTCCTTTTTAGGGAAGTGTTTCCATTTGTAATGAGCTGTCGATTTTGGAGGGTGAAGAGGAGGTTTAGAGAGAACTTCTGGAGTGTCCAGGACATGTTTGGCTTCGACAAAGATTTTCCAGCTTCTCAGTTCATGACAGACTGAGAGCTGGATTTAGAGATCTCATGTTTAACCCTTCATTTAGGATTTTTATTCTCCTAATAATCCAGTTCAGAGCAAAGCCCTGCAGCCCAGTGAGATCCTCTGCATCCCACTCCCAGGGCCGGAATACAGGGATGCTCTGCTTTATTCCCTCCCCAAACCAGACATCCTTTGCGAGGAAAAGGTCAGAGGATGATGATTTCTTTTTGTCAGCAGATGTGAGGAAACAAAACCTCTTAATAACCAATCCAAAAATGACCAGAGGCACTGTTTTGCAACACAGAATGTACAACCTAATAAATCCCAACCTCTCTGATGTAACATGGAGTTATTCCTTCCCTACCTCTCTTTTTGTCTCGGAGAAAAAGGTCAATTTTGTATTTCCAAACCCACTCTCAAAGATTTCATGATTGTGCCATTGGCCAGAGTTCAAACAATGCAGGCAGGAAAGAATGTCCAGCTGTCAAGTGTAAACAGCACCCGCTACAGCTCAGAAGTGCCTCAGACAAATCAGTCGATGTCATCAGCTGCTTTTAATTAAGAGCAGACCAAATATCCTCTCCCCGCCCCCTCCCTCTTTCTTCTCCCGTTTTTTCTTCCCCCTCTTCAGTGCCTTGAAACACCAATGATTTGTGGGGTATTGTCTTGGTGGCGGCTGTCCTTGTGCAAGGAAGCAAACGAATATGGGAAGAGGCCGACGCCGAGTTCAAAGCGTATTCCGACATCCTGACGAGGCCACAGATTGTAATCTTCCAGCCAGGTTGGATTTGTACCTTTCCCACTTTCTGCATGGAAAATCTGGCTCTGGGAACACAATCTCAGCGTGTTGTTTCATGTTGTTTCATGTTCTCGTTTAAATTGTTGTTTTCAAAGCAGATTTCAGGCTGACCACCCCGATCCAGTGAGTTTTCCTGTGCCTTGTGCTAGAACCAGGACTGGCAGGATGGAAATCTCTTTGCAGCTCATCCTATTTTTAGGGATGAGGCATTAATCAATATTTAGACTCTTCTGGGTGGGCCTGAGCAGGAGGCAACACAAAGGAATGGAGGAAAGATGTGGTGCACACATTAATTGTGTTAATTTTTTTGTTTTACACTGGATTTTCCTGGTTCTGTGTTTTATTCTTGTTGCTGGTTCTCTTCTGAGCCTTCCAAAATTAATATTCCCCAGGAAATTTATCGCAGCTAAGACACCTGAAAAAAAAATCCCTGTCACGGAATAATCATAAAATCATGGATGGTTTGGGGTGGAAAGGACCTTAAAGCTCATCCAGTTCCACCCGACAGATAAACATGTGGGGAGTGGCTTTTAGTTCCTCAGTGCTGATGTTGTTGAAATTCTGCTTCTTCTGGA
The DNA here is from genome assembly GCF_020740725.1 of Corvus hawaiiensis. Taxonomy (NCBI): domain Eukaryota; kingdom Metazoa; phylum Chordata; class Aves; order Passeriformes; family Corvidae; genus Corvus; species Corvus hawaiiensis. The sequence goes on from NC_063214.1 coordinate 121,538,863, forward strand.
GACCAGGAATTGCTTCTGCTGCTCCACCAAAGGGTGAATTCTCCTCGGAGAGCAGTTTAGAGCTTCCCCCATCCAAAGAATTGCTGGTAGACACAATTCCCTGTGCTGGTGAGCACAGCAAACAGGAGGCATTACTGGGAAATGCATGATCGGGTATTTCCATGCTCGGAGAAAAACCCACTCAATTCCAAAGAATCATGGAATGCTTTGGGTTGGGATGGACCTCGAAGATCATCCAGTTCCAACCCCCTCCCACTGTCCCAGGCTGCTCCAAGCCCCAATGTCCAGCCTGGCCTTGGGCACTGCCAGGGATCCAGGGGCAGCCCCAGCTGCTCCGGGAATTCCATCCCAGCCCCTCCCCACCCTCCCAGGGAACCATTCCTTCCCAATATCCCATCTAACCTTCTCCTCCTCCATCTTAAGGCCATTCCCCCTTATCCTGTCACTCCAGGCCCTGGCAGTTAAAATAGAGATTTTTAGAGATTTTTTTTTTTGCGCTTTCAAATATTTAAATCCTGTCAATCAATCCTAAATTTACTTCATGAATCTCTGCACAAGGAGCTAAACCACTTTCATACCAATTTTCTTTTTTCAGCATCTCTTTCTCTCCAAAGAGGAGAGAAATCCCCAATGAACAGCTGGGAATCAACACAAAACCTGAAAATTTTTGTATTAAGATGTATCAACAGCTCAGTTTTGTCTCTGGCTCTCCAACAGCTGAACTTGGGCCAGTTCTGAAACAAAAAGAAAGAGGAAATAAATGCAAATAATCATGGAAACATGAGAGGAATTAAGGAGACATATGGAGATCCCCAGGAAATATGGCCTCTACATTCGAAATGTGGTTCCTATTTGCTTCGCACGTTTTGTGTGCAGCAGGAACAGCTTTTCTTTATATTCCACGTGGGGTTGGTGTCATGTGAATATTAATTCATGAAACAACTCCACAGTGCCTTAATTGTGCATTAATTATGGCGGTTTTATGGGATAGACAATCATTAAATTGTGTTTATTGCACAATTCTTGTATCAGGTTTGGTGGGGAAGCCAAACTTTTTACAAAATCCCATAAACTGAGGCCCCCCAGATGGATCAGAAGTTGTCTGGAAAAAGCTGGGATTTTTACAAGGCTCAGAATCCCAATAAAACTCCTCTACATCCTCATCCAACAGGAAATAAAAATCCTTTCTTAAATAACTCAGCCCTTTAGGGAGACATTTCTGACATCATCAGAACAAACGGATTTGAGGAATAAAGGCATCAGGATGCACCGCTCCGGGAATGGAATTCTGGAGGCCTCCAAAATGGACAAGTTTTCCACCTTTATTTTATTCTGGAAGAGGATTTCAGCCTTTCTGAGAAACAGGGAGAGAGGTTTCCCTCTGAAATCAGGAAAACTCTACACAAATTTACTCTTCAAAACCTGCAGAGGAATTTTGTTGCATTCAAAGCTCCTTTTCACTGATTTTTTTTTTAAAGGATTTATTCCAACTCAAAGTGCTTGAGACAAAAATTGGGGGGGGAGGGAAATCAAGTTAAAGAATGAATTTCTTTAATGATTCACCAAATTTTTAAATTTTTTTTTCATCTCTGCTTTTTATTCTGCCCAAGTCAAATGTGACAGTTCTTAAATCCTGTCATTATCCCAAATCCAGCAGAATTTAAGCAAAAATCTGCCTTGTATTGCTGCACATGGATAAGGAACAGGCAAAAGTCTGGATCTACAAAATGTGGGAATCCCAGGGAGCTCTGGGATGATCCCAAGACATCGCTGAGGTGGCTCCTGTTGATGTCAGTCAATCTCTTCCCAGTGTTTCACCTTTGAGAAAACCAAGGGATGAGGAGCTGCAAAGCCTTTTAAACTCAGATTTTAAGCTCAGATCTTAAGCTCAGATCTTAACCCAGGCTTAAAGAGAAACCAACCCAGAGAAGCCTCGCAAAGCAAAACCCCAAGAAAATGTCTTCTGGTTTGGCTCAAAAATGAAAGACCTGAGAAATTCCTGAGGGCAATCAGCGTCTCCTGTTTTTTTTGCTTGGCGCAGGTTGGCATCGGGAGCTCTGAGTTTAACAACCACCCTGAGATATCCCTGGAAAACAACAATGGGAACGATGGCCCCTTGTGGGGTCAGCTCTCCCAGGTGTCTGCTCCTGAGCATCCCGTTAATCAGGAATAGAAAACGGAGAACTGGGAAAGGTGCAAATCGAGAGCTCCAGAGGCTGCCCCCAGCTCTGGCTGGCACAGGAGCCTTTTCCAGCAAAATGAGCTCCAGCCTTGGCACAAGCTCCGGGTTTGTGGGAGCAGATGGGAGGAGGATGCTCTTCCGAACTCGGAGTTGTCCCTAAATCCATAGCATGTAGCCCCTGGGTGCCAAGCTCAGCATTGTGGACACTCCAGTTAGGTTAAATCCCATTTTTTGTGGAATAATTTAGGTTGGAAAAGAGTTCCAAGGTCATCGAGGCCCAGCTGTGCCCGATGCCCACCTTGTCCCCAGCCCAGAGCACTGAGTGCCACCTCCAGCCCTTCCTGGGACACCTCCAGGGATGGGCACTCCAAACCTCCCTGGGCAGCCCCTGCCAAGGCCTGAGCTCCCTTTCCATGGGGAAATTCCTGCTGCTGTCCAACCAAATGCTTTTCATTGCAGGAATTGAGCTTTTCATTGCAGGTTGAGCCTCTGCCTGCCACACAATGATCACCATTCCCAGGAGCTGTTCAGGAGCCCTCCCCAAACCAGGGGTTGTGTTATCAGCTCCTCAGATTGTTCTTATCAGTGAGATTAGGTGTCATGGACTGGAGTGGTTGGGTTGGAAAGCAACCTTAAAATTCACCCAGTGCCACCCCTGCCATGGCAGGGACACCTCCCACTGTGCCAGGTTGCTCCAAGCCCCAATGTCCAGCCTGGCCTTGGGCACTGCCAGGGATCCAGGGGCAGCCCCAGCTGCTCTGGGCACCCTGTGCCAGGGCCTGCCCACCCTGCCAGGGAACAATTCCTGCCCAATCTCCCATCCAGCCCTGCCCTCTGGCACTGGGAAGCCATTCCCTGGCTCCTGGCCCTCCAGCCCTTGGCAATTGTCTCTCTCCAGCTTTCCTGCAGCTCCTTCAGGCCCTGCAAGGCCACACTGAGCTCACCCTGAAACTTCTCTTTTTAACAGAAAAGTGCACCAAAGGTGGCTGTGGATCCTGAAGGATGTAAGACAAGAATTCTTTGGATCTTGTGGAAGCTGTGGCTGCCCCTGGATCCCTGGCAGTGCCCAAGGCCAGGCTGGACATTGGGGCTGGGAGCAGCCTGGGACAGTGGGAGGTGTCCCTGCCCATGGATCTGGATGAGCTTTAATTTCCCTTCCAACCCAAACCATTCCCTGATTCTGTGATTCAAATCTGCCTTTTTGTGACTTGGGAGTTGGAACATGAACCTAATTCCCAGAAAGTCTGTGGAAGGATCCCAAACATTCAAAAATTTGCACATGATTTGGGGCTGGGGGAATCCCTCCTTCCCTCCTGTGGGGTCTGTTGAGCTCTGCACCCTCCCTGCTCTCACCAAGATGAATTTTTTTCCAGTTTGGTACCTGCAGCCCAGCCTTAAAATTTGGGATTTTTAATTTGCTTGTTCTTCGTGTTCTGAAGTGTAAAATGCCGTGCTGGGATTTGGAATTGCTCCTGCCTGGATTTCAGCCCACTCCATTCAGCTGTGCAGCGAACACCATGAAATGCTTCTCCCAGTCCAGCAGAAAATATTGGAGGCCTGCAGGTTAGGGAGGTTTTTCAATTAATTTGTGTTTAATTGAAGAAATTATGATGTGCATAATTGAGGTAGTTGTTGTCAGAAAAAAATATTAACATTTGCTTTTATTTGAGGGTCTGTGCATCTCGTATTGAATGTGATCATAAATGTCCCGCTGTACATTGAATTTTCCTGTCAATCCTGGCAGTGGGATGGCAGGAGTGGCCTTTTTTAATGCCCTCACCAAGTGCTGCAGTAAAAATCCATATTTAATAGGCTGTAACTGCACTGGGTATTTGCATGGAATGGTTCTTGGGAGCAAACTGGAAAACTGGCTCTGGGGCAGATTGAAATAATCAGCGTAAGGGTGGGGAAAAGCTGGGGTGAGAAGGGCTCTGGGATTTGCACAACAACAGGCAGAGGTGAAGGATTTATCCCAGTCCTGCTGGAGCAGGTGGGTTTTACCTCTTAGATCTCACCTGTCTTCGAGTGGCTCTGAGCTCTGTTATCCTTTTAATTCCACATCATAGGGATTAATCCCAGGAGAAATTCAGGGGAATTTTCTCCCTGGTTTGAAAGTTCCTCCTCATTTTTCAAAAAAAAGTTCCGATTTTTCAACAACCAGCACTGGTGGTCATCTGAAATAAGTGAAGCAGCGTCAGTGCCCAGCCTCACACTTGGGATACTCCTTAAACCACTCACAGGGATAGTCTGGATCTCTCTGAGTGCAGTTTTGATTTGTTCCAGAGTTAATCCAGCCAGGAAACAGGAATAAAGCTCCACGAGTGGGTGACAAACTGACCACACCCAGCTGCAAAGCTCAGTCCTGCAGCTGAAGGCATCAACCGAAATTTCCAAGAGTTACCAAAAAAGAAACAAACAAACAAAAAAACCAACTCACAAGCTCAGTCAGACTGAAATTAGTGATCAATTTAGGAGAAAATCTGTGAGGTTTTTTTCAGTTATTCGTTCAGCACCAGGCCTGATTTTTGTCACAAGTTCAGTGACAAAAGTGGCACCCCGAGCACGATATTTAAATGAGGTGCAGGCTACAGATGACTCAGCTGCAGCTCCAAAAGCCTCACAGTTGGGCTCAGAGATTTTGTCCTGTGAGAAATGTTGAGATAAACTCAACTGAGTCACTGGGGGCAGTTCCCTGAGTGGCAGCTCAGTGTCAGCAGCAAAAACCATCCAAATGGGATGGTTTGACCTCAAAGCCCCTCCTCAACTGGGCAAGGGGAGAGAAAATCCAACAAAAACTCATGGATCAGGATAAAGATGAGGAGAGGTCACTCATCACCGTCAGAAAAAAAAACAGACTTGGGGAAATTAATTGGATTTATCACCAATCAAAAGCAGAGCAGGGTAAGAAGTCAAATAAAAGCTTAAAATCATCTTTGCCCCATCCCTCCCTCCTTCTTGGGCTTAAATTGATTCCCAAATCTCTCCCTTCTCCCCACCAGTGGCACAGGGGGATGGGGTTTATGGTCAGTGGAGGTCCCTTTCCATGGGGTCATTCCTTTAGGAACTGCTGCAGTGTGGATCCCTTTATCCATGGGGTCAGTCCTGCAGGAACTGCTCCAGTGTGGGTCCCCTTTATCCATGGGGTCAGTCCTGCAGGAACTGCTCCAGTGTGGATCCCTTTATCCATGGGGTCAGTCCTGCAGGAACTGCCCCAGTGTGGGTCCCTTTATCCATGGGGTCAGTCCTGCAGGAACTGCCCCAGTGTGGATCCCTTTATCCATGGGGTCAGTCCTGCAGGAACTGCTCCAGTGTGGGTCCCCTTTATCCATGGGGTCAGTCCTGCAGGAACTGCTCCAGTGTGGGTCCCTTTATCCATGGGATCAGTCCTGCAGGAACTGTCCCAGTGTGGGTCCCTTTATCCATGGGGTCAGTCCTGCAGGAACTGCCTCAGTGTGGGTCCCTTTATCCATGGGGTCAGTCCTGCAGGAACTGTCCCAGTGTGGGTCCCTTTTCCCATGGGGTCAGTCCTGCAGGAACTGCTCCAGTGTGGGTCCCTCTATCCATGGGATCAGTCCTGCAGGAACTGCTCCAGTGTAGGTCCCTTTTCCCATGGGGTCAGTCCTGCAGGAACTGCTCCAGTGTGGATCCCTTTATCCATGGGGTCAGTCCTGCAGGAACTGCTCCAGTGTGGATCCCTTTATCCATGGGGTCAGTCCTGCAGGAACTGCTCCAGTGTGGATCCCTTTATCCATGGGGTCAGTCCTGCAGGAACTGCTCCAGTGTGGATCCCTTTATCCATGGGGTCAGTCCTGCAGGAACTGCTCCAGTGTGGATCCCTTTATCCATGGGGTCAGTCCTGCAGGAACTGCTCCAGTGTGGATCCCTTTATCCATGGGGTCAGTCCTGCAGGAACTGCTCCAGTGTGGATCCCTTTATCCATGGGGTCAGTCCTGCAGGAACTGCTCCAGTGTGGATCCCTTTATCCATGGGGTCAGTCCTGCAGGAACTGCTCCAGTGTGGATCCCTTTATCCATGGGGTCAGTCCTGCAGGAACTGCTCCAGTGTGGGTCCCTTTATCCATGGGGTCAGTCCTGCAGGAACTGCCCCAGTGTGGATCCCTTTATCCATGGGGTCAGTCCTGCAGGAACTGCCCCAGTGTGGGTCCCTTTATCCATGGGATCAGTCCTGCAGGAACTGCTCCAGTGGGGGTCCCTTTATCCATGGGGTCAGTCCTGCAGGAACTGTCCCAGTGTGGGTCCCTTTATCCATGGGGTCAGTCCTGCAGGAACTGCTCCAGTGTGGGTCCCTTTATCCATGGGGTCAGTCCTGCAGGAACTGCTCCAGTGTGGATCCCTTTATCCATGGGATCAGTCCTGCAGGAACTGCTCCAGTGTGGATCCCTTTATCCATGGGGTCAGTCCTGCAGGAACTGTCCCAGTGTGGGTCCCTTTATCCATGGGGTCAGTCCTGCAGGAACTGCTCCAGTGTGGGTCCCTTTATCCATGGGGTCAGTCCTGCAGGAACTGCTCCAGTGTGGGTCCCTTTATCCATGGGGTCAGTCCTGCAGGAACTGCTCCAGTGTGGATCCCTTTATCCATGGGGTCAGTCCTGCAGGAACTGCTCCAGTGTTTATCCCTTTATCCATGGGGTCAGTCCTGCAGGAACTGCTCCAGTGTGGGTCCCTTTATCCATGGGGTCAGTCCTGCAGGAACTGCCCCAGTGTGGGTCCCTTTATCCATGGGGTCAGTCCTGCAGGAACTGCTCCAGTGTGGATCCCTTTATCCATGGGGTCAGTCCTGCAGGAACTGTCCCAGTGTGGGTCCCTTTATCCATGGGGTCAGTCCTGCAGGAACTGCTCCAGTGTGGATCCCTTTATCCATGGGGTCAGTCCTGCAGGAACTGCTCCAGTGTGGGTCCCTTTATCCATGGGGTCAGTCCTGCAGGAACTGCTCCAGTGTGGGTCCCTTTATCCATGGGATCAGTCCTGCAGGAACTGCTCCAGTGTGGATCCCTTTATCCATGGGATCAGTCCTGCAGGAACTGCTCCAGTGTGGATCCCTTTATCCATGGGGTCAGTCCTGCAGGAACTGCTCCAGTGTGGGTCCCTTTATCCATGGGGTCAGTCCTGCAGGAACTGCTCCAGTGTGGGTCCCTTTATCCATGGGGTCAGTCCTGCAGGAACTGCTCCAGTGTGGGTCCCCTTTATCCATGGGGTCAGTCCTGCAGGAACTGCTCCAGTGTGGGTCCCCTTTATCCATGGGGTCAGTCCTGCAGGAACTGCCCCAGTGTGGGTCCCTTTATCCATGGGGTCAGTCCTGCAGGAACTGCTCCAGTGTGGGTCCATTTTCCCATGGAGTCAGTCCTTCAGGAACTGATCCCTTTTCCCACAGGGTCAGTCCTGCAGGACCAGCTCCCCCTTCCATGGGGTCAGTCCTTCCAGAACTGCTCCAGAGGGGGTCCCTTTTCCCAGGGAATCTCAAGTCCTGCCAGCAGAACCTGCTCCAGGTGGGCTCCTCTCTCCACAGATCTCTGCTAGGACCCTGCTCCAGGGTGGAATTCCCATGGGATCACACCTTCTTTTGTGCATCCATTATTTTTCCTTCTTAAAAACATTAAAGGCTTTTTCCCACACCTGTGGGATCAGCTCCATTAAATTCCCTGGGAATACTCAAGAGCATAAGATTCAGGATGTCCAAAACCCCTTCCAAGTGAGGGGACTCCAAAATGCCCTTGGTGCATCCCTCAGCTTAGGAAGGACTTTAAGCTCATGCTTAAACCCCTCTGCCAAGGATTTGGGGTGTTTTTGGGAGAGCAGGAATGGATTTGTGGCAGTGATTTCCAAACATGGAGAGCACAACCGCTAAAACCCTCATTAAACTCCGATTAAATCCATCAGCAAGTGAAAGGTCTGGGATCTCCACAGGCATGAGGAGAGAAGATTCCAACTTCTTTAAATCCAGACATTTATTTCTGATCGTTCCTTTCACCTAATTGGGCAGAAATGGCTTTTTTTGTGGGATCAATTTCCCATAATCATGATTGTACAGTTTTACTTCTCCAAATCCCTTCCAGAGCAATAGGATTACGTGAGATAAACACCAAAAAAAAACCCCTTTAAAACCTCCCTGTCTGCCTTAAACCCGAATTTGTGTTTAGCCCCAGGCCTTGGCAGCGATTGAAACGAAATGTTTTGAAACAAAGCAAATTGGCTTTTTGCTGACTTTTAATGTGCTGCAAGACACCTGGTTCGACACAAAACATCTATTCAGAATTAAAGGCTGAGCTTTTGTTATGCAAAAGGTAAATGAGGCCATCGTGAACTCTGGGAGAGTCAGGTTTGGGGTTTTTTTGCTTTTCCCCCAGGGGAATCTGTCAAAAAAATCCTGGTTGGTGACAGGAAATCAGGAGTCTTTTGAGGATGGGTTGGGTTCATTTTTTTTGGGGGGGGGGGTTAAGGAGAGGCAGTCCAGGGTAAAAAGACACCAAGAGTAGTAAAATGAATGGGTTAAATTCCGCAAAAGGAATATTCCCTCATTTGAATATCGGGCTTTATGCAAAGGGGACGTTGTGTGTTCGCTAAGAGGCCAGACAGGGTCGTGCCACAGCACGGCTCAAGTGACATCTGAATTTGGATGTTTCCGAGGCGTTTTGTGAGGTCCCTGATGGATGGGGAGTGAGGCATTTGTGTGTTTGCTGATGGTTTGGGATTTTCACAGATTCAGAAGCAGGGAAGGGATTGGGATGGTGCCCCTGTGTCCCTGTGCCCAGGTGAGAGCCCACCTGCAGAGCTGCCCCAGCCCTGGGCCCAGCACAGGGAGGACGTGGAGCTGCTGGAGAGAGGCCAGAGGAGGCACCAGGATGAGCAGAGGGATGGAGCAGCTCTGCTGGGAGGAAAGGCTGCGAGAGCTGGGATTGTTCAGCCTGGAGAGGAGAAGCTTTGGGCTGAGCTCAGTGTGGCCTTGCAGGGCCTGAAGGAGCTGCAGGAAAGCTGGAGAGAGACAATTCCCAAGGGCTGGAGGGCCAGGAGCCAGGGAATGGCTTCCCAGTGCCAGAGGGCAGGGCTGGATGGGAGATTGGGCAGGAATTGTTCCCTGGGAGGGTGGGCAGGCCCTGGCACAGGGTGCCCAGAGCAGCTGGGGCTGCCCCTGGATCCCTGGCAGTGCCCAAGGCCAGGCTGGACATTGGGGCTTGGAGCAGCCTGGGACAGTGGGAGGTGTCCCTGCCATGGCAGGGCTGGCACTGGATGGGCTTTAAGGTCCCTCCCAACCAAAACCATTCCACGATTCCACAATTCCATGATTCCATATTCTTAGCACCCATGATCAGGAAAGACAAGGAATCCCCCCCCCAAAAAAAATAGGAATTGTCTAAATGTATCCCTTTTGTACTTTCAAAGGAAAACTTGAGGGATGGGAGTTAAAAAAACACTTCTAATATTTTTAATAAACATTTGCGATGTTGTACAAAGCGGAAATTTAAATTTAAAAATGGTTGAAAGTCGTTAAATGAAACCTGGTTTGGTCTGGGTTGTGTTTGGGGTCTTTTAGTTCAAAAAGACTTTGATATTTTAACTTTTTTTCCTGGCATCAATAATTTTTTAGGGTTTTTTTTACTGATTCAGAATAATAAAATGTCCAAAATCTTGAAAATTTCTCATGGAATAGAAAGCAAATCAGATGGGATCTGGGAACGGATTCCTTGGGATAAAAAGGTCCTGTTGTAATGATGGACTATGGAGAAGTTGCTATTCCCTTCACTTAGTTACAATATCATTATTTATTATTATTATTATTATTATTATTATTATTATTATTATTTTACAATCACAACAGTTTCCCAGGTGCTCCCATGGCACCAGTGCATTCCCAGTGAGGGAAAGAAAGGGATGGGATAAGGAAGGGGAGCTGAGACTCAAAACTCTCCCCATTCCTGAAGTCCCTCCTGGTTCCCATCGGAATCAAATGCAGGAGATGATTAAAATTCATGGAATTAATCCCATTTTCCCTGTGCTAACAGGGACAAGTGCAGGCACCAATTCACCCTCCTGTCCCTTGATGTCCTGTCACTCCTGGCTCCCAGCCCACATTCCCATCCCATTTTTCTCCTTTTAGCCCCTTTCCCAATCCCAAGGATCCACCAGTGACCCCCTGGAATGTGGATTTGGCCCCATCCCATGGCCATGGGCTCCCCCAAACGTCCCTCCTTCCTTCTTTGTGGAGCCACCTGGGCTCCTGCCAGGGATTTCTGAACTCCAGACACCTCCAAACCCATCTGGATCGAGCCTGGAGGGAAGAAGCAGCGGAGTTGTCTGGAAAAAGGGAGCTTTATGGTAATTCTGGAGCAGGGAACCAGACTTTCGGATGGGAGCCGATTTTTTGGAGGCTTGAAGAGAGATGAGGGAGCCCCAAATCCATGGGGCAAAGCAAGTGGGAACACAGCAGGAGGAGGGTGAGGCTTGTCCCAGTCTGCCTGGTCAGATTCACATCTCACACCTGATGGATGCAGTCCAGGATAACACATTCCAATGGATTCTTCACCCTTGGATGAGCAGAAGGGGGTGGAAAGGGCCAGAGCTGAAGCGTGAGGGGTTCCTGGGGGTGCTGTGGAAAGGCTGTGGAACATCCAGGGGTGGATGGAGGTGTTGGGAGCCTGAGGGAGGGAGGGAGGGAGGGAGGGCAGCATCTTCATCCCTGCCACTGGAGTGCTTTTCCTCTGGGATGTGGTGGCTCCAACACTGCACAGGATCAGATCCACAAGTTCTGACTTGGGCCCCTCGGAGCCCTGCCAAGAAGCCCAGGAGGGCGTGGGCACAAAAATGAAACCAAATAAAGCTGTTTAGTGACACAGAGATGTTTGTTCTCCTCAGCTCCCTGCCAGGAGGGGCAGTGAGGGGGGGTCGGGCTCTGCTGCCGTGTGCCAAGGGAAAGGAGGAGAGGAAATGGCCTCAAATGGCACCAGGGGAGGCTCAGGGTGGAGATTGGAAACAATTTTTCCCTGCCAGAGTGGTGAGGCCTTGGGATGAGCTGCCCAGGGAGTGCTGGAGTCACTGTCTCTGGGAGTGCTCAGGAGGAGTCTGGATGTGGCCCTTGGGGACAGGCTTTGGGGTGCTGCTGGTGCTGCTGGGGTGGCACTGGGTGATCCTGGAGGGCTCTGCCAACCCTGGTGATTCTGGGATTCTGTGAAAGACCAAGGGAGACTCCAATGCTCCAAACACTGACGAACAGAAGTGACAAACATTGCTGTCCATGCCTGAGGCAGAGCAAGCAGGGACAGATGGGAGATTGGGCAGGAATTGTTCCCTGGGAGGGTGGGCAGGCCCTGGCACAGGGTGCCCAGAGCAACTGGGGCTGCCCCTGGATCCCTGGCAGTGCCCAAGGCCAGGCTGGACACTGGGGCTGGGAGCAGCCTGGGACAGTGGGAGGTGTCCCTGGAGGACTGGATGGGCTTTAAGTTCCCTCCCAACCCAAACCACTCCATATTTCTATGATTCCATGAAATTGGGCTGTCACTGGGAAGAGGAGGGGACACCAGAAATCCATGACGGTGGTGACCCTTGTGAGGAAGGATGAGGCTGGGATGGATGAGGATAAACTGGATGAAGATGGGGTGGATGAAGATGGGATGGATGAGGATGGGGATGGATGAGGATGGGATGGATGAGGCTGGGATGGATGAGGATAAACTAGATGAGGATAATCTGGATGAGGATGGGGATGGATGAGGCTGGGCTGGATGAGGCTGAGCTGCCTCAGCCAAACCACCTCAGACCTTTGGGCTGGGTTTAGTGTTCGGTAAACCCCAGGTGATAACATCAGCCCCAGGGCAGTTCGGAGGCTTAGTAAGGCTCTGTCTCGAGCTTTGAGATGCACAGTGAAAGTCCTTTATGACTCTTTTATTGGTTTTGAGCCGAGATCAAAGCCCCAGCTCTAATCTGATGCCATCCCTTTTATGTTCCTACCACCCACTTGTATCCAAAATCAATCCCTGCTCAGCCTCTTGGGCTTTCCAGGCTGGGTTTGGGGTTTTTGGAGAGGCTTTCCAGGGTAATCGTCTGCCTGCTCCTCAGTGGGAGGCTGAACCTTGGAAAAGAGCGAGGGCAGACACAAAATTGCATCATTATTTAGCATCAGTATTTTCTCTCGTTACGTTAATTAGGTGGGTGTGGCACACTAAAAATGCACACTGTTGTATTTAAATTAAATTTTAATGTATTGGTGGTCAAATTTAGCCCTTTTATTATTTTTGGAGGGTGTTTTGTAAATACAGATTTATACAGAAGTCACAGAGGACAGAAAATAGGGAATTCATGGATTTTCCTTCCCCAGTTGGAAGTGTCACAGTGTGATTTAATCCTTTTTTTTTTTTCCTGGAAGGGAAAGCCACTGCTGGGAATCTCAATTTATTAAATGAATCTTCTTGGGCATCAATTTTATAAAGTGCCTCAAAGCGTGAACTGGCCACAAAGGGGCCAAGATGCTGAAGGGTGACAGTAAAAGCTCTGCTGACAGGAGGCTGTGTGGTCCAATTATTATAAAAATAAAGAAATAAAGATGAAACCAAGGGGGAAAAAAAAAAGAAAAGGAGTTTGCAACTTCATGCCCAAACCTGATCCAAAAAGACGGAAAAACAAGAGTTCTGTGGAACTCTGGCTCTTGGAGGAAACCCAAACCCCGTGGCTGATAGTTTTATTTTAATATTTATTTTCATTTATTCTCATTTGATTGTGTTTTCTATTACTCTAAACCTGCTCATTTGAGGGCACAGCTCCCACGAGCCACCTAAACCTCCACTGGTGCAGCAATTCCCACCTGCCTGGGGATGGAATGAGGAGCTGGGGGCTGGGATTTCTCCTCAGTGACTGGAAAAAGTGGGAGCAAGGACTGAAAAACATAAATAGAAATGTCTCTGCTCCTGGCAAATCAAAGAGCAGAGGTTTTCAGTCTGGATCTCTCTCAAAAGATTCCCTGGAACCCGACTGAAATGTTTGGGATGTTTCCTTTCAGGTTCCTTGCACTTTGTAGTAGGAAACAAAGGAAAACCCAACTGTTAAAACAACAACAGAAAGAGCTTTTTAAACAATGAGAGATGAAGACTCAGGAGTTTCACTTCAGAAGTGCTGAAATAAAATCTTCTACTGCTCTGAAAATGCCTCTCTTGGGGTTTTTTACCTCACCTAGGACTAATCAGTGAATTAATTTCAAATTGGGGAGGTTTCTGACTGGCCAGGCCGTTGGATTTGACTCATTTTTTCTTGGCAGAGCAAGAGTTTGAGTCCATTTTATAAACAGAACTCAAATGATTCACAAAACCAGGAATAGGGTGCCCAGAGCAGCTGGGGCTGCCCCTGGATCCCTCCCTGGCAGTGCCCAAGGCCAGGCTGGACACTGGGGCTTGGAGCAGCCTGGGACAGTGGGAGGTGTCCCTGCCGTGGCAGGGGTGGCACTGGATGGGCTTTAAGGTCCTTTCCATCCCAAACCATTCCAAGGCTCTACTTCCTGAAAAAATTAAAATGTCCATAAATCCAGGTGAAAACAAACGAGGTGGAGGAATACAGACCTCACATCCAGTGAAAATTCCCAAGCAACCCAAACCTCTTTTCCATCAGAAGAGTCAGGGGTAGGATTTTTTCTTTTAAATTAGTTGCAAAATTCAAATGAAAAGATTAATTGTGATGATGGGGGCACTTCAAAAAGACAGGTTGGGAGGGACCCTAAAGCCCATCCAGAGCCACCCCTGCCATGGCAGGGACACCTCCCACTGTCCCAGGCTGCTCCAAGCCCCAATGTCCAGCCTGGCCTTGGGCACTGCCAGGGATCCAGGGGCAGCCCCAGCTGCTCTGGGCACCCTGTGCCAGGGCCTGCCCACCCTGCCAGGGAACAATTCCTGCCCAATCTCCCATCCAGCCCTGCCCTCTGGCACTGGGAAGCCATTCCCTGGCTCCTGGCCCTCCATGCCTTGTCCCCAGTCCCTCTGCAGCTCTCCTGGAGCCCCTTTAGGCTCTGGAAGGGGCTCTGAGCTCTCCCTGGATCCTTCTCCTCTCCAGGTGAGCACCCCCAGCTCTCCATAGAAAAGGCTTGGAATGACAGGAGTTTTTTAAGAGGAATGTAGGATTCCATCACTTCTGGGGTGGGTGGCACTGCTGCTTTCTGGGTGAGAAATTCCCTTTTTCTGGTTTTCCATGGAGTAAGGAGACTGATGGAATTATCAGCAGGCAAATTCCAGAGCCTGTGTATTCCACAGTGGGAACAGAGCTTCAGCAGTTCACCAAGAGAGGTTCATTTTTTTTTTTTCTTTTTTTTTTGTGACGTGCTAAAAATGTCTCATTGTGGTCAAACACAACCCAGGACCTTCCTTAAAATCCCATCCCCTCTCCTGGGGTGTTTGCCTCATCCAACTCTTTGGAGATCATGGAATGTGACTCATGTTTGCTCTATCAACATTTTTAATCTTTTTTAAAATTTCAATTCATTTTCAGGGCTTGAGGAGAGGGGAATTTTTGTGGAGGAGAAGGGAATTTTTGTGGAAAAGGGCAGGGTGAGAGCAGGGTAAAAGAGAGCTCGTGCAAGCTTGCACCAAGGGAGGTTCAGATTGGATATTTGGAGAAATTTTTCCCTGGAAAAGTGGTCAGGCATTGGAATGAGTTGCCCAGGGAGCTGGTGGAGTCACCATCATGGTGAGAAGAGAGCTTCAGGATCATCCAGTTCCGGCTCATTCCAGCACCACCAGCATTGCAGAGTGATGGAGCTTTGGTGATGTCGTCCCACATTCCTCTTTAAGAATTCCTGTCATTCCAGCCCTCTGCTCTGGAGCCAGCCTGGGAGAGCTGGGGGTGTTCACCTGGAGCAGAGAAGGATCCAGGGAGAGCTCAGAGCCCCTTGCAGGACCTAAAGGGGCTCCAGGAGAGCTGCAGAGGGACTGGGGACAAGGCATGGAGGGCCAGGAGCCAGGGAATGGCTTCCCAGTGCCAGAGGGCAGGGCTGGATGGGAGATTGGGCAGGAATTGTTCCCTGGGAGGGTGGGCAGGCCCTGGCACAGGGTGCCCAGAGCAGCTGGGGCTGCCCCTGGATCCCTGGCAGTGCCCAAGGCCAGGCTGGACATTGGGGCTTGGAGCAGCCTGGCACAGTGGGAGGTTTCCCTGCCATGGCAGGGGTGGGATGGGATGGGCTTTATTAAGGTCCCTCCCAACCCAACCCGTTCCATGATTCTGTGATCTTGGAGCATGACCTCAGTACCAGGCCTGATGCCATCAAGGGAAGGCTCCCAAGGCAGGGTCACTGGTTTAGTCAGAAGGGAATTTTCTGCTCACTTTTCCTCCTTTTTCCAGGAAAATACTCATATCTGCCTTTCCAAGTCCTGCTTTTTAAGTGGAATTTCATCCCTGTTCCTTTGTCTTTGCCTTCCATTTGGTCCCACTCGGCCACACATTTATCTTTGGGACTAAAGATAATATCCTGCATTTATCCCGAAGTCAAGGACAGCCCATGAAATCCTTTTGCCATTGATTATTTTGATGCATCTTCTGCACTTCCCTCAGCCATCGGGAGCTCCAATTTCCTCCCCAGCTGAACTTTGTCTTCCTGCTGAGGAATCTCTGCAATTTTCCTTGGAAAAATTCCAAGCCTTGATTTTTCCCCCCATCCATCACCCTGCCCACAATTTGGGAGCAATGATTTTGGCCTATTTTTGCTCTTTAGGGGCTAAATTCCTTCAGCTCTTCCCCACCTTCATTCCACGTCTTTTTTTGAGTAGGTTGGGAATTTTTTCATATGGAATTTTGGCATAATTATGAAGGATTTTCTGTGCAGGATAAAAACAATCCCTGCCAATTTAAAGCTTCTTATTCTCTTCCATTTTTGGGGGGGGATATGGAGGCAACAGAAAAAATCATGGATTTCAAATATAATGACCCTCAAAATATAAAATAATAATCATAATCATAATAAAAATAAAATAATAATAATAGAATATAAAAGATGAAAGAGAAAGATGTGAAGAAGATTTCAAAATTGCTACCACAGTTATTCCCTTTTTTTTTTCCAACATGAGCCTGGGATGGGAGCAGCACTTGGAGAGAGCAAGGAACGTGCAGGGAACGATGAGGAAACAAGGCTGAACCAAGACTTAGGGCCACATTCCTGCTCTTCTTCCCTAAATCCTGCAAAACTGAGCCACTTTTCCACCAGAAACAAGCAGGGCTGAGAATCAAGGTGGTATCATCCAGTTTTAAGCCTCTCCCCACCCCCCACTGCCAAAAGTTGGGAGTTTTCCGTAACCGGGATTTGAAGCGTTCCCGAATCCGGCTGCCCACACAGGAAACATCTCGGAGCAGGTGCTCGGTCCTGGCTGGCTCCATCAGGAGTTTGTGGGATTCTGACTCAGTGCCCAGTTATGATCCCAAACAAAAGGCTTTCAGATAAATTCCAAGTGAAGAAATCGAGGAGGGAATGATGGGAATGAGGATCCCGAAATGCATTGGAAGGGTGAGGAGTTGGGAGAAAGCCAAAAAAACCCCCAAGGGTTTTGTGCTGGGTTTGCTCTTCCTGCTTCCCAGATCACCTGGTGGAGGAATCAGGGAGAATATCCTGTATTTTAGAGGATATTCCAACCAACTGTTTGCTTGAACATATGAAAAACATCAGAATTCCTACTGAATAATCACTCCTGGATTAAAGTCTTTGGAATATTTCCAGGAATTACAGCAGATGCTGATTTAATTTTATTTTTTATGTCTCATGTTTTGGAGCTCCAAAAGCTAGCAAAAAATAGGAGAAAACCCTACAAATCTGGGAAAATTTGCCGCTTGTTTGAGTCCAAGTGATCCAGTTGGAATTCAGTGATCCTGGTGGGTCCCTTCCAACCCAGGGTATTCCATAGTTCCATAATTCAGGTCAGGAGCTGAAGTTTAATGTTTTACTTCCAAGGTTTGCTCTCTCTTCTCTCCCCATCCCTCCTGCCACCTGCTCCACAGCTTTATGACCTCCCATTCATTTGATGCCTAAATCCTTGGGTTTAATTTCTGTTGGGAAAAAAAAGAGGGATAAACAGTCCCATTTCCTATGATTTATTAATATTACAAATGTAGGGATTCTAGTGCTGCTCTGTACTGGGGAACCATTTCTGGCTGACGTTGTGTGGGTGAAAAAATAGAGACGACTTTCCCTTTGGAAAAGAGATTTCCAAAAATTTCTAAATATCCGTATTAATGGTTCAGCTGCCTTCAGCTGGGCAATATCATGGAATCATGGAATGGGTTGGGTTGGAAGGATCTTAAAGCCCACCTTGTTCCACCTCTGCCACAGGCAGGGACACCTTCCACACCACCACATTGGGGCTGCTCCAAGCCCCAATGTCCAGCCTGGCCTTGGGCACTGCCAGGGATCCAGGGGCAGCCCCAGCTGCTCTGGGCACCCTGTGCCAGGGCCTGCCCACCCTCCCAGGGAACAATTCCTGCCCAATCTCCCATCCAGCCCTGCCCTCTGGCACTGGGAAGCCATTCCCTGGCTCCTGGCCCTCCATGCCTTGTCCCCAGTCCCTCTGCAGCTCTCCTGGAGCCCCTTTAGGCCCTGCAAGGGGCTCTGAGTTCTCCCTGGATCCTTCTCCTCTCCAGGTGAACACCCCCAGCTCTCCCAACCTGGCTCCAGAGCAGAGGGGCTCCATCCCTCTGATCATCCTGGTGGCCTTCTCCAGAATCCTTCCAACAGATCCACATTTTTCTTGAATTGGGAGCCCCAGAGTTGAGATTGGGAATCACCTTCCCACCCTTCGCTGTCCAGGAAGCCAAGGGAATGAGCTGGGCCTACAACCCTTGCTTTACAAAGCTGAAGTTGGGTGAAATTAAACCTTCCTTGCCTAAACCCTGAGCCTGAGGTGCCTTAAGTGCTTCCAGCACTGAGAGCCTTCAGCTTTTCCTACGTCTTTATTTCGCTGGAATACCCAGATTGAAACCACATTCCAAGGATGGTTCGGGCCATGTGTGAGTGTCAGGGAGCAGCCCCTGGCACTGGGAATTGTTGAACTCCCTGAGGTTCTCCTGGGAAGAGCTGGGAACGTCTCAGGCTCTGCTCTCCCTTTCACCCATCAGTCCAACATCAGCTCATGGAGCTCCAAGGACCCCGTCGTGGGGCTGTTTCCCACTCTTCCACCTGGAGATCAACAATTAGAGGCCCTAAAAGTTCCCTTGTGACCCTGCAGCTAAAAAAGTGCAATCCCACCTCTTTTAAACCAACTCCTGTGGCAAGACCATGGAATATTTCACTTTTCAAGGACTGGTGGAGGAGCTTGTGGGCACCTGCAGACACCCACGAGCCCAAAGCCTTGTTTTAACCATTAATCCAGCCGAACTCAAGATTAAGTTGCTGTGTCCCAGCCTAACGTGCTGAAAAGATCAAGGCATTTAATGAAGCGTAAAATCCATCCCACTGCCGACGAGAGAAACGTCGCTCTCTCCAGGGAAAACAGAAAATGTGGCTTTTTAATGAAAGTTCTTTGTGTCTGGTTCATATTCTGGGCCATGAGAACAGATCGGGGCTGTTGCTGTTGTTCTGGCACATTCACAGCCTGAAGGGCTGCACCACTTGATTTTTCCCTAACAACTTGAACTCCTTGGCAGCCAGCCCCGCTCCAGAGTGGATTGCCCCTCTCTTATTTAATGGGATGGTTCATAAGCAGATCCAGTCTTGTAGTTGGGGAGGAGAGGAGGAAAAATTTAAGAATTTCTGAGCTGCTTCATGCTCAGTTCACAGCTCTGGGAACTCAGACCCAGCCTTGAGACACTCAGGTAATTACTCTCTGTCTCAGAGTGAGTATTCCTGACCCGGCTTCCTCGTCACAGAGGTTAAACTCAGCTTAATTGTGGAGGGAGAGTTAAAAAATCCCAACCCTGAGAGAGCAAAGATCAACTGTGGGAGACTTTTCAAGCTGCATTTTAAGATGGAGTTGGCAAAGGCCACCTAAAATTTAGGTTACCTGGGGAAAGGGCTGGAAAACACATCCTGGGAGGGGGTGTTTGGGGTCTAGTCTGGACAAGAGGAGACTCAGGGGGTGCTGGTGGTCTCTTCCAACCCTGATGATTCCATGATTCTGTGAAATGAGAGGTGTCTATGCTGAGACAGAGCTTGCCCAAATAACACAGCAAATTTCTAGAGCAATTCTCTCAAACTCGGGTTATTTGGTGTGAGGACGTCTTGGTGAAGATTCCTCCCTCACTCCCACAAATCCCAGCTTTAGGAATGGTTTCGAACTTAAAAATAATCCTCATCCTACTGCAGCATTCCTTCCTTTCCAGACAACTGTGCTGGTGTCGTCCAAGCTTTCCACATCTGCTGTAATCCAGGTTTTCCTGAGAGCAAGTTGTCATCACACCCTGAGAAGTATCAGTAAATCCCAATTTGCTCAGACTCCACGAGTGGGCCAGGAATGTTCAGTGCCTTGTTCCTGTAACATTTACAGAGGAATATGAACTTCCAAGAGCAGAACACAACGTGCCTCTGGTGAGTAATAAAATACCAAATTTCCTTGCTGCTGGATTTAAATAACCTCATTCTGTCAGTCACTGGAGGATATCACCAGTTGCAAATCTCGGCTCTAAGGGAAAAAAGCACCGGAGGAAAAGGGAACAGGTGATTTTTAGCTTTAGGCTGGAGCTGTGGAAACTATTGAAGGCATCCATCTGTGTGTGTTTCCTAAAGGATTTCCAAATTTAGCTCTCTGCAAACTGTTGGAGGGGAGGAAAAAAGGTGTAGTTGTCTGTGAGTAAAATTCTGAGTGGTGGGAAGCTGTTTACTCCATCTGAAGATTCCAAGCTGCCTCTCAGTGTAAGGCAGAGCAATCCCCGTGGAGCTGCAGTTCCCAGAGCTCCCGGGAAGATTTGTGGTGTTCCTTGCTCAGTGATGGTCACAGGCAGCTGCCCCTCTTGGAAGGATTTTATTTTTACAGAACTCCAGAATCACCAAGGTGGGCAGAGCCCTTCAGGATCACCCAGTGCCACCCCAGCAGCACCAGCAGCACCCCAAAGCCTGTCCCCAAGGGCCACATCCAGACTCCTCCTGAGCACTCCCAGAGACAGTGACTCCAGCACTCCCTGGGCAGCTCATCCCAAGGCCTCACCACTCTGGCAGGGAAAAATTGTTTCCAATCTCCACCCTGAGCCTCCCCTGGTGCCATTTGAGGCCATTTCCTCTCCTCCTTTCCCTTGGCACACGGCAGCAGAGCCCGACCCCCCCTCACTGCCCCTCCTGGCAGGGACTTGTGGGGACCAGTGAGGTCCCCCCTGAGCCTCCTCTGCTCCAGACTTTCCAGGGATCCAGCTTCTAGTTTGATGGACCATGCAGATACCCAGCTTCTCCATAAAACTCACAGATCCAGCAGCTGAAAAGTTGAAGATGGAGCCTCCCCCTTTCCTGCAGCACTTTCTGCTTTAATACATTCTGAATAAAACCTTTTCATATGTCTGAAAAAGCAAATTCCTGCTGTAACTGGTTCAGGGGGAAGTTAAAGACGTCCATGGCAACAAAATAAATAATGGAGTAAAAAATGGGTCACGCATTGTTGCAGTATCTCATGGTAGCACAGATCTGGTTTTGAAGTGTTAAACTGTGGCTTTTGTTTTGTGCAGCTCCCCAGCCAAGGCTGGCATCAGTCAATCTGTAGTTTATTAGCCCAGATCCTCTTCCAGAAGGAGTCGTTTTAAATAAAATTGGGGCTGCTTTTTATTTACTGCAACTCCTGGCCTTCACGGGCAGGTGAAAGTGAACAGCAGGAAAAGCTGTCAGGGCGTTTTCAGGCAGGGAATTGCACTGGGAATGTCCCAGGGTGATGGTGAACACGTGGCGGGGCAGCAGTGGTGTGTGCTGGGGGTTCCACATGTTCCCAACATGAGCAACGTGGAGAGAAACCTCTTCCCAGCAGTGAAATTCCTGGTCCTCAAAGACCTGGAGAGCCTTCCAGAGGAGAACAGGGAGTTTAACACCTATTCTCATGAGGCAGGTGCATGAGGGGGGTGAAGATGAAGGCAAAAATTCCTGCAGGATTTTCCTGAGCAGCTGAATTCTCCTCCTGAGATGTAAAAGCTGCTGCTGGGAAAAATCCAGAGGCTTAACTCTCCTGAATGTATTTTTAATTAACACCTCACCTCCTGGGAATTCATTCCCTGGGATACACCTCATGTGAGGGCAGAGACAACCACTCGAGGGAACAACCTCACTTGGAAAATCTTTATTTTGCCAGCTTTTCTGTGGGACGTGGAAGGGGAAAATCATCCCCAGCTTGGAGCTGATCTCTCCCCACACCGACCTCAGCCTGCCAAGGATCCTCCTGAGCCTGTTACTCCTTGTTTCTAACTTTTAAATTCCCTGCTGGAATGCTGAGCCCGAGAAAGGTTCAGGTACATCCTGCCCCTGTATTTTTTTTAATCTGGGCTCTACCTGGAAGGTCTTGAATCCAATTTTCCTGGTTTAAAAATCCAGTTTGGGAATGAAGTCTGAGAGGGACAAGGTGACAGAAGTGGATTAAGATCCCAGTCCAGCTGCTGTGGGACTGGGGAAGCTGCAGAGTCCTCCCACATCTTGTGTCTCTTGTAACACCTTCGGTGGAGCTGCAGGAAGGGTCTGAGCCCCTCCCTGGGTGAATGTCACACATCCCAAGGTGATGGCACACTGCCAGTCTCCAGCCTCCAGTTATCCTCATTTTTTACCTGGAAATGTGTTCAGCATCCCCTAAAAGCGGGAGATTTAACCCCTCCTCCAAGAAGCTTTTAGCTCCGTGGTACAATCTGAACATCCAGCAAAGGACTCAGATGTCCAACGAGGGCAGGTGGATTTTGGGTACAGCCATGGCAGGGATTTCCATGGAATTTTCCCCTCTTGGATTATGCCTTTTGCAGCCAGACACGATTTTGCCCATGCTCCGAGCTCTGCTTGGAAACCACATGGCTGGGATTAGTGGAGCAAAAAAACTGGGATCTGAGGCAGGATGTATCAAAATATCTCCTAAAATACTCCCTGGCATCCCTGGTACAACATCCCAGCAAGGCACAGCTTCCTTTTCCTTCAAAAGCCATGGAGCTGCACCCTCAGGTGCCACCAGGAGCTGGGGGTTGGCTCTGGAAGAAGCTGGAGGAAGGACATGAGGTTGATGTCCCTCAGGATGAAATTGAGAAGAGGAGGAGAAATCTCCACAGATTGTGGTCAGTTTGAAAGGAATTAGAGGGAGTTAGAAGGAAAACACAGCAGGAGCAGCCACAGAACAGAGGAATAAGGATTTCATTTGTCCAGCTGGGGCACATTTTATGGTGGGACAGGCCCAAAGTCCTTCTGAACATGTCCAGACCACAAAAATCCACCACTGCCTCAGCCAGTTGGGAACGTCCTGAGCTATGGTGCCTCTCCCATCATCATCCTCATTGTTCATTATTACACAAAACCCATTTTTAAAAAATTATTTTAAATAATTTTCAGGATTTTTTTATCCTCAGTGTTCTGTGATCCCAACCAGCGTGGCCCCCTCTGGTCACATCCCAGTCCTCTCTGCTCTGGTTCTGTGGTCAGAAGTGCCCCTGAGTTCTCCTCACCAGCCAAATCCAGCTGAGGAAGAGGAATGGGAGCCTGCACAGGGAATTCTCCCCTCAATTCCCTCCAGCCACAGAGGTTTGCAAGATCTGGTGTGAAAAAACTGCCAAGTGAAAAGTCAGCCCTGTTGTGCTGGATACCTCTGGAAGTGTAGGAAAAGGAAATTTGTCCAGACCACAAACCCTGTGGAAATTGAAGCCACAAAGATTTTGGCCTTCCCTCTCATTCCCTCTCTCATCCTCACAATTTCATCCCATCTTGTACAGCTGCTTCCCATTTTTTTCCCCTCCTGGTTCTCCTGAGGGCTTGTCCATGACTGTGGTGTGTTTGATGGAGGTCTGGATACTTTCCAGGTCTGGATACTGCTGGAGCACCTCCACTCTGAGGTTCAGCATCCAGTCTCCGACCCCTGGTGATCCAAGGAATAATGGATGAGATTGCAGAGGTTGAGTATTCCCCATGGATGGCTGCAAAGACCTGTTTTATTTCCCTGCTACCATCAGACCACCCTAAATCTTCTTCAGGACAAGAAATCCTCATTTTAGGAATCAGGGAATCCTATTAAGGCCCGGATCAAGCTGGGGGTGAAGGGAAATTTGAATTTTGGCCTCTTGCAGACAGAGGGGTCCCCTGAAGTTTTGGAGCTGGAGTTTTTTGCTGCCACAGGATGGGAGGAAGAGAGGGAGGAGAAGGCAAAGGGCTTTGCAGGGCTCCTCTGGGAGCTGGAAAAGATTCCTGCACATCCAATTAGTGAGATGGAGAGCAGATTAAAACCAGATTATTGTCGCTGTAGCTGAGCAGGAGCTTCCCTCTGCTCAAGGTGTTGCTCAGATGGGAATCAGGGTGGCCTTCACCTTCCCAAAAGGGACTCAGGGAAGCACCTGCCCCCTCAGCAGGTTCAGCCTGCAAATATTGACACCATTCTTAAAAGGATTATTAAATTATTAAAATACAGATCTATTTATCCATTGTTCTTCCTTTTCTTTCCTTTTTTCCCCCCTTGGTTGCTGCATGGTTTTGAATCCATATTGGAAATTTGGGAATTTCCTTAAGCAAAACGCTCGGTGCCATTTGCATGGTGACCATGCAAATTACCTGGGCAAACATCCTGCTCCTGAACAATGCTCTTCTTCTCTGGCGGAGTTTGGTTGTGAAATTCCAACCTTTGTGTTTGCACCTGAACTCATGGGCAGAGAAAGAGACTGCACAGCACAAAGCAGCACAAAGCACAGCAGCAGCAGCAACAAAAGGCAGGATAAGAACACATCCCATGGGAAGCATTGCCAAGGGTGAGGGATGGAGGGATGGATGGATGGAGGGATGGATGGATGGATGGAGGGATGGATGGAGGGATGGGATGGATGGATGGAGGGATGGATGGATGGAGGGGTGGAGGGATGGATGGATGGAGGGGTGGAGGGATGGATGGATGGAGGGAGGGATGGAGGGATGATGGATGGATGGATGGAGGGATGGAGGGATGATGGATGGATGGATGGATGGAGGTGATGGATGGATGGAGGAGGGATGGATGGAGGATGGATGGATGGATGGAGGGATGGATGGAGGGATGGATGGATGGATGGAGGGAGGGGATGGATGGATGGATGGAGGGAGGGATGGATGGATGGATGGAGTGAGGGATGGAGGGATGATGGATGGATGGATGATGGATGGATGGATGGACGGGATGGATGGATGGATGGATGGATGGGAGGGATGGAGGGATGGATGGATGGAGGGGATGGATGGATGATGGATGGATGGAGGGATGGATGGATGGAGGGGATGGATGGATGGATGGATGGAGGGGATGGATGGATGGAGGGATGGATGGATGGAGGAGGTGGAGGGATGGATGGATGGAGGAGGGAGGATGGAGGGATGATGGATGGATGGATGGAGGGATGGATGGATGGATGGAGGGATGGATGGATGGATGGATGGATGGATGGAGGGATGGATGGATGGATGGAGTGAGGGATGGAGGGATGATGGATGGATGGATGATGGAGGGGAGGGATGGATGGATGGATGGAGGGGAGGGATGGAGGGATGATGGATGGATGGAGGGAGGGATGGATGGATGGATGGATGATGGAGGGAGGGATGGATGGATGGAGGGAGGGATGGAGGGATGATGGATGGATGGATGGAGGGATGGATGGATGGATGGATGGATGATGGAGGGAGGGAGGGATGGATGGATGGAGGGATGGATGATGGATGGATGGATGGAGGGATGGATGGATGGATGGATGGATGGAGGGATGGATGGATGGATGGATGATGGAGGGATGGATGGATGGAGGGATGGGATGGATGGATGATGGATGGATGGATGGATGGAGGGATGGATGATGGAGGGATGGATGGATGGAGGGATGGATGATGGAAGGGATGGATGATGGAGGGATGGATGGATGGGAGGGGTGGATGGATGGAGGGATGGATGATGGATGGATGGATGGAGGGATGGATGGAGGGATGGATGGATGGAAGGATGGATGATGGATGGATGGATGGAGGATGGAGGGATGGATGGGATGGAGGGGATGGACGGATGGATGGATGGAGGGATGGATGGATGGATGGAGGGATGGATGGAGGGATGGATGGATGGAGGGGATGGATGGATGGAGGTGGATGGAGGGAGGGATGGAGGGAGGCTGGATGGATGGATGGATGGGGATGGATGGATGGATGGATGGATGGATGGATGGATGAGGAGGGAGGGATGGATGGATGGAGGGATGGACGGATGGATGGATGGATGGAGGGATGGGATGGATGGATGGATGATGGAGGGATGGATGGATGGAGGGGTTGGATGGATGGATGGATGGAGGGAGGGATGGACGGATGGATGGAGTGAGGGATGGAGGGATGATGGATGGATGGATGGATGGATGGATGGACGGATGGATGGATGGATGGAGGGATGGAGGGATGGAGGGATGGATGGATGGAGGGATGGATGGAGGGATGGATGGATGGAGGGATGGATGGATGGAGGGATGGATGGATGGATGGATGGATGGAGGGATGGATGGATGGAGGGATGGATGGATGGAGGGATGGATGGATGGATGGAGTGAGGGATGGAGGGATGATGGATGGATGGATGGAGGGATGGATGGATGGAGGGATGGATGGATGGATGGATGGATGGATGGATGGATGGAGGGATGAGGATGGATGGATGGAGTGAGGGATGGAGGAGGAGTGATGATGGATGGATGGATGGATGGATGGATGGATGATGGAGGGAGGGATGGATGGATGGAGGGAGGGATGAGGGATGATGGATGGATGGATGGAGGGTGGATGATGGATGGATGGATGGATGATGGAGGGAGGGATGGATGGATGGAGGGATGGATGATGGATGGATGGATGGAGGGATGGATGGATGGATGGATGGATGGAGGGATGGATGGATGGATGGATGATGGAGGGGATGGGATGGATGGAGGGATGGATGGGATGATGATGATGGATGGTGGATGGGTTGGATGGAGGTGGGATGATGGAGGGATGGATGGATGGAGGGATGGATGATGGAGGGATGGATGATGGATGGGATGGATGGAGGGATGGATGGATGGGGGATGGAGGGATGGATGATGGATGGAGATGAGGGGATGGATGGAGGGATGGATGGATGGAGGGATGGATGGATGGGAGGGATGGATGGAGGGATGGATGATGGAGGGATGGATGGATGGAGGGATGGAGGGGATGGAGGGATGGATGGATGGATGATGGAGGGACGGATGGGATGGAGGGACGGATGGATGGATGGAGTCAAAGCTTTAGGTAGGAACAGGAAGCCAAGCAGGACAGGTACAGCCACTGCAAGAATTCCTGCCAGGCTTCCCAGGCAGCCTTGGAAAAGCAATTTCCTCTCCTTTTGCCTCCATTCCCTCTCGAAAATGTGGGTGGGTGCTTCCTTCTTTCTAATCCTGTCCTTTATTCCTCATCCTGGAGATGCTGGGATGGCACCAGGTAGCACCTGAGGGTTCCAGCTCTTGCAGCTGTCCCAGCAAAGGAGATGGAAAAAAAGCTGGAGTGGGACATGAACCCTGAAAATGAACCTGGAAAAACCCCAGACAAGTTAATTTGTGCTGTAAACTGCTCCAGTTCTTTTCATAGAATCATGGAATGGTTTGGGTTGGGAAGGACTTAAAAATCATCCAGTCTAACCCCTCCATGGGACACCTTCCACTATCCCAGGTTGCTTCAAGCCCTGGCCAACCTGGCCATGGACACTTCCAGGGATCCAGGAGCAGCCACAACTTGGGATCTTTAGAGGTCCTTTTCAACCCAAACACAATTTTCTGTAAGAAAGGTCTGGTCTCAGACATTTGGATCAATTAACGTGGGTAAATTGGAATAACACAAAAACATTTTCTCCTTCTCCTTCACTTTAATCATTTTTGGAGCAGCTGGGCAGGGAGCAGGACAGGATATCCATATAGGAACATGTATTTATCCACAAATAAATATTCCTGGTTGGACCTTTTTGATGCACAGAACAGACCCTTTCTGGGCATTTCTCCATATTTAAAAATACATCCTGGCAATCCCAGGGAATAACATCCAGACACTTCCACTTTGGCCCGACAGCCTCCTTTCTTCCCTGATTTTGGATGGCTCCCTGTAACAATGTGCTAAGCTGAGCCTGGGGCTTGCCAAAGCCAAGCTCCTCACCAGGGTGCCCTCCAGCCCGCTGAAGGCTGGCTCTGCTGAACTCTTGGAGGAAGCAAATTCCAGAGGCAAGAGTTCACCCTTGGAGCAGGCACAGAGATGGGAATACTCCTCTGCCACAGGGATTTCAGATTTGTGGTGTCTGGCCCCTGTTTAGAAGTGATAAAATTGTGTTTTGTATAAGATAAGCTTCCTTTTTAAACGTAAATATCTTTCTGGTTGAAAAACAGATCTTCCAAAGGCAAAATATGGAACGAGGAGGTTGCCTGGAGTTTGTGGATAATAGGAACCAAAGCCTCATGAAAGGAACAAGTTGCCCATCCTGTAATCCCTCTGCAAGGCTCACTCAGAAGGTTGTATTTGAGGGAATCACACAGGGAGAGGAATCTAAAAGTAGGACAGAGAGCAGGGGGGAAGAAGAAATGCAAACATGGTCAAAAAAGCAAAAAACATAAAGATTATTTTAATAGAAGTGATACTGAAAGCAAAAATACACTCGTTTGCCCTCTCCCTCATCGGATCATGACACGTGGGCAGGGACACCTTCCACTGTCCCAGGTGGCTCCAAGCCCCAGTGTCCAAGCTGGCCTGGGACACTTCCAGGGATCCAGGGGCAGCCCCAGCTGCTGTGGGCACCCTGTGCCCGGGCCTCTCCTCCCTCAGAGGGAAGAATTCCTTCCGAAAACCCCCTCAGAGTTCAGTCCCTGGAGCCAGGCTGGGTGTGTTCCTCACCAGTCCTGCCTGCCCTGAGCAGCCTTGTGCCAGGCGGGAGGGGTTCCCCCGGTGCAGCCGCAGCTGAGGCAGCAGCAGCTCTGTGTTGTTCCTGACACATCCCTGTGGGAGCAGCTGGACAGGGCTGTGCAGCCAAAGACCCCAAATCACCGCCCACCCAGCAATGGAGCAGCAGCGGAGCACTGGGGCTGTTCTGCTCTTCCTGGGCAGCCCCGCAGGGCTCAGTGCCGAGCAGCTGTGGCTGGAGCCCGGTGTTGGCACGTCCAGCCTCGGGGCTGCTCCTGTGCTTCTCCAGGGCAGGGGCTTTCTCCGGGATTAAGTTTTCCTTCTTCTGTAGGATAACTTCTACAGAATCCCAGGATCCCTGAGGCTGGAAAAGCCCTCCCAGCCCAGCGAGGCCCAGCTGTGCCCGATGCCCACCTTGTCCCCAGCCCAGAGCACTGAGTGCCACCTCCAGCCCTTCCTGGGACACCTCCAGGGATGGGCACTCCAAACCTCCCTGGGCAGCCCCTGCCAAGGCCTGAGCTCCCTTTCCATGGGGCAATTCCTGCTGCTGTCCACCCTGAGCCTCCCCTGGCCCAGCCTGAGGCCGTTCCCTCTCCTCCTGTCCCTGTTCCCTGGCAGCAGAGCCCGACCCCCCCGGCTGCCCCCTCCTGTCAGAGGGTACACAAGGATTGTTGCTTTCTTAGGCCCTCTCCTGCTCCTCTTTCCTTTCCAAAACCAAATAAGGATCCCTGAAGGATAACAAAGAAATCCCATGAGTTGTTGGGACTGGATGTTCACCAGTTTCTTCTGTCTAAAGGGACAACCAAGTGTTTCCCTCCTCCCTTCCCAATATCCAACAGCAGAGAGTCCCCAGGCCAGCGTTCCTCTCTCTGGGAGCACCAGGAAGGAAGTTTGAGGACTTATCCAGCCCTGAGAGGGGAAGGCAGGAGTTTTCTTTCCTTCCTCCCTTCCTCTCTTCCTCCATCCCTTTCCTCCCTTTCTTCCCTTTCTTCCCCTTTCTTTCTCTCTCTCTTTCTCTCTCTTTCTCCCTCTCTCTCTCTTTGGTTCTTTTGTTCTTTCTTTTCCATGCCAAAGGAGACTCCTGCAATGGGAAGAGGAATTGTTCTTGGTGGAGCTGCCCTGCAGGGCTCCAGCCCAGAGGAGAGGCTTGGGGAAGAACACGGTCAGGCGCACCAAGAGCTGTGGGAATGGGAAGAACGTGTGACAGCCCAAGAGGTGTCCCAGTGGGAAGCAAATGAGAGAGGGCAGCAGGAGCTGGAACGGGAAGAGGATGAGAGATGCCACAAGCTGTCCCTACGGACAGATGTGAGAGCCCCAGAGGATTCCCAATGGGACGATGTCCGAGAGCTGGCCCAGAGGGAAGAGCGAGTGAGCAGCCAGGAGCTGTCCCCATGGGGCCCTGACATCAGCTCCAAGATCTGGGACAGAGCCTTGAGCCCCGTGAGTGAGGAGGAGCCCCAGCCTTGTCCCCCAGAGGGGCCCGGCTCTGCCAGCCCCGTGGGCACAGCGGTGGCAGCAGAGGCAGCGCCTGCCCTGCCCAGCGCCTCTCCTGCCCCGGGCAGTGCCACGGAGGCCGAGCCGGCAGCTGCTGCCCCGGCCGGAGCTGCAGAGGAGGAGGAGCCCCAGAGCCCACCCAGCGTCCCCTTCAACAGCCCGGCCAGCAGCCAGGCTTCAGCGTACCAGGAGCAGAACATCACCGGGGACATGCTGAGCCAGGCGCTGCTGGAGCTGCTGGAGCTGAGGCAGCAGCGGGAGGAAGAGTATGCCCTGCAACAATGGATGGCTGTAGAAGCAACAGGTACAGCCCAAGGGGAAGAGAGCCCGGTGCCTGCCCCGCACAGCTCGCCCAGCCCCTCGCCCGCCCCGCTGGGAGCCCAGGCCCTCAGGGAGCAGCAGGAGGGGACAGCAGCAGGGTCAGTGCTGGCACTGCAGGAGAGGATGGAGGACTCGGATGAGGAAATGAAATACTGGCAGTTCCTGGATGATCTGGAGTCACTCACAGGACAGAGCACTTCGTCCAGAGGGGGGATCCCAGTGCTCGCCACCTGTGAGGCCTCGGTTGAGTGCCCGGCACTGGAGCCGTGCAGCCAAGGGCCGGTGCCTGCCCCGCACAGCTCGCCCAGCCCCTCGCCCGCCCCGCTGGGAGCCCAGGCCCTGCGCGGGCAGCCGGCTGCCCCCAGGAAACGACCCTCCCGCTTCAGGCGGGCGCTGCGGGCGCTGCGGGGGCCGTGCCCGTGTCCCTGCCTGGTGCCACAGCCGGAGGAGTAGCACACACAGGGCACCCACAGCAGGGATCGCTCCCAGAGCCTCCCTCCCTGCGGGGCTGCGGCACACCCGGGGCTGCCGGCACCACTGGGAGCTGGGTCACAAACAGCAACAGGAACGACGAGGACGAAGAAGACAAAGATGGAGAAGACTAACTCTAAGAAGACAATGAAGATATTGAAGAAGAGCAATAGGAATAAGAAGGTAGGGTGAAGACATGGACAAGAAGAAAGGGTACCCCAACTCCCAGCTTCTGGAATCCAATGTTGTGTCATGGTCACCAGTTTGGTTGCAGCAGGAATCTGCACAGGAGGCATTTGCACTGTGACAACAGGAGCAACTCTGATTTTGCTCCTTGCGTGCTGCCATGCAGCCTCGGAGAGGAGAGATGCTTTTGAGCACGTGTGAATCCTCCACTTGTTCCACATTGACTCTGAAGCTTTGTACCCAGCTGTTGGTTTTTTCCCGACCTTGCTCATTTTAGCTTCAACGTTTGCAAAAGCAAGCAGATCACAGGGAACAAGAAATTTAAAATTTTTAAAAAGCAAGAGCAACAAGTGACAGAACTGCAGAAGAAAGATTTTTTAATAGAATAGTTTTTCTTTTTTTATATCTCTTGTCAGTAGAGATGCTGCTCCTAACTACCTCTCTCTGACTTTTGACCCACATGTGTTTCTAATTATAACTTTCTAGTATTTGTTATGATTTGGAACCCCACATACAACAGACGAGTGCCATCGATAGTAGTTTTCTCTCCCAAACAGGCTAAAGCACTCGTTTCTTTCTGCCGAAGAGGCGGAACCCCGTGTGTTTCGTGTGCCATCGCACAGCCCGGCGCCGGTATCTGCACAGGGCATTTAGGGCCTGGGGCAGCCGTGTGGCGATGCTGCCGCAGCCGAGCCCAGCCCTTGGGGCCGCTGTCCGTGTGCATTTGGAAGCGCACGGACACAATTCCCAGCCCCGTCCGGCTTTGTGCTTCATGTTCCTGTTGCCTGTGCGGGCGGAGCGGGGCCGGCGGGAGCCGCGCTCCCCTCAGAGCCCCTGAGGGCGGCAGCAATGGCGGCGCCGCTCCCTCAGCGCCCGGGCCCGGCCCCGGCGGGCGGGGAGCGCTCGGCAGCGCCCTGGTGGCAGCAGGGCCCGAGCCCCGGCCCCGGGCTCTGTCCCCGAGGCGCCGCACAGGCGAGGGGAGACCTGCAAGAGTCGCTGCCTGAGGCATTGCCCCGGCCCTGGGGCGGCACCTGGCCCCTGGCCGTGTGGGACCGCGCGAGCTTCTCGTGCTCCCACTTCTCAAGCTGGTCCAGGTGCCTGTGGATGGCCCCGTCCTTGCGCGGTGCCCCTGCCCCGCTCAGCTTCCCGTCCCCTGCAAAGGCGCCGAGGGCGCGCTCGGAGCCGCCGGGTGCCATTGCTAAAGGCGCTGGCGAGCCCCGGGGCCCCGGCAGAGCCCTGAGGGACAGCCCTGGTCCCCGGCCTCCCGCGGGACGCGGAGCCGCTGCCCACGAGTCCCTGGCACGTCCGTGCGGCCAATTCCTCGTGCCCTGCACAGCGCAGCCTGCAAACGCAGGGCTCTGCAGCGTGGGGCTGGGGCTGTCGTGTGGGAGCGTGGCCAAAGGCCCTCAGGGCTCTGGGCACAGCAGGGGCCGCAAGGCCACGAGTCCGGGGCTGTTCCAAGCCAGTTCCTCTCTGCCCCGATGTTTTTGGGGTGCCGGGGATGGCTCTTTGTGACCCAGGCGTGGGGTGTCAGGGCCCTTTGTGATGTGGGACATGGTGGTGGCCAGAGACCCTTGTGACATCAGAGAGCCCGGCCCTGGCTGAGGGTATCTAAGGGACGCAGAGCCCTGCGGTGCCCATCACAGGAGCGCCGTTCTCTGAGGAGGAAGCAGCTCCCTGTGCTCATCTGCTCTAGAGAGCAACGGAGATTATTGAAAACATGGGGAAGGAGAAGCCCAACTCCAAGCCCGCCCAAGGCCAACTGCTGAGCCTGTGGAGGAGGCCAGGAGTGAGGGATGAGGCAGGAAGGAGAGGCCAGTGGACAGAGAGGGCCAGGATCTTTGCTCTGCCAAGGGAGCCCTCTCCGTCCCACGCCGCCTCCTCCTCACCAACGCACATCAAGCTGCCGCCAGTGCACCTCGGGCAGCCAAAGGTGGGACCCGGAAAGCTCCAACACCTCAAGGTCCCACAGGTGGAGCTCGGGCAGCCGCGGGCAGCGCCGCAGGGCAGCCGGAGCCAGGCCCTGTCCCTCCGTGGGGACACGCTGCCACCGCTGCCGCCTCTGCCACAGCTGGCACCGCTGCCACCACGGCCCTGCCTGGTGAGCCCCAGGGACACTCGGAGCTGGGACACAGAGCTGGGGAGTGCAGGGGAGAAGGGGCCTCAGCCCCGCAGCCCCTGTCCTTGGCAGCCATATGCCCCCGTGCCCAGGGTGTTCTTGCCCCCGCTCAGGGTGGCCCAGGAGGGCACAGCCCGAGTGTCCCTGAGCCCTAAGCTGCTGCCTGTGCCACCCATTCCCTCGGGGACTCCTGCCATGGAGTGCAGCGTCACTGTCACGGGTCTGGAGAAACAGGATTCCCAAAGGGAAAATGACAGCGAGCTGTCCCAAGGGGAAAACAGCAGCGAGCAGGAGCTGTCCCCAGTGACAGAAGACAGCGAGCTCTTCCCAGGGGACAGCACGAGTGATGAGGAGCTGTCCCCAGTGACAGAAGACAGCGAGCTCTTCCCAGGGGACAGCAACACTGACCCGGAGCTGTCCCCAGTGGAAGACACCATTGAAGTCGTTACAGGGGGCAGCACAAGTGACCTGGAGCTCTCTGAAATGGAAGAGGCCATCGAGGTCATTCCACAGGACAGCCCGAGTGACCAGGAGCTGTCCGAAGTGGAAGAGGCCATCGAGGTCATTCCAGGGGACAGCCCGAGTGACCGGGAGCCGTCCCCAGTGGACGCGGCCATCCCCGACATGGACCGAGAGATTTCCCAGTGGGCAGCTGCTGCAACAGGTACAGCCCAAGGGGAAGAGAGCCCGGTGCCTGCCCCGCACAGCTCGCCCAGCCCCTCGCCCGCCCCGCTGGGAGCCCAGGCCCTCAGGGAGCAGCAGGAGGGGACAGCAGCAGGGTCAGTGCTGGCAGTGCAGAAGAGGATGGAAGACTCAGACGAGGAAATGAAATATTGGCAGTTCTTGGATGACCTGGAGCCTTTCCTGGTGAGAGACCCGGAGCTGTCCGAGGGGGAAGGTGAGGAAGAGGCAGAGCTGTCCCTGGGAGAAATTAACAACTCCCAAGAAATGTCCCAGGGGAAAGAGTGCCCTGAGCAGGAGACGTCCCAGGAAGTGTCCGACTGGGAAGAATACTTGGAGCGAGGGCTGTCCCAAGGAGATGTCAACAGCTGTGAAGAACTTTCTGACTGGGAAGAACACATTGGCCAAGACCTTTCCCAAGGGGAAACCTGCATTGGCCAAGACGTGTCCAGAGGGAACGGCAGCAGACCCTCAGCACAGTCCAGCTGGGAAGATGACAGCGACAAGGAGCTCGTGCAGGAGATCTGGGAAGAGGAGACCGAGCACGGCATCGGGACCAAGCCCTTGCACCCAGAGGACGACGAGTGGGACGAGCTGGGTGTCCTGGAGCTGCCCCCAGAAGAGCAAAACCGGGGAGGTTTTGCGGCACTGGGGCTCCCAGTGCCTGTCCCCCGTGAGGCCTGGGTTGAGGGCCCGGCACCGGAGCCGTGCAGCCCAGGGCCGCTCTGTGCCTCGCCCGCGGCCCTGCAAGGCCGAGGCCCCGTGGGACACGCGGCTTCTCCTGCCCTCGAGGAGCCGGTGCCAGAGGCAGGGACAGAGAGCCCGGTGCCTGCCCCCAGGAAACGTCCCTCCCGCTTCAGGCGGGCGCTGCGGGGGCTGTTCCGGTGCCCCTGCCTGGCGCCACAGCCCGAGGACTGAAACAGACGAGGAGGAGGATGAAGAAGATGAAGACAATGAGGAAGAAGACGAAGAAGATGAAGACGAAGAACTGGATGAAGATGACGAGGACAACAAAGAAGAAGATGAAGAAGACAAAGAAGACGAAGAAGACGGAGAAGATGGAGAAGAAGAAGAGGAGGAAGAAGACGAAGAGGACGAAGAAGACGAAGAGGACGAAGAAGACAAAGAAGACGGAAGAGACTTATTTAAGAATACATAGAAGGAGAATAGTAATAAGGATTTAAAAATACATAGAAGAAGAAGAAGAGGAATAGGAATAGGAATAAGAATTTAAAAATAGTTAGAAGAAGAAGAGTAATAGGAATAAGAATTTAGAAATACGTAGAAGAAGCAGAGAAGGAGTAGTAAGAAGAAGGAGAATAAGAAGAAGAATTTAAGAATACAAAAGTAAAGAGAAAATTTAATAGATAAGTAAAATTAGGAAATAATTTCTTTTATTACATATTGCATATTTATATTACAGTCTATGAAATAAAAACATGAATATACAATTTGTTGTAATTGCAATACATTATCATTTCCCAGGAAACAACCAAAGAAAGACAGGACACTGTTCCATTGCTGGAGAATTTGTGTATTTTCTAATAAAGCGTGCAAGGCACGAGAAAAGAGTGCCGGGTTTCACTTCTCGTCTCTCAGAGGTACCGATGCATTCTCACACTCAGCCCCAGGGAGTCCCTGCGAGCAGCGGCTGCTCAGCCCCAGCGGCAGCGGGAGAGCTCCCGGCCGGGCCGGCAGGGCAGGGCTGTCCCTGCTCGCCCAAGGCGAACGAAA
Organism: Corvus hawaiiensis; assembly: GCF_020740725.1. Taxonomy (NCBI): domain Eukaryota; kingdom Metazoa; phylum Chordata; class Aves; order Passeriformes; family Corvidae; genus Corvus; species Corvus hawaiiensis. Next base: position 121,574,063 of record NC_063214.1, read on the forward strand.
GCCGCCCGCGGAGCCCGGCTGGCAGAGAGCTGTGCTGGGAACGCCTTTGCAGCGGGGCTGCGCAGCCGGGACAGCGGAGCCGCCGCAGCCGCGCTCCGGCGCTGAGCACGGCCAGGGAGCCGAGCTGCCTTAGGAAGGAGCGCGAGTGTGGCGTGGGCAGGGAGGAACGGCTGCTGCTGCCCAGGCTCGCTGCGCCTGGAAAGTGCTGGGAAGGCTCTTCTCACCATTCGCACTTCTCTTCTGCACACAAAGGATCCGCCGGAAGGAACTTGCAGGTGCCCCTGTGCCTAAAGCCTCGCCCCTCTGCTCCCTTGTCCTGGCCCAGGGCCTGCTCAGCAGAAAGCAGCCGTGGGGTCACTTCTGGAGCCCGTCCGACTTCTCCAGCGACAGAACGGGTGGCGTTGGCAGGGGCCTTAAAGCTCATGTAGTTCCAGCTGATTATCTCCGGCTCTGTGTCTCCCCCTCTCTGACAGGTGTTTGCTCTTTCTCCCTCCCACTTCTTGAGAAATCAAGTCTGTGTTGTTGGGTAAGATCCCAATGTTGCCGTCCTCTGGTCTCATTTGCCCTTAAGTGGGGCAGAGGCATCTCTCCCTCACCTGATCGTGACACGTGGGCAGGGACACCTTCCACTGTCCCAGGTGGCTCCAAGCCCCAATGTCCAAGTTTTCTGTTGTTTTAGGATAACTTGCACAGAATCCCAGAATCCCTGAGGCTGGAAAAGCCCTCCCAGCCCATTGAGGCCCAGCTGTGCCCGATGCCCGCCTTGTCCCCAGCCCAGAGCACCTCCAGGGATGGGCACTCCTCTTCAGCCCCTGCAGCAGCTCCGTGTCTGGCAGGAGGCTCAGGTCCTTCCCAGCCTTTGGGGCGCCGGTGCCGTCCCGCTGAGGCTGCGCTCGGTGCGGCCCCGCGGCGCTGCCGGGTCCCGCTGTGCCCTTTGGCTCCGGGGCCGTGTCCCTGCATCCCTGCAGGTCCCTGAGCACGGGCACATGCGGCCGGTGGCTGCTGGTGGCCGTGCTGGTGGCCGTGTCCCCGCTGCTGGCAGGAGCCACCGGGGGTGCTGCCGGCAGCTTGGGGGCACCTGGCCTTGGTGGCCCTCCTGTTGCACCCCGAGGGGGGCAATGACACCCTCGCAGATTCGTCCCAGGAACGAGAACTGGTCTTGGAAACAAAGGCCTCGTGTTGGCATGAGGTGTTTGCTGGGTTTTTCATCACTTTTAGTTATGAGTTGTGATTTTTGTTGTTCAGGGAACCAGCAGGGCCAGATAATCTTCTCTTCGTTCAGGCACACTGAGTGCAGCTATTGTAAGTAAGTGCTGGTGGTTTGGGCTTTTACAGAGCCAGAGGAAATCTCCCAGGCTGGGAGATGTCTGGAGAGGGACTTTGGACAAGGACATGGGCTGATAGGAGAAGAAGGAAAGGCTTTAAGCTGGAGGAAGGCAGGGCTGGATGGGAGATTGGGCAGGAATTGTTCCCTGGGAGGGTGGGCAGGCCCTGGCACAGGGTGCCCAGAGCAGCTGGGGCTGCCCCTGGATCCCTGGCAGTGCCCAAGGCCAGGCTGGACATTGGGGCTTGGAGCAGCCTGGGACAGTGGGAGGTGTCCCTGCCATGGCAGGGGTGGGATGGGATAATTTTAAGATCTCTTCCAAGCCAAACCATGCTGGGATTCACGTCCCTAATACTAATGGAATATATTCAATATGCAGTTCTAATTAGATGCTTATAAATGCCTGTTTAAATTAACTATTTAAACTCTCCAGGATAATCTGTGGGCTTCCAAGCTGCAGTTAACTCTGCCCCCATATCCCATAGATAACATTTTAAAGGAATTATTTGACAAGTGGCACTTTCCAGGTGAATTTAAATGGATTTCCTGTCCAAGACAGGAGCATTTTGCTGTGAAGGAACCAAGGCAGAGCAGTAAAAAGATTTTCAAGTCAGCACAGCCAGCGCTGTTTTCTGTCTGCGTGGTAAAAAATGCAGGTGAGACACAAGCCCCCAAATTTAAACCATTTTCTTGTGCTGAGACATCTTTTTGGGTCTCCCCAAAGTTGGTGGAGGGCTCCAGGGGATGGCAGCTGGTGGAGAGGTGGCCTGTGAGGAAATGTAGAGCAGATCAAACAGCAGAACCACAGAGTGCAAGGTTTGGTGATATTCAAAACAAGTCTCAGAGAGAGTTTGTGGTGCGGTTTCTGCTTCCACTCTGCTCCTGGAGCCTTCAGAACTCTGTGGTGAAGGTTTTCAGCTTCCTTTTCCCTCAGTTCCTAGAAATAAATGTCAACAGGTTTCAAACTCCCAAAAGATGAGGCAATTTTTGGGCAGCACAAAACTTTAGTGAGGTATTGAAGGGGCTGAGCTCTGCCTTAGCCAGGTGAGGGAATTCTCCCAATAAATGTCTCCAGCTGAGCATGGGGAGCATGGAACAGATGTCCCTGTGCTTGAACATGTCCAGGGGAAGCCTGAAATCCTGCACGTTTGAATGCCTGACCCTTCAGAGGAGTCATTTTCCCCCTGTCTTAAATTTTTACTGCTGTGGCCTTTTTTTAATCCCTCTATATTCAGTAAGAAAAGGGATTTAGAGAAATGTACATAAACTGAATTAATGTCTGTAAACATCTGAAGGAACTTGGCAATCCACTGTCAAGTGGCCTGGTAAAAGGTGTTGAGTGATCCTACAGATATAGGAGTCTGCCTGGTTTCCCACTCTTCTTTTCTTTTCTTTTTTCTTTTTTCTTTTCTTTTCTTTTCTTTTCTTTTCTTTTCTTTTCTTTTCTTTTCTTTTCTTTTCTTTTCTTTTCTTTTCTTTTCTTTTCTTTTCTTTTCTTTTCTTTTCTTTTCTTTTCTTTTCTTTTCTTTTCTTTTCTTTTCTTTTCTTTTTTCTTTTTTCTCTTTTCTTTTCTTTTCTTTTCTTTTCTTTTCTTTTCTCTTTTCTTTTTTCTTTTCTTTTCTTTTCTTTTCTTTTCTTTTCTTTTCTTTTCTTTTCTTTTCTTTTCTTTTCTTTTCTTTTCTTTTCTTTTCTTTTCTTTTCTTTTCTTTTCTTTTCTTTTCTTTTCTTTTCTTTTCTTTTCTTTTCTTTTCTTTTCTTTTCTTTTCTTTTCTTTTCTTTTCTTTTCTTTTCTTTTCTTTTCTCTTCTCCTCTCCTCTCCTCTCCTCTCCTCTCCTCTCCTCTCCTCTCCTCTCCTCTCCTCTCCTCTCCTCTCCTCTCCTCTCCTCTCTTCTCTCCTCTCCTCTCCTCTCCTCTTCTTTCTTTCTTTCCTCTTCTCTTTCTCTCTTTTCCTTCCTTCCTTCCTTCCTTCCTTCCTGCCTTCCTTCCTTCCTTCCTTCCTTCCTGCCTTCCTTCCTTCCTGCCTTCCTTCCTTCCTTCCTTCCTTCCTTCCTTCCTTCCTTCCTTCCTCCCTCCCTCCCTCCCTCCCTCCCTTCCTCCCTTCCTCCTTTCCCTTTCCCTAACCCTTCCCTTAACCCTTCCCTCCCCTCCCCCCTTCCCCTTTCCTTCTCACACACACACACACATGCAAAAAACTCATTCACATTTTAAAACTTAATTAACCAACCAAATTAAAGCTTCTTTTAGATTTTGGGCACTTTAACACAGATAATTCACCCACATTTCCAGCTGGTAACATTTGTTTTCTGTTATCTGCAAACAGCTCAGCCTTGGAGGCTCACAAGATAAAGTGGAGTCACTCAGGACATTGCTCTGTCCCCCACAGCTCTGTCACCCTCAGGAGTTTGGGAAAGCTGTGGGGACAGAGCTTGGACTCCCCAAAATCCACATCTGCCAAGAGGAGTCCATCAAAAGGAAAAATATCCCAGCTTGGAGCCTCTGGAGTGCATATTGTGCCTAATTTATCCTTGGAGAGGAAGCAAAGTCAATTCTCTGCAAAGGGTCATCAATCCTAGAGCCCATAGTGCTGGAAAAGTCCTTCCATAGAAATTATCCTGGATTATCCATCCAGGTGTTAGACTGGGGTGTAAAACAACAGGAGGTTTTCCAGAAGCTTCAACAGCTTCCCTGAGCAGCACTCACAGAATTCCAGAATGGTTTGGCTGGAAGGGACCTTAAAAATCATCCAGTTCCATGGGCAGGGACACCTTCCACTATGCCAGGTTCTCCAGCCTGGCCTTGGGCACTGCCAGGGATCCAGGGGCAGCCCCAGCTGCTCTGGGCACCCTGTGCCAGGGCCTGCCCACCCTCCCAGGGAACAAATCCTGCCCAATATCCCACCCCTCCCTGGCCTCCTTCTGTTTGAAACCACTGCCCTCCCTCAGTGGTTTTAAGTTTTTGACCTCAGTGGTTGAGTTCTGGTTTGGGTCCGTTTGGTTTTTAATTTAGGAAACCCCTGAACTTCCAGTTCTTCCCAGCTGATCCCGAGTGGTTCAAGTGCTGCAGTACTTGGATTGTGCCTTTTCCTGGAGGAAGTGGGGAATGCCCTTAGGAAGCTCCTGTGGAAAAGCACGAAGGGCCTCATCTGCAGCCCTCTGTGGCCACGCAGCTGACTGGGAAAATCTGGGGAAATAGGAGGGAAAATGCAAACGAAACCAGCATCCCTGAAATCCACATGGCTTTAAGGAGGTGAACAGAAAATGTTGGGGTTTTAACTGAAAAGCAGAGAAACCTGGAGGATTTCTTATTGTTTCTGAGGGTTTTTTTTTTCCCCTAAACTGCCTCATCCTACCTCATCCCCCTCCCCTGCCTCTGCCGAGCCGCTAAAGGCTTAGAATGGAAATATTTTCTGTATGGATGTAGTGGAAAACACCCGCTCCAACCGGATGCTGGAGATCAGGAGGCCTGACCCGGAATCTGTGCTGGGGCACACATGAAAGCAGGGAAATTTCATTCACCGAGGTTTTCTGGAAGCAGCTCCCTCCTGCCGGAGCGGAGTCACGCACACGCCGGCTCCGACGCTCCCACAGCAATTCCAGAGCTTTTCAAGCTTCATCCTGCATGGACAGAGGCCACGAGGACTGGGAATAATTACCAGCTGGAGAAGATGTTCGTCTGCAAGGGGGAAGTTTTGCCAGCTCCTAGGAGAAGAAGCACAATCAATCCCACGCCTCCTTGTTTTCCTTGTTTTCCTTCCCTTCATCGCTGCGGTTCCGACTGATTTTGATTACTCTGGCGCCAAACAAATGAAAACATTTCATGGCCATTTAGTCACTGGGAAGAAAGGGAAAAATGCCTGGCTGCTGGATGTTTATAAATATGGAAAAGGGGCATGGCTCTTCCCTGCCCAGAGCCGCAGTTGGAAAAGCCAATTCCAGCAGGAAGAACCTGACTCAGCTCCCGCTGGCTCAGGGGGTTTGAGCCTCGGGAAAAAGGGAATAGCACTGCTGTCCTCATGCCAGCTTCCAGCTTGTCACAGGTGCTCATCCAGAGGTTTTCCTCCTTGTTGGGCAATGGAACCATGGTGTGATTTGGATTGGAACTCGTTATTTGCTCAAAGTATTCAGAAAGGACCCAAATTTCTGCCCTGCACTGACATGGAAGTGAGCACAAACCTGGGCAAACCACACCTGCATTCCCAGGAAAGCTCTTCCCACCTGTGACCGATGCTCAGCAGTGCCTAAGGATGGAAACTGAGCAGATAAAACTGATTAAAAAGATATAAATGAATATTGCATTTTATTTTGAATACTGGGGTTTCCTCACATATTCCTCAGCTTAGATAATTCCAGGGCTGTTGTCCTGGCCCTGCTATCGAGACAGAACTGGCTAACTCCTACCCTCTGGAATTGCCATTTGAGGTTTGTCTGAAGCTATTATGTCATTGTCCATGGGATGATGTTTCAATTCCACAGACACCGTGTGCGTTGTGCACTATTCCCCAACGGCACAGAAATGCCCCGAGCTTTAAGTGACACAGAAGGAAATCTGCTGTTGATCGCTTCTGTTCAGCTTTGCTGGAGAGAATTTGAATATTTGATTTAATCAGCTTTTCATGTGGCTCCTGTAGCACAGCTGGCTTTCCACTGAAGGCCACAGAAATGTCTGGACAAAAGGCAAACGGAGCTAAAGAGATGGGATAGCTTTTATTTTGCATGTCTGTATGAGGTGCAGTTGTATTTTAGGGCTTCTTCCAAAAAATTGTTCAACCTCACAGCAAATTTGTTCTCTGGCTTGAAAGGGAATAAGGGAATTACCTGCTTTGTACAAAGAAATAAAAGCAAATTAATAGATACAATTCCAGCATTTTCCAGCTTTTTCCAGCAATTCTTTCCTACTCTGTCACCCACATTTTGGGGGAACCTCTGTAGTTGTTCTTCTCTCCGCTGGCTGGACACCAAGGTAGATTTTCATGGAATCCTGGAATGGTTTGGGTTGGAAGAGACCTTAAAGCTCATCCAGTTCCAGCTCCTGCCAGGCACAGGGAACCTTCCACTATCCCAGGTTTCTCAGAGGGAAGCGCTGAACAATCCCACCAATCCAGAGACTTCTTCTTCTCCCCCTGCCTGGGTAAGAGGAAGGTATCCAATACTCCAGTGAGGTTTTCCAGACTTAATTAATCAGTGGGGTTTCATTAACTGCCCTAAAGTGGCACGGGAGGAAAGAGTCGGGAAGAGCTGATGTGCTCCGGATTATCCAGCACCTTATCCCTTCTCGGACCCTTGGCTTCCCACTGCCGAAGAGTAGGATTAGATGGGATCTTGGGCAGGAATTGTTCCCTGGGAGGGTGGGCAGGCCCTGGCACAGGGTGCCCAGAGCAGCTGGGGCTGCCCCTGGATCCCTGGCAGTGCCCAAGGCCAGGCTGGACATTGGGGCTGGGAGCAGCCTGGCACAGTGGGAGGTGTCCCTGCCATGGCAGGGGTGGGATGGGATGATCCTTAAAATCCTTTCCAAGCCAAACCATTCCAGGACTCCATGATTCCAATTTTTATAACTAAATTACCTGGATTCCCCCTCTTTCTAAAGTCAGGTTCTAATGAAAAATACATTTAAATTCTCGGGTTTTACATTAATAGGAAAACAATGAATTCCTTTGGGAAAATATCCCTAAACACATCCTACAAAATAAACAGTGGGGCAAGAGCTCATTATAATATCAGGAGAATCATATCAGGGTGCCTAAATCCAGGGAAAATAAAAAGAGGGAAAATCCTTCTCAGTTGTATCCCATTTGTGAGCAATCCCACGGATCCCAGCGCAGACATTGAGGCAGTGAAAAGAGGTGGCACTTGCCAGTGGAAAAGTTGGAGTGGGACTCTGGAATCTGCCACACATTAGGAGAGAAAAAAAGGGAGAAAAAGGTCACTAAGGTGGGAAGTTATTTGTTTTTCCCAGTGGGAAGCACATCTGATTATGTCTGATTCCAGGGAATAACCCATCCCTGGCACCCACTGAGTTTAAATTTAAACTATTCAGAAAATTTAAAATATTCAGAGATCTTTCCTTTGCCCAAATGTTTCTCGTTATTCCTTTTTCCCCCCCCCATTTTTCTGCCTTTTCCTCTGCTGGCCATAAACATTTGATTCTTTTCAATCCTCCTGCAAAAAAAACCAACTGATGGAACCCCCTGCAAATTCTGTTACTGAAATAAAACAAGTGGAAATAAAGAAATAAAATAGAATTAAATAAATTAATTAATAAATAAATAAAGGAAAGAAATAAAAAAATAATGGAAATAAAGAAATAAAATGGAAATAAATATATTTTAAAAAAGGAAGTTAAAAAATACAATGGAAATAAAGAAATAAATGAAATGGAAATAAAGAAATAAAGGAAATAAACAAAATAGAAACAAATACATAAATAAAGGAAATAAATAAAGAAATAAATAATGGAAATAAATTAAATAGTGGATATAAAGAAATAAGTAAAATGGAAATAAAGAAATAAAGGAAATAAAGAAATAAAGGAAATCAATTAATGGAAATAAATAAGGAAATAATATGGAAATAAAGAAATACAATCAAAATAAAGAAATAAAATGGGAATAAATAAAGAAATGAAATTGAAATGAATAAAGAAATAAAATGGAAATAAATAAAAGAGTTCTTGTATCCAGGGAGAAAAAGGACCAAAAGTGGTGGGAATGATTTATCGGAACATTCCCCAGCAGCCACTGATGCAGAATTTTTGGGATGGAGGCAAACCAGGAAGACCAGAAGGAAAAAGTTCATTTAGGTCGGGCTTTTTTTTTAGCTGAGTTATTTAATCTGGGTCAGTTTTTGAAATGAAAAGTCAAAACATTTGATTTTCAAACTGCCAGAGTGAAACACTGGGGTGTTGTTTTAAAATATTTCCTGCTCTTCTGTGCTGTGTTGAGTGACAGCCTCAATTCCCAGGCAGATCCAGTTCCTCTGGAATGCCATCTCCGGGTGAATTTTCTCCTCCTCATTTATTTTAATTATTATTTTCATAACCCCTCCACCTCATTCACGAGGTTCTGAGAAGCCACCGTGCTCTGACACTGCAGGATGGAGGGAGACTCATGCAGGTGATGAAAGGCTGAAGCTTTCCCTTTGGCTTCCAGAAAAGTGGGAAGCAAAGGAGAGTGCGGATGGAAAATAGAAATTCTGTCTGGAGCAGGACACGCACTCAGCTCTGGCTTCTCTCAGGTTTCCCTCTCTGTGCCAAAACCCTCAGCACAGAAAGCTGGGACAGGGAGAACCTGTACTGTGTGGCTTTTGAAGTTGGTGAGAATCCCAGAATCCCAAAATCCCTGAGGTTGGAGCTTCAAGACCGTGGGGTTCCAGCTGTGCCCGATGCCCACCTTGTCCCCAGCCCAGAGCACTGAGTGCCACCTCCAGCCCTTCCTGGGACACCTCCAGGGATGGGCACTCCAAACCTCCCTGGGCAGCCCCTGCCAAGGCCTGAGCTCCCTTTCCCTGGGGAAATTCCTGCTGCTGTCCACCCTGAGCCTGCCCTGGCCCAGCCTGAGGCCGTTCCCTCTCCTCCTGTCCCTGTTCCCTGGCAGCAGAGCCCGACCCCCCCGGCTGCCCCCTCCTGTCAGGGACTTGTGCAGAGCCACAAGGTCCCCCCTGAGCCTCCTTTGCTCCAGCCTGAGCCCCTTTCCCAGCTCCCTCAGCCGCTCCTGGGGCTCCAGCCCCTTCCCAGCTCCCTTCCCTGCCCTGGACACGCTCCAGCCCCTCCAGGGCTCTCCTGCAGGAGCCAGAACTGGGCACAGCCCTCGAGGGGCCTCTCAGTGCCCAGCACAGAGGGACAAATCTCACTCATTAAAAAGCAAACGCTGCCTAAATCCCACTAACATTAATTTTTTAAGGACCTGTTTTTACATTAATTACAGGACAGCTTTAAAAAAAAACTTAGATTGGCATTAACAGTGGCACAGCAACACTTGGATGCCCTCCCTGAGGCCAGAATTAAGAACAATTCTGTTTATCCCTCTCCTCTGAGCTATGCCAGCCACGCTGAGGGCACATTTTGACACAGATTTATTGGGAGGCTGCAGGAACAGCTGAGGTGCACCCAGCATAACACAGCTCTGTGGTGGATGGAGCATTTCTAGCAACCCTTCCCCACTTTTTTGGGATTCATGGTTTTGCTGGTGGATGTAGAAGAGGCCTGGGAGAAGAGCAGCTCATCCTCTTGCTTAAGCGTAGCAGAGACCCACATGGCTCAGTGCTTTCCTTGGAAATTCGGGGTGGTTAGACCTTAATAAAGCATTCCTTGGGAACTCAAGGTGGTCAGACCTTAATAAATCCCATTCCACGTGCTATTTCCAGCTGCCTGTTGGCAAATCGGGGTCTGGAGTGACAGGAGACACTCGAGCTTCTCCCTTGCATCATCTGCAGCCAGGAGGTGACAAAAGCAGCCCAACTGTTCCTTGTCCCTCAGCTGTGCCCCAGCCCTGGCAGCCCTGGGTGTCCATCCCAGCCCTGGCAGCATTCCTACCCCAGCCTGCTGAGTGCCAGGAAGAGAGAAATGAATGCAGCACCAACCAGAGAATCAGGGAATTGTAGAATCCCGGAATGGTTTGGGTTGGAAGGGACCTTAAAGATCATCTCATTCCAACCCCCTGCCGTGGGCAGGGATGGATCACGTTGCTCAGGGCTCCAAAAAGAGATTTCAGGCTCTGATGGTTTTTGTCTTCTGAGCATCCAGGGATTAGAGATCCTTCAGGAAGAGTTTCTTTCCCAGATGACAGGAGAGACAGTAAGAAATGAAGGAGTCTGATATCCTGCCACAGAGCACATCCCTGCAGCAGCCAGGTTCCTTGGATACCCTCAAACACATTCCTGTTGGCCTCATCTCCAACCTGATGGCATTTAAAATCTTCATCATTCATCCTTCATCCCGACGGCCAGCTCCGATCTCTGCTCCCGGGGACAGGGACAGCAGCCAGGGAGCGGCTGGAGCTGGGCCAGGGCAGGGTTAGGTTGGATTTTAGGGAAAGGTTCTTCCCCCAGAGGCTGCTGGGCACTGCCCAGGCTCCCCAGGGAATGGGCACGGCCCCGAGGCTGCCAGAGCTCCAGGAGCGTTTGGACAGCGCTGCCAGGGATGCCCAGGCTGGGATTGTTGGGGGGTCTGGGCAGGGCCAGGGGTGGGACTGGCTGATCCCTGTGGGTGCCTTACTCAGGATATTCCAGGATTCCACAATCCCTTGTCCTGCCTGTTGGGACAGAGCAGATACTCCCTCACCGTTAACTCAGCACTTTACTCATCTCCTCCGTATCCCGATTTAAAAATCTTTTCCCGTGGTGACAAACTTGAAATCTGGGGGTTTGTCTTCCCGCAGGTGAATGTGCCACGAGCTCCTGGAATTCTGCTCCTTGAATCCAACTTTCATCATCGCCTTTTTGGGGCGGCGACCCTTCGAAAGTGAAGCCAAAATTCGGTGCCGCCGGCCTGAGCTCCCTCTGCCGGTGCCGGTCCCGCAGCGCCCGCCCGGATCCCGCCCGGATCCCGCCCGGAGCTGAGCCGGGAGCCGGGATGCGCTTCCCGGGAGCCGGCCCCGCTGGCAGGTGAACGCTCGTTGGGTTGTTTGGATAGGAGTGGAAGGAATCCAGCTCCGGAGTGGGAAGAGGTTTATCCCGATCCAGGCAAAAAGTTGGCGGCAGGATCTGGAAGAACTGGGAAGTAAAAACACCCCTTGATTCAGGATTGAGCCAAGCTCAGAGCATGGGGGTGAAGTGGCCTAAGTTGCCTGTTCTTGCTGCTCAGAATTGCTCTGGGTTGTTTCTTCAGGAAGTTCATTTGGGAAAATATCCCGATTTCCTAGGTAATGTGTGTTGCTGGAACTGCCGAATCCTTTTGCATCACGAGAAGCTTTTTGGGGTTGTTCAGGCTGGAGAAGAGAAGGCTCTGGGGAGACCTCAGAGCCCCTTCCAGTGCCTAAAGGGGCTCCAGGAGAGCTGGAGAGGGACGTGGGATAAAGGATGGAGGGACAGGACACAGGGAATGGTGTTAAACTGGAGGAGGGAAGGTTTAGGTTGGATTTTAGGATGAAATTGTTCCCTGGGAGGGTGGGCAGGCCCTGGCACAGGGTGCCCAGAGCAGCTGGGGCTGCCCCTGGATCCCTGGCAGTGCCCAAGGCCAGGCTGGACATTGGGGCTTGGAGCAGCCTGGGACAGTGGGAGGTGTCCCTGCCCATGGCAGGGGTAGAACAAGGTGGTTTTAGGTCTCTTCCAACCCAAACCAGGATTCTTTAAGCCTCTGATTCAGCAAATTGCCTTTTATTTAAAGGAAAATCTACTGCACACACCCCCAGAGCTCCCACTAACTCCAGGAGGAAGCCAGGATGCCCTGGCAGGGTTTCCACAAGAAATTCAGGCAGTGCCAGGACTCCGCTTCCAGAGTTGCAATAAGCAGAGAAATCCAAGTGGATGAATCCAACCTCCTTTTGTCCAGGAATTCCCACTCCATGGAGCAGTAACTGAATTTTCTCCTCACTTCTTCACTGTCACAGCCAGAGACAAAACTTCCAATTGATTATTGGTTTAGGCTTTTTATTTGGCACTTCTTTTCTTCTTATTCTTCTTTTGGGGAGGGAGAAGACAACGAAAGAATAGGAATTGTGCTCAGGAAGGATTGTTGGATTGGACCCCATGGAAGTAACCACCAAGGTTTCCTGTGATAGTCCAGCACTCCTTGGAGGGTGCCATCACAGAGATTCCAAATAAAGTTGGGAATTTTTAATCTCCCCTTTTTTTCCCCTTTTTTTTTTTTTTTTTAATAAATGTGGGAACTTTTAAATCTCCCCTTTTTGCTTTTCCATTTTCTTGAAAAGAGAAATACCGTTACAGAGCTCTTTCCGCAGGCAGGGGTCTTCTTCCCTCCGGCTGATTCCCAATATTTTCCAGGATGAGCTCCACATCCTGCTGCCTTTGCAGCAGCCTCAAACCCAGGCTTGAATTGCTATGGAATAAGCAGCAATGAACTCGCTATCAAAATAAGCAGGGGCTCCAAAAAAACCACAAACAACCAAACAAGAGGAGTCGAACTAACTCAGCAAAGATCTTTTGGAGCACCAGGGCTGGTGAATCACCACTTTTTCCCTCCCTCAGCAACTCCATCCCTGCCTGGAGCCCCGGGAAGGGCAGGTGGAGTGGGGAGGGCATGACTTCAGAAAGTTAAAAAAAAAACCTTTAAAAAAAAAAAAGGCAGAAAGTCGACATCACCCCAGTCATGTGATGCCAAAGGACCAATGGAGGCAGGTCCTGGAAAGGGGAACAGTTAAATTTGTAATTTGGGTTGTGTGAAACACTTCTTTGGGCCTCATAAACAACCACAGAACCACAAGTTGGGTACGGAGGCAGTCACCCAAGAGCGGGTCCGGGATATTGGTCAGCAGGGAGGGCGAATCGTTGTGCCTGCAAACCACAGGGTTTCGGAGGCTGGTAAGCATCATCAACCACAACCAAGCCGCTCTTTTTTTTTTTCCCTCCTTCTTTTTAAGAAACAATTTCGGAGTTCTTTGAGCGAAAGTACCTCAGGATCCGCTCCCGAGGCGCCGGGATGGAGCCGAGCGGGATGGCTGGGAGGAGGGTGGTGGCAATGACCAGTCTTCATTTTGCACTCCCCAAGGTGGAAGGAACCCTAAATTCCCTGCCAGTGAAGAGAGAGTGAGTTTTAAAGAGGAAACAATGGCTTCAAACAGCATTTTTGAGTCACTTCCTTCTTACCAGCACTTCTTGAGAGGTAAGTGCCATTCAGAATTTCTAAATGTATTTTTGGTTTTCCCGTGGTTCAGAAAATGCATGTTTGGGGAGGATCTGGTGTAGTACATGGGGTTTTTTTCCACTTCAGTTTTCTTTGAGTTGATATCTGAGCTTGCAGAAATATCATCTCGTTGCTTATCAGTTAAAGAGATTACAGCAAGGACTCGTTTAAGCTGTTCAAACAACCATGGCATGCTCGTGAATTTGCTCTTTCCAAATCCTAGTGGGCTCGGATAACTCCTGGGAATTACTGCAGGTACAAGAGTGGCAGCACAAGTCCCTTTCTGGCTCTTTTCCGGGGACTTTTTGAGCTGCTGCCATGACAAATGACAGCCAACAGCACCCGACACGCCGTGCAGGGAGGGAGCAGCAGAGCATGATTTAGGCTGGGCTTAAGCCTCAGAAAAAAAGCTTAGGAACCTGCTTAAAGTTTGCCGCAACTCACGTGGCTCGGGGAAAGGAGCGGTGGGATGGACTCGGAGGCTCTGTGGATGCTCTGATGGCTGCAGGAGCAGCTGCAGCCCTGGAAGTGCTCCGGGAGGAATGGAAGGGCTTCACCCAGCAATCTGCGTTTTGTCACCAGTGACCAAGAGGTTGTAACGTTCTTGTAATGTTCTCATCACCCCCTGTGGAGCTGATGCTTTAGTCATGGCTTATTCATGCAGCCCAGCCAGGCAGCGGCACGGGCAACTTCTCTGCTTCCTGGGAATTACCTCCCTAAATCCCTCCTGGAGCTGAACTTTTCCCCTCGCCACGCAAGCCTGTCCCGCAGCAGGGCTGTGCCCACGTGGGTGACAAGGACACGGAGCCTGTCACAGCCCGGGCTTGGCCAGAGAGCAGCACTTCAGAGCTGGTTCTAGTCCCAGACTCCCCGGCCGCGCTGGGTGTGAGTCAGGAGTTTATTCCCATTAATAAGCGGGAATGCGGAATGCTGCTCCCAGCTGCTGTGTCACCACCGGCAGCAGCTCCTGCCACCCCGAGGGTCACAGCTCCCCGAGAGGGACACAGGCAGAGGGCAGCCTGCTCTAATCCTTCCTGGCTCTGCTGTTCAACTCCTTTTTTTTCCCCCTTCTCCTCATATCCAAAGTTTTTCTCCATCTTTTTCCTGGCACTGCAGCCTGTGAGTCACCAGCACCTTCTTGCCTGGGCGGGGGAGATGCTGAAGGGTGAGCAAGAGGTGCCCAAGTGCTGCCATTGCTCAGCACCCCGAGCAGGGAAAGGAAGCAATACTGCTAAAATAACAAGCAGGATTTTCCTGCCATTCGTCAGCCTTTTTATTATTATTATTATTATTATTATTATTATTATTATTATTATTCTATTTATTTATTTATTTTTTAGCTCAGCAACTGCTTGGTGTTTAATCTGTAGCTCTGGAAGGGTTCTTGAGGAACCTTTGTGCGTCTGATAAAGAGCAGAGTGAACCTTGTGGGGCTGTGCTTGTGCAGTGCCAGAGCACAGCCAGGCCACGGAGCGGGATGGGGAGCAGGGGTTGTGTGCTTGGCAGGAACCCAAAAAATTTGAGAGCAGCTGGTTGAAAACTGAGAGCTGATTTGTCCAGAAAAGGAGGAGTTTCATTAAAGCTGCCTAATCCAGCAAGAGATTTAGCTCAACACCCCAGAATGGGGGTTACTGTTGTCCTTACTACTCATTATTGGCATTAATGTTGCTCCAGCAGCAGTATTTCATTTTCTTTGGGGTCTGGGCTACAAGCATTGCTAGGCTGGAAGTCATCTGGATACCTTAGGAACACCTGGAATGTTCCAGGCCAGGCTGGACGGGGCTTGGAGCAGCCTGGGATAGTGGGAGGTGTCCCTGCCCGTGGCAGGGGGTGGCACTGGACAACCTTTAAGGTCCCTTGCAACCCGAATCATTCCTTGTTTTTATATTTATATAACATTTTCTATTCAGTTCTGGCAGCCCAGGCGCAGATCCTGGCACGTGCCTGGCACAAGATCCTGCAGAACCGTGGGTAAAGAGGTTTTTCCTGCAGAAAACCTCAGGTAAAACACTTCAGTTGAGTTGTAAAACAAATGTTTCATCACCGCAAAAGAACATCGGGTGTGAACATGGAACGGTTTTCCAGCAGTTCCCTTTTTGTTCCTTTCTCCACTCAAACGAACTCCGGGCAGTTTCAAAATCCTGGGCGCAGCAAAAGGAACGTTTGGGCTCGGGAGCAAGAAAAATAATCCTCCCTAGGGTGGGTTGTTCTCACCCTATTTCTCAACAGGGATTGCAAAGAAATGTCCCCAAAGCGCCTCGTTTCTGTTTTTCCCGCCAAAATTTATTGCACTTTCTCCCTCAACCGAAATCGTGAGGGAAAAGGAAAACTGAGTCGTTTTCTCCGTGGATTTCCCTTTATCAGGCCATGCAGCTCTGTGAGAAGGAAATCCATAACTCTTTTTGAGCCTGCTACTACGTGAAAATTGGGAGAAAAAGAGGGGAGTGGGGAAGCAGCAGCATTGTTCCAGCCCCCGAGAGCAGTGACAGGCATAAACCCCTGACATATTAATGGGGTGTGGTTCACCACAAAGGATATGGCCCTTTTTCTATCACACCACACCAGCTCCTCGCTTCTGCCACCAGCTAAAGGAATGAGGATCAGGCTGAAACCTCCTGAATTCTGAGCACGTTCTAAAGAGACCTTTTGGGATGGGGCATCAAAATGAGGCCTGCTGGGGGTCTTGTGTTAAAGAGTGCGCCTGCAGATTTTAAAGGAGGGCTAAAAAATTACATCACACACCCTGCTAATTTTTATAATTTCTAATTTTATAATTTCTTGAGGTTCTTACCTTGTCCTGAAAGATTTCCTAATAATTTTTGCCTATGAAAGAAAACAGAACTAATCTTTTTATGGAGCTCAAAATAGCACCAAGAGTAGTATTTTCCATGTGGGCACTTTTGCCTCGTTTTTGCTGCAAGGTCTAATTCTTCCAATATGCAAAGAAGGTTACTCCTGGTTTTGCATTTGTGATCTACTTTTATTAATTAATCATGACCATGGTGTGACATTTTGATGGTTTCTTATCAAATGGGAATGAACTCCAGCACAGCACTTTTGTGGCATGGAAAAATAGACTGGGGAATTTCTTCTGAGTCCTACACTGACAAGGAGCACCCAGGAATTGTGAGATTCTTCCCTTGTAAGTGCAAAAAAAAGTGTGGTGAGTCCAAGGAAGGGCAATGAAGCTGGGAAGGGTCTGGAAAACACATCCTGGGAGGAGCGGCTGAGGGAGCTGGGAAAGGGGCTCAGGCTGGAGCAGAGGAGGCTCAGGGGGGACCTCACTGCTCCCCACAAGTCCCTGCCAGGAGGGGCAGTGAGGGGGGGTCGGGCTCTGCTGCCGTGTGCCAAGGGAAAGGAGGAGAGGAAATGGCCTCAAATGGCACCAGGGGAGGCTCAGGTTGGAGATTGGAAACAATTTTTCCCTGCCAGAGTGGTGAGGCCTTGGGATGAGCTGCCCAGGGAGTGCTGGAGTCACTGTCTCTGGGAGTGCTCAGGAGGAGTCTGGATGTGGCCCTTGGGGACAGGCTTTGGGGTGCTGCTGGTGCTGCTGGGGTGGCACTGGGTGATCCTGAAGGGCTCTTGATGATTTAATGGAGAAGCTCTTCCTGCTCTGAAGGGCCTCCCTGTGTGTATTCAGGGACCCCTGCCCCTGAGCACTCTTGTGTCTCTTTGAAAATGAGTGGCTTTGACTTCCCATGTGGTGGGATTCGCATTGGAAAAGTCCCCAAGTCCCTGGTGCTGGGTGGGAATGGAGGCTGAAGTGATCAGGGGCTCCCTCCCATCACCTCCAGAATTGTGGATTCCTCATCCCTGGCAGTGCCCAAGGCCAGGCTGGACATTGGGGCTTGGAGCAGCCTGGCACAGTGGGAGGTGTCCCTGCCCATGGCAGGGGTGGAATGGGATGAGCTTTAAGGTCCCTCCCAACCCAAACCAGTTTGGGATTCTCTTTTTCCAGTACCATAAATTCCCTTGTCACTGTGCAGAGAATTTTTCAGGCCTTCTCAGGCTGCCTGCCCCATACCAAAGAGTTAATTTGTGTCAGCATTATAAACCACTGACTGCAGCTTGTGAGTAGGAAATTGAACTAAAGCTCATAAAAACCTTGGCTTACAAGTAGAAAAACCTTGCACAATGTCTGATTTACACAGCCTGAGCTCTTTTTTCACTTAAAAGCCTTGAGAAACGTTGCGAGGCCTGAACGCAGGAAGTAAAAAGTCTGACAGAGCTGAACACGCTGCTCTGGTGAGATCAAGAGATTTTATCCTGCGCCAAAATATTTCACTGAGCATTTGAGCAGCCACACAGCCCAGGGATGTGCTGGGCTGAGCCTAAAAAGGATTTAGGTTCTGTCTGGCCTGCACATCCCTCAGATTGTTTTGCCCTTGCCCTTTATCACTCGGCCATTAATTAGAGATTGTTGGGTGTTTCACCATGAGGGACAAACTCCAGCTCTGAGGCGGCTCTCTGGTGGAAAATGAAAGTATCTCCCCCGCACTGCCAGGGGATGCAGTAAAAATAGAAAACAGAAAAATTGCATTTTTTTTCATGACCAGGAGATAATCATGATTTAGTTCAACTGCTGAGGCATGACCCCAAAAGAACAGGCTGCTTATCTCGAAATGCATGTGAAGGCCAGTGGTGGTGGCAAGTTACGAAAGTAATTTATGCAATTTGACTTTGGAATAAAGAATGAGTGCCTCAATCATGCTGTTATTTGAGAGGGGAGAGTCTGTACCTAAACCAGGAGTGGCAAGGAAATTACTGCTGTTGGATTTAGGAACAGCTACACTGGCTTTGGAAAGCCGAGGAGAAACAATCCTAAAGAAACAAGAGATTTCTCTGTAGGTTATCCCAAAACCAGGAGAAATATCTGACTGGGACATCCTGCCACGTGCAAATGGTACCTGCTGGGTTCCAGAGGCTTCTGCTGCACATCCAAAGGGATTCCCAGAGGGCCAGGCAGGAATGGGAATGGAGAACAAGGCTGAAAGGCAGAGTGGGCATTAAATTGCACCAGGGGAGGTTCATTGGCATAAAACACCACTGGATCCAAGGCTTTAGCAGAATCCTAGAAACACCTGGATCTGTCCATACCTAACAGAGCATCATAGAACTGTTTAGGTTGGAAAAGCCCTTTAAGATCATCAACAATTTCTTAATCAATACCAGCCAGGTTTAGGGGGGAAAAAAAAAAGCTTTGGAAGGGTTAAGTTCTCCCTTTGCCTCTCCCTGCCCTGTTTCAGAGCACAAACCCTGTTGAAGCTGGGGAAGAAAGATCCCCCTGTAAGCAGCTCTGTCATCTGCCAGATGATTTGTGGCTTCCTCCAGGACATCTGGGATTGGCCATGGAGAGAGCCAGGCCACGGGCTGGGTGACTCACTGGGCTGAGAGGACAAGAAAACATTGCCCTCCCTCACTGCCTCTGCTCTGGAGAGGCTGGGTAATGTTTGTATAAACTTGAGTCAGCTTCCCAAGCTGTGGAGTGATATCTCCTCTCTGAAGGGCGCCAATGAGCTCTGTGGGGTGGCACCAGTGGAGGTGACAAGAGCGGTGGTGGTTGAAGCATCAGAGAGCCCACAAAGGGCTGCAGTTTGTGGGTGAAGCCTGTGCACACACCAGAATGTCCTCAGGGATACTGAAATCAAGGCATGTCGCTCCTGCCAGTGGAAAGAATAGGAATTGTGCAGGTTCCCAATGCAATTTCCAAAATAAATGACTTTTTTTTCACTGAGATCCCAGCCAAAGTCTGGCTTTACAGCCAGCTTAAATTTAAGAACAAAACTAAATGGTTTAGTCCAGTAAAATGAAATGTTTTAGTCCAAAACATCAACATCAAATTTATTCAAACCATTGGAATAGAAGAAGAAAAGGGCATAGAAGGACTGAGTGTGAAGCAGGGAGAGACAGAGAGGAGCTGCCACCTGGGAGAGTTTCCAATTCATCCTTGATGTTGTCTGGAGGATTCCCCACTTCTGCCTGCAAGTGAAACTGTCAAACTGGGCATTTTCACTTTGTGAAGATCTGTGAGAACATTTTCTCTGGCTTTGATCAATCTGGGCATTTTACTTTCCAACCTGAAGTTTTTGTTTTGAGTTTCTGGTTCCAGTGAACCCCAAAGCAATCCAAGACAGGCTTGGGGTTTTTTCTTTTGCCTCATGAATATTTTGTCTTGCAGGATATTTTCTGTCACCTGCTTTCATACTGAAGCCGTGATTTTGAAAGCCCAGAAGCTGCATTTAGGTTGGGTTTTGTCTGCAGGCTGAAAGGTTTATGTCTTACAAATCTTTCTGTGAATGCACTGGAAGGAAACCTGAAACCTGTCAGGTTTTATGTGATTTGCTATAAACATTTCAAGCTGCTGTACTTAGGGCAAGCCCTGCCACCCTCATCAAATCAGCAGCTCAGAAGCTCTGACCCAGCCCTTCCAGTGGCCTTTTGTGGTGTTTAAAAGAGAAAGGAGTGTTTGGGAAATCCCTGGCAGGTTCAGGGTGAAGCAGGGCGTGGGGCTGAGCGTGTGTGTCCCTTCTGACAAATGTCTCAGACCTTCAAAGCCCCAGCACCGCCTGCAGCTCTCCTAAGTTCCTTTTCTATGTGGTTTTATGGCATTCAGCAGAGCCTGCATTTCACAGAGTCACAGAATCGTGGAATTACCAGAGTTGGAAGAGCCCTCCAGGATCACCCAGTCCCACCAGCAGCACCCCAAAGCCTGTCCCCAAGGGCCACATCCAGACTCCTCCTGAGCACTCCCAGAGACAGTGACTCCAGCACTCCCTGGGCAGCTCATCCCAAGGCCTCACCACTCTGGCAGGGAAAAATTGTTTCCAATCTCCAACCTGAGCCTCCCCTGGTGCCATTTGAGGCCATTTCCTCTCCTCCTTTCCCTGCCCCTCCTGGCAGGGACTTGTGGGGAGCAGTGAGGTCCCCCCTGAGCCTCCTCTGCTCCAGACTAACCAGTTGATGGCCACTTTGTCCCTGTCTGGGGGGATCCAGGATTTTATCCTAAGAATTGGTCCTGGGACATGTTTTCTTTCCCCAAAGAAAAGGGGAGTGTGGCTGGAGGAATGTTTGGAGAGCAGTGCTACCTTAAATGTGCCCTGGCTGTATAAAATCAGTTGTGAAAGCCTCGGGGTTCATCTCCTGCTCTCCGTCACCACCACAGCTCATCCTGACATCAGGGGTGGCTGGATGAGCCTCCCCTCACTTTCAAAAGGACATTGAGGGACTGGAGAGTGGCCAGACATGGGAAAAAGGGCTGGAAAACACATCCTGGGAGGAGCAGCTGAGGGAGCTGGGAAAGGGGCTCAGGCTGGAGCAGAGGAGGCTCAGGGGGGACCTCACTGCTCCCCACAAGTCCCTGCCAGGAGGGGCAGTGAGGGGGGGTCGGGCTCTGCTGCCGTGTGCCAAGGGAAAGGAGGAGAGGAAATGGCCTCAAATGGCACCAGGGGAGGCTCAGGGTGGAGATTGGAAACAATTTTTCCCTGCCAGAGTGGTGAGGCCTTGGGATGAGCTGCCCAGGGAGTGCTGGAGTCACTGTCTCTGGGAGTGCTCAGGAGGAGTCTGGATGTGGCCCTTGGGGACAGGCTTTGGGGTGCTGCTGGTGCTGCTGGGGTGGCACTGGGTGATCCTGGAGGTCCTTCTTGATGATTCTGGGATTTTGTGAAAGACCAGGGGAGACTCCAATGCACATCACCCAGAGAGGCCGCGGATCTGAGAGCAGGGCTGCACCCACTTCATGGGAAGGGCTTTGTATTTTAGAATTCAGTTACCAGATAATATCAGACTTCTGTAAAACACTTCTGGTTTTCAGGACCTCCATGTAAATGAGCTCTGGGGTTTCTATGAGTCAGGTGGAACAGAATTCATATCTGGAAGATACACTCAAGTTAAGACTTCAGTAACAAGGTTTTAAACTGAAAGAGAGAGGTTTAGATTAAATTTCAGGGAGAAAATCTTCTCTGTGAGGGTGGGGATGCCCTGGAATGAAATTCCCAGAGCTGCTGTGGCTGTCCCATCCCTGCAAGTGTCCAAGGGCAGCTTGGACAGGGCTTGGAGCCACCTCACGTAGTGGAAAGTGTCCCTGCCCATGGCAGAGGTTGGAGTAAGATGATTTTTAAAGTCCCTTCCAACCCAAACCATCCTGAGTCTGTGTCTGTGAGTGTTGCTGCATCACTTGCTGCAATATGTGGTGCTTTCATTGTTCCAAACCCTTTGCAAGAAATTTCGTTGCCATTTTCTATCCTTTTTGGCTGCTTCGGAGAGGAATGAGACCCCTCAGTCTGCACCAGTTCTCTCTTGATCACACCTGTAGGAGTGATAATGGATGGGGCTGAACACCCACACATTTTTCACAGCTTTACACATTGAAACCAAGAGTCAGGTCTCACATGGGAACATGAACTTCTTCTGGCTGTCCCCTGCTGCACTGGAGGAGATGATTGGATTTTCTAAATGAAGCAGGGTTTCATATGAAGTGTGCCTGGAAACTAAATGTGAACGGGTTTCAAGGTTAAAAACCAGAGACAGGATAAACTTTTGGGGTTTAAAGGTGATGAACCATTAAAATTTTAGAGTAACGATCAGGACTTTTAATGCTGGGGTGGTTTTCTTTTCCTCTAACAGGGATTGCAGTGGAAATAGTCATTTTTGGCAGCAGTTCCCCAGGGAATGGGCATGGCCCCGAGGCTGCCAGAGCTCCAGGAGCGTTTGGACAGCGCTGCCAGGGATGCCCAGGCTGGGATTGGTGGGGGGTCTGTGCAGGGCCTGGAGTTGGATTCCATGATCCCTGTGGGTCCCTTCCCACTCAGGATATTCCATGGTTCTATGATCCCATTTGGGATAACAAGACATTACTGACATGAAGAGGGATTTAGGGTTCCCCTGTGGGGTGAATTTGTGTCATTAAAATGATTTCTAGGCAAGGGAAGATGATTTAGGGTCACATTTTACTGGGGCAATTAAAGCAACCCAGTATTTTGTGTACATGGAATCTGATCCAAGAGTCCAGGAAACCACTGGAAAGACCTGGCTGATGGCTTTGGGCTTTGGGTGAGACCTGGGATGACTCTTGTCCTGCAGGAAAAGGTGATGGCCCAGGTCAGCAGTTCATGTTGACATCTGCTTTTTGCTTTGGAGCAGCATCACAGAATCATGGAATGGTTTGGGTTGGAAGAGACCTTAAAAATCTTCTCATCCCACCCCTGCCATGGCAGGGACACCTCCCACTGTCCCAGGCTGCTCCAAGCCCCAATGTCCAGCCTGGCCTTGGGCACTGCCAGGGATCCAGGGGCAGCCCCAGCTGCTCTGGGCACCCTGTGCCAGGGCCTGCCCACCCTGCCAGGGAACAATTCCTGCCCAATCTCCCATCCAGCCCTGCCCTCTGGCACTGGGAAGCCATTCCCTGGCTCCTGGCCCTCCATGCCTTGGGAATTGTCTCTCTCCAGCTTTCCTGCAGCTCCTTCAGGCCCTGCAAGGCCACACTGAGCTCAGCCCAAAGCTTCTCCTCTCCAGGCTGAACAATCCCAGCTCTCGCAGCCTTTCCTCCCAGCAGAGCTGCTCCATCCCTCTGCTCATCCTGGTGCCTCCTCTAAATTTGCTCTACCAGGTTCATTCATGGCCCTTGTTCCCTGTTTTGCCCCATTCTGAGGATGTACCGAATAAAAAATGCCCCTGTGTGAACCAGAGATCCCAATTCCAGCTGCCCTCTGCTGGGTTGGCTCCTTTTTCCAGGAGCCCCCTCCCAGTCCTTCCCCCCTGTGACAACTCCGAGTTTTGGGCACATCCCCAAACCCTCATAGAGAAGGAAAAGCAGCTCCTGAGGCTTTTGGAGTGTTCCTGCTTTGACTAAACCACCCCAGCTGGAGTTCAAAAGCACTTCTTAAACAGAAGCAGTTGGAGGGTTTTCATCTGTCTCAGCTCCTTTTCAGCCTTTGGAGAAGCCCATTCCAGGCAGAGGGATGAGGAGATGCTCCAGATCCCAGTGTCTGAGGGGATCAGGTGTGGGACCAGGCTGGGCATGAAGTCAACCTTGGAAACTTCAGGTTTATAGAAATTCCTCACACAGAGGTTCTGGTCAAAAAACAAAACCCCAAAACTTGATTTAACAGAAATTTGTGATTGGATTTCAACTCATTTCCAAGGAAAATCTTTTCCCTATTCCTTCACTTGTTTTCTGGCTGAAGTCCCTCACTTGTTAAGGTGAAGAACTTGAATATTTCAAGGCATTGCTGGATTTTTTAATGTTTGGGGTTTTTTTATCTGCAGAAAATTAAGGCCTTTCTTATTTGACACTGCAGTTCAAAGAAGAATGAGAAATTAAATAAATACCCTATAGACAAACATGAGCTGTCCCATTTTAGGATGCAATTACCTGCAGCAAAGTTTCCCTCGCTGCTTTTTCTTCGGTGAGAAAACAAATCACCTTGTGATTGAGGTTTGGAGGAAATGCTGCTCTTTGCAACACTCGCCACCAACAAATTCCCCCAAACATTTCTAGTGCATGACTGAGGCTGCAGATTTTGCTGCTGGTTTGCATTTCTGCAGCTGGAGAGCAACGTGCTTTGAGTTGCCATAAAATGAAGGCAAAAACTAAAATAACCGAGTGGATTAAAGATTTGACTGACAAAAAGGAAATCCATTTTAAATGGGTTTTTTTTTTACCAGAATTCAGTGCAGAAAAGAGGGTCAGGAAGGGGAAGAAGATTTCATTGCGTGTCTGATTCAGCCCTTGAATAGCAAAGCCACTTTTCCTCTGCTGACCTCTGTTTCCACTGGGTGCTGCATTTTCCAGCTGGAATGGGGCATATTCCCAACCAGCTGGAGCTGCCAGGATTTCAGGGAATGGTTGGGTGATGGAAACCTGAGGCCCAGCTGCTGATATTTGAGGCACAGGTGTTTGGAGCTGCCTTTGCCTGTGAGTTAAAATAAAGGAATAGAGAAAACTCCTCCAGGTTGTGCTCCCAGAATAATCCTCTGGCATTTTTCCAGGGTTTCTTTTTTTTGGGAAGCTCAGTGTTTGAAGTAAATCCCCCATTGTTCGTCCTACTGGGTTATTAAATTACTGTCCTTTCCCTCACTGGTGTCTGCCCATTTTGGTTGGGATCAGATGGATACAGGTGGCCCAAAGAAATCCTGGTTCTGTGCCTGGCACCTGGAATTCTTCTCTTTGATCCTGGTTCTTGGAACTTTATTATCCCTGTCCAAATGATGCAGAAAGTCAGGAAGGGATCATGGAAACACGGAATCATGGAATCGTGGTTTGGGTTGGGTTGGGAGGGACTTTAAAGATCATCTCATTTTAACCCCCTGCCATGGGCAGGGACACCTTCCACTATCCCAGGGTGCTCCAAGCCCCATCCAGCCTGGCCTTGGACACTGCCAGGGATCCAGGGGAATCCGCAAACTCTCTGGGATGGAAGGATTGGCTTTTCCTGGAGCTACTGTGCAGTCCTGCTCTTTCATTTCTGAGTTTACAGAAATCCTGAGTCAAGAACTTCTGAACCCATCTCCAAGGTTTCAGATTTTTTCCCAAAATCTCAACTTCAGGACACTGTGCACAGATCTCACTGGACCAACAGGTTCCTGTTGGATCTTAATTTCCTTTTTCCAGGCTCTCCTGGAAGGTTCCTGCATGAGCCTGGGCCTGTTAATTTTGGTAATGCAATGACATCAACATTAATTTTGGTAATGCAAAGCTCGAAAGTGGTGTGGGAGGGAGAAAATGGTAGGAAAAAGAGAATTATTTCTAAACTGCTTTCTTAGTTGTTACTTTTTTCACTTGAATAGACGTGAAACTCGGGAGGCAGCTTGTGTCAGAGTTCCGATACAAGCTGTGATGTGGTAGATAAAAAGTGAGGAGGGTGTTGAGCCAAAGGGTTGCTTCAAGTCAAAATTAGACCAGGGCAGCAGTTCTGCCTCCTGTGCAGGGCAATTGCCGGGCTCAGGCCCTGCCCGTGGCTCTGGTGCCGCTGCCGGGCCCCGGAGCAGAGCCCGGGCCCTGCCCTGAGCCCTCCCTGCAGCCAGGGACAGCCAGGGCTGAGGGCCCCTCTCAGCTGGGGCTCCTCTCGAGGCTGAGCAGCCCCGGCTCCCTCAGCCTGTGCTGGGCACGGAGCTGCTCCAGGCCCTTCCTCAGCTGCGCAGCCTCCGCCGGCCCCGCTCCAGGAGCTCCCTGGCCCCGCTGGGCTGAGGAGCCAGAGCTGGGCACGGCACCCCAGAGGTGCCCCAGGGGCAGGATCCCTCCCTGACCTGGTCATGTTCTGAGGGAAGTGTTGGGGAATCACTTGGGATGGGGATGGATTGATTCCCTTGAACACTCTGGGCAATTACTCTGTGAATATTAATTCCATTAAATCCAAATGCTGTTAGTGGGGGCCTTCCCCACAACCTGTGCAGTGTGGAGAAAATCTCTCTTGCTTCTCATGAGAATCTGTCATTCTTTTTCGAGCTAAGCCTTGCTTAAGTGGGAAATTACAAAAAGCTCTCCTTGAAAGCATCCACAGCCACTAAAAGTCTTCTCCATGGAGGGTAAAATTCCAGATTGATTCATGCATCACCTGAACTCGAGGCAGGTCTGGTTTGATGCTACTAAAAAGCCAGGAGACGCTGTCCTAGGCAGGCCCAGCGAAGCTGATTTCCTGCAGACATGGATGTGCTTTGTGCCTGAGGTCTCTAAAATCCGACAAGGATTTAATCTGATGGAAGGTTTTTCCCTTTCTTGAGGAATCTAAAACCTCCCAGCAGCTCCCTTCGGCTGGGAGCTCTGACAGAGCCTCTCAGCCACGTTTCATGGAAGCTAAAGGAACTTCAGCCCACTTCTGCTCTATCAACTTTAGTAAAGTTGGCCCACAAACCACAAGAGCTGGGGGAGGGCCAGAGAAAACCAGGCGAGATCACACAAGCTCTGCCTCCACAAAAGCAGCCCGAGAGAGGAGTTTGCAGTTCAGTTTGGCCCAAATGACACCCAAAGACAGTCAAATACATCCTTAAATGCTTAAATGACTCTGGGAGTAGGATACTCCTCATCTTCATGGATGAAGAATCATCATATCAGAAGTTCAGCAGTTCTGAGAACCTCAGTTTTACAGCTCTGAGCCCAACTATCTCCCAAAAGATCTCATGTTTACCTCGGAATTCAGACTGAGTCGAGCTGATGTTTTAATCAGAAATTTCCTGAGCACCACACATTATTTCAGGGCTCTAATATTGCACCTCTCCAGCTGCAATCCAGTTCAAGTAGAAACCACAAAGAAAATCCAGGGAAAAAAGGATTTTCCAATCACTTTTGAGCAGTGGGAGGACTTGAAAATACCAAGAGCTGTTTGTGGCTATCAAATTGGACTTGCTGAACCTTGTGGATCCCTCCCAGCTCAGGATATTCTTGATAGACTCCCTAAAATCCTGCCAGGCTCCAGCAGAGCAGGAGGTTGTTGTGGGACAGGGAGTCTTTATTCATGCACTTCAAATCGTTTCTTCTTTTTTTTTTGCTTCTTGCAGAAAATAATTGAACAATAAAACTTCTTTCTTTTTTTTTAAATTTAATTCCAGAGCTCCTTTTTTCCCCTGCTCTCGCTGGTGTTGATCTGGGAAGTTCCAGAAACACTTGCAGGGTGCTGAGCTCTGCTGCAAAGCCAAAGCTGCCGTTGGAAAAGGCTCCACCTCTGGGACAGGGAATAACCTTTGCCCAGGGAATTATCAGAGCAAGGGCAGGGCTTGTTTTGGTTTTCCCATATCTCCCTTCTGGGTAAAATTCCAGGCTGGTGCCTCGCTTGTCTGCAGGGCAGGTTTCTCTGTAGGACAAGTGACCTTGGGAAACAGAATGTGCTCCTTGAGGAACTTGAGCTGCAAAATCTGGGGCAGAGGGGTGAAAATGGTGTCAGGATCCACAGGCTGTGAGAACAGGATCCCAGACTCCCTGAGGTGGGAAAAGACTTCTGAAACCATCAGGTCCAAGCTGTGCCCGATGCCCACCTTGTCCCCAGACCAGAGCACCGAGTGCCACGTCCAGGAATTCCTTGGACACCTCCAGTTGCTCCTCTGGCTGTTCTGGTAGTACTTCCATTAATCCAGCCCTCACTCCAGTAAGGGAGGACTGCACAGCAAAGAAATTGTGGAAATCTGCAAGAAATCCAGGAATGGTTTGGGTTGGAAGGGGTTTTAAGCCCCTTTCACTCCTACCCATGCCACGAGCAGGGACACCTTCCACTCTCCCAGGCTGCTCCGAGCCCCACCCAGCCTGGCCTTGAAAAACTCCAGTGATGGAGCACCCTCAATTTTTCTGGGCACACCAGAGGCATTCCCTTGGTGTTTCAGTGTAGCACAACCCCTTCCTCAACAACTCCTTTGGGGTGGAACCATAAAAAGGCAGCAAAACAGGAGCTCAGCCTTTCCCCCCTGTGACACAACCGAGCCGCACCACCACAACTTTTTTGTTTTGCTCAGCAGCAGGGGCTGCAGGAAGGAGCTCGGGACACACCTGCACCCACTTTTCCTCCGGGAAAAACCCCAAGAGGCTCCACGCTGGCACAGAGCACCCCGAACACCCCTCTCCCCGGAGTCCTGGGCCAGCTGTCGGCCTCTTTGGGGCATCCTGTTTGTTGGAAAACAAGTGACAGTTGCAGGAGGGTTGCGAGAGCAGCAAACCGCAGCCCCTGTGTGGGGCTGATAAGGGCCCTGCGCTGCTCTTGCAGCAGTTCCGTCCCCGCTCTTTCCTGTCCCGCGCCTTTTCCCCGCCGCCCTCGAGCTCTGCCGAGCTTTTTGCAGTTATTTGGGTTTCTCAGAAGGGCCAGGAGCTCTCCTGCTCGCAGGGGACATGGGTTTGTCCCCCGCTGTGGGGCTGGGCAGTGGGGAAGGAGGAGGTTGCAGAAGGGTAAAAAGTGCAAACCCGTCACGGTTCGGGGTTTCGGGAGTTTGCACCCACGCCTGCCAGCCTGATGTCCCCGAGCTCTTCGTTAGGCTGAGTCTAACCCATGCTCAGAGCATTTCTGGAGGAGATCAGAACTGGTGACACAGAGCGAGAAGCATTTCTGGGCTCAGGGGCCAGCAGTGAGGCAAAGGTCTGTGCTTCTGTCTCAGTGTGACACCGACTTTGAGATGTCATGATTCAAGTGAAAGGATGAAAAAAAATGGACTTAAAATGCACCAGGGGAAGTTTTGATAAGAGATTTGAGCTTTTTTCCCCCACAGGACTGGTCAGGAAGCAGAATAAGTTGGCTGTTGTGGAGTCGCTGTCTCTGGGAGTACCCAGGAGGAGTCTGGATGTGGCCCTTGGGGACAGGCTTTGGGGTGCTGCTGGTGCTGCTGGGGTGGCACTGGGTGATCCTGAAGGGCTCCTCCCACCCTGATGATTCTGGGATGCAGCTGGTACAGAGGAGGATCAGTGTTTGCAAAGAGAAGAAAAAGACGTAAAAGATGTGAAGCTGTAAAACCAAATGTTTTTGCTCCCACTTAAAAACAAACAAACACAAAATCTCTGTGGCCTCTAGGAAAAGGTTTTCCCACTCTTTTCTGTGAACATGTGATTTAGTGACCTTTAAAAAAGCCAAGCTGTGGGGTTTGTGTGTTTATTCCATCAGGAGATTATTTTCTGTTGTTCTACCTCTCTGATGCTGCAGCTTCTTAGAACAAAAAAATGGCATTATCATGGAATCAAGGAAGGGACCTTAAAGCTCATCCCATCCCACCCGTGCCATGGCAGGGACACCTCCCACTGTCCCAGGCTGCTCCCAGCCCCAATGTCCAGCCTGGCCTTGGGCACTGCCAGGGATCCAGGGGCAGCCCCAGCTGCTCTGGGCACCCTGTGCCAGGGCCTGCCCACCCTGCCAGGGAACAATTCCTGCCCAATCTCCCATCCAGCCCTGCCCTCTGGCACTGGGAAGCCATTCCCTGGCTCCTGGCCCTCCATGCCTTGGAAATTGTCTCTCTCCATCTTTCTTGTCAGGTCCTTCAGCTTTTGGAATTAGGTCTATTTTTAACAAAACTCTGATGTATTTTTTAATAAAATATATCTGCAAAAATTCCCAAACAACCAATCCCAGATCTCTGGTAGGAGATGAGAAGATTACACAGTCAATGATATTTATTTGATTAGTGCTGAAAAGACCCGGATCAGAGTTTATACTCGGCCCTTTTAATCCAGTAACACCTGCCCAAGGACACCCAATATCCCCCTTTTTATTGGGATCCACGCACCAAAGGGAGTGTGAGGTGCAGGGCTCCTGTTACAGCCAGCTGCTCCCTGGAATCCTTGGGTTTCCGAAGGAAAAAGGGAGCAGGTCGCTCGTGTGCCTTTCCAGGGAGTTTATTTCACTGAACTGGGAACTTAGATGGGATCTTGGGCAGGAATTGTTCCCTGGGAGGGCGGGCAGGCCCTGGCACAGGGTGCCCAGAGCAGCTGGGGCTGCCCCTGGATCCCTGGCAGTGCCCAAGGCCCAGGCTGGACATTGGGGCTTGGAGCAGCCTGGGACAGTGGGAGGTGTCCCTGCCCACGGCAGGGGTGGGATGGGATGAGCTTTAAGGATCTTTCCACCCCAAACCATTCCATGATTCCATGGAACAGGAACAACTGACTATGATAGAAAGTGATAAAAAATATTTGGCTGATTAGGGGCACCAATTTCACATTTCCTGAGGTTCCCAAGGGATTTAGGAACCCATCTCCCATTATTTTTAATCATTTCGGTGCCAACTTGCTCCAGGTCCTTTCTGAATCCATGGCAGGGAATCCAGCCCAGCTCCCAGAGGGATCCCAGGCTGCCCCCTGCCCACCCAATCCCAGTGGAAATGCTGTGGAAGGAAAGCAGGGGATGGTTTTAATGGGAAAATTCTTGCCAGATCCCAGCTTGGAATAAAATTGGTTCTGATTTTAGCCACAAAATGAGGATAAGGAATGGGCTGGAATTAATATTATTATTATTATTATTATTATTTTAAAAATCAAGACCCTTCTACCATGGAATCAGAACCATGACTGCTCCAGCCAAAATTCCATCTGCTCCCACATCTTTTCCTGAAACCTGCAGGTACTTAAGGAAAACACAAGCAAGGATTATTTGCTTCCCTTGGCTTGGAAAAGGGATTTTTGTGCCATAAAAGTTGGAAAATTTGGGGCATTCCCAGTTGATTTTAACTGAAATTATTCATTTTTGGGGGGGAAATATGGACCCCTGTGATGCTCAGGACTTCCATGGGGAGTTTTTATATAGGTATAGAATATAAATAATATGTAAGGAGATAATGTATAATATATATGTAATATATAAAATATATAATATTTAATACTTGGTATTTAATATTTAACATTTAATATCTATTTAATTTTCTATTATCTCCATTTTTTAGCAGCTCTGTCTATTTTTCTTGATGTATTTCATGCTTTTATCCCTCAAAAATAAATTGAAGAGGGCTTGGATGGCTGCATCCTCTTTGGAATCTTTGGGATTTTTTGTGCAGTCCAAAGGGAAAGAAAGGAATCCATTTCTTTAGGAAAAAACCTCCCTCTTGAGCCTGCTTAGAAATGGGTAATGGCCTAAAAAATGGAGTTTTTAAGGATCCTAAAATCTCTTTAGCTTTGAATAAATGTGGGTATGAGGGAAAAAATATCCTGAATTTCTCTGCTCAGGGTTTTTATTCTGTATCATTATTAATTGGGTTTTTTTTTTTCAGAAGAGAATTAACAAGTCACACCCTGGCAGGGATGTTCCTTAAATCTTCCATGGAATTCTCAATAATTATTCCTCTTCTCCTAAATTCCTTCCTCACACACCTGAATTCCACAATGGGAGGGTTCTAGCTTTTCTTTTCATCCCTTTTTTTGCCTCGGGTTTTACTCTGAGGACGTTGGAAAACTCCAGTCCCAGGGGCAGTTTTGTTTTCATCCATCTGTGACCCTCAAAATCAAGGAAATCTGGGGGAACAGCAAAAGAGATAAAAAAAGGACCAAAATTGGAAAAATAAATGAAGAACTAATCCAAGAGTGTAGTCAGATGGGAGAAAGCTGGGAGGGGAAACAACTTGAAGATAGAAATCATTTTTTAAGCCGGTGTTGAGAGTGCCCAGATGTTCCTCTTCAACGTATTTCAGATGTTTTGTGGAACTCTTCCCTATTTTTCACCATTTGGAATCCCTTTGGATTCAGTCTGTTCTTCAGGGAGAGGATACAGACAATTTCCAGCACTGAAAGTATGGTTAGAAAAAAATAGAGAATTTTTACTAAAAAAAATTGTACTTAAAAAGGAGGAGGAAAGTTTCAAGGAAATATTGCTAAAAGATCCCAATGAAAACGGGTTTTGAAAATATCCTTGGATTTTTTAGGAGAGGCACCATTTCCATCTGGAATTCCCATTGCTGAGCAGCTGGTAACTCAAAAAATAATAATAATTCTGGCCACAGGTGGGTCACAGCACCATAATCTGTATAAAGTGGAGAAAAAGGTGGCTGGGATTTCTACCTGTGCTCATATTTTGAATATCAAAATTCATCTGAGCATCAAAATTTGGTAAAAAAGTACCACAAGGAGCAACGAAATCCCTTGGCTGAGAAATCTCCTTTCTTAAATATTTCATTTGCTGTAAATTGGGTTTTGTTACTTCACACTTTGCATGAACTCTCAGGCCAGTGCTTAAATGGGAATAATCCTGGCTAAGATTCCATGGGTTTCTCCAGGGGTGGAAGTGCAGCTGCCAGAGGTGGCAAAAAATCTTCACATTTTTCAGTTTGAGGCCAAAGACTGGGGGGGGTGACAGCACCACGATGGAAGTGGGAGGCACCCAAAGACATGGAAGGGTCTCCCTGGGAAATCATGGAATGGTTTGGGTTGGAAGGGAACCTTAAAGGTCACGTAGATCCATGGGCAGGGACACCTCCCACTGTGCCAGGCTGCTCCCAGCCCCAATGTCCAGCCTGGCCTTGGGCACTGCCAGGGATCCAGGGGCAGCCCCAGCTGCTCTGGGCACCCTGTGCCAGGGCCTGCCCACCCTGCCAGGGAACAATTCCTGCCCAATCTCCCATCCAGCCCTGCCCTCTGGCACTGGGAAGCCATTCCCTGGCTCCTGGCCCTCCAGCCCTTGGCAATTGTCTCTCTCCGTCTTTCTTAGGCTCCCTCCAGCTTCTCCAGGTACAAATCCTCCCATTGTTTTTCCCCTGGCCAGGCTGTGTTGATCCCCTGCACAGACCCCCCAGCAATCCCAGCCTGGGCATCCCTGGCAGCGCTGTCCAAACGCTCCTGGAGCTCTGGCAGCCTCGGGGCCGTGCCCATTCCCTGGGAGCCTGGGCAGTGCCCAGCAGCCTCTGGGGGAAGAACCTTTCCCTAAAATCCAACCTAACCCTGCCCTGGCCCAGCTCCAGCCGCTCACCTGGCTGCTGTCCCTGGCCCAGGAGCAGAGATGGGAGCTGGCCCTTGTGGGGATGCCACAGGGCTCAGGATGCCGCACTGTTTTCCCTCCCCATCGATCAAGTTTCCCTTTAACTCCTCTTGGTTCCTTAGGGAAACAGCAAACCCATGATAATTCCCTGTTATCCAACACACACACGACCCGATTTCCCTTCCAAATCCACACACCTGCCTCTCCATTACCCTCAGGACACTGATATTTTCTTGGATCAGCAGCTGCTTTTTCTGGTCCAGGTCTTTTTGATGTCCTGCAACAGTGAAATTTCATCCTGCCCCCTCAGCCTGTCCTGTTCAAACCCTTTAATTAATGGTGCCCTAATCAGTGGAGGCCGTTCATTTGTGTAACTAATTATGGAATTACTTTGTCAGGAGCTGGTACTGGGGTAGATGGAGTCAGGCTGTGCTGAGTTTCCAAGGGGATGCTCAGGGAAAGCTGGAATCCAGGAGGAGCAGGGATTCAAGGATCTGCTGGATCTGTGGGAAAGGAGCTCTGGGAGAGCTCTGGAGGTGGGATTTTGGAGCAGGAGGAAAAACAGCCAATGGTCCCCTTATTTCTGTGTGAGGGAATTATTGACTCCTTTCCTCTGGGATGCTTTGAGCTAGGGTTAGGAAATGAGGATTTAGGGTTTGGAGCTGAGGACTGATGAGCCTAAAAGAATGTGATAAAATCATGGAATCCCAGAATGGTTTGGCTTGGAAGTGACCTTAAAGCTCATCCCATTCTCACCCCTGCCATGGCAGGGACACCTTCCACTGTCCCCAGGCTGCTCCAAGCCCCCAGTGTCCAGCCTGGCCTGGGACACTGTCAGGGATCCAGGGAAATCCACAACCTCTCTGGGCAAGCTGTTCCATTTCTTTCCATCAAAGTAAAAAATAGAATGAAATAAAGCTTTGCCTCTCTCTAACTGGATCCCAAATTTTCCATCCTATTTTCAGCCACACAAAGCACTACCAGGCCCAGGTGCTGCTGGCAGAGCAGGGGATGATCCAGGCTCCATCCTCGGGAGTCCAGGGCTGAAAACTCCTCTTCAAAACCCAAGAAATCCTTTTTTGCAAAGCCTGACTCAAAGGCTGGATGACTCCTGCCCCGCCAGGAGTTCAGAGCACACTCGGTAATTCCCACTTGTGTCTCCGTTTGGTTTTCCAGTCAGCAGCTGAGGTTGTGGGCAGCGCTCTGCACATGCAAGGGTAGCCAGAAACAAAACAAAATCCTTGCTAATTAGCAAGTTGCTGTGTTTGGAAAAGCCCAGAGTGGATGGTTTTCTCTTGGCCTCATCATGTTTTCATAAAGATTTGGAAACTCAGCACTTGGATGGTGTGCAGGGATCCAAGCTCTGCTGCTGCCAAGGCGGGAGAGTTTCCTACTCTGCCTTCCTGATCCCTTTGTCCCGGGCAGTTCTAAATGAGTCAGGCTCTGCTGCTTCCAGCACTTCCCTTGGGAGACAGGGAGAGCACATCCTGGGAAAAGGATGGGATTTCCAGCTGGGCAAGGGAGGGATTGTCCTCAGCTCCAGTCCTGGGGAAGTTCTGGCAGCAGAGTAAAAAAAAATAAATGATTGGAGAACATCCAAAGGAGGGACAAAAAGATGGGGCAGAGCCTGGAGGGGAGGAGGGAGCAGCTGAGGGCGCTTGGAATGTCCAGCTGGAGAAGAGGAGGCTGAGGGGTGACTCCTCAGGGGCTGCAGCTCCTCCCGACGGCCAGCTCCGATCTCTGCTCCCTGGGACCTGACAGCAGCCAGGGAGCGGCTGGAGCTGGGCCAGGGCAGGGTTAGGTTGGATTTTAGGGAAAGGTTCTTCCCCCAGAGGCTGCTGGGCACTGCCCAGGCTCCCCAGGGAATGGGCACGGCCCCGAGGCTGCCAGAGCTCCAGGAGCGTTTGGGCAGCGTTGCCAGGGATGCCCAGGCTGGGATTGGGTGGGGGTCCGTGAAGGGCCAGCATTCCATGATCCTTGTGGATCCCCTTCCCACCCAGGATATTCCATCATTCCCCTGATTTGCCATCCCAACAAGCTGTATGGCAGCAGAATTTTCCACGTGTTCAGTTGGATTTCGTTCCCCTGGGTCTGATCCCGTGACGCCTGTTCCAGACAGGAGATGTTGTTGGAGCAGGGAAGCAGCAGAGGAGCTGGCGGGGCTGGGGTCAGCTTTCCTGCTGGAAAGTGGGACGCCTGTTCCAGACAGGAGATGTTGTTGGAGCAGGGAAGCAGCCAGAGGAGCTGGCGGGGCTGGGGTCAGCTTTCCTGCTGGAAAGTGGGACAGCTTTTCCTAACACAGGTGCATTCCTTGGGTGTGAGGAGCATTCCCGGGCTGCTGAGAGCTGTGACCAAGTGTTGGAAACTCAGCAAAAGCTTCTCTTACCCTCTCCAACATGATCCTAAATAACACGGAGCAAAGCCACGGCTTTCCCTACCACAGCCTCATTTCCTCTGCTTCCAAGGGTTTCTTTTCCTTTAGGGAAGCAGCTCCAGACCTGAGGTGTGCATCGACCTCCTGGCTTTCATTGGCTTCTCCTTCCTCCTCATTCCAACCACAGCATCACCCCATCCTCCCACAAACATCCCAAACCCTTCCCTAAACTCTGCATTCTGCTTAAATCATGGAACAAGTTTAGTCTTAAGTCACTTTTCCTAAAATATTTCAGCCCGGGGTAGGGGAAAGGAAGGAGTTTCTCTTCCTGTATTTCTGGACCTGGCAGATTTGTGCTGGGAATGAAATGAAAAAGAAAGTGCCCGAAGTGAAAGGAGGAGAGGAAATCTTGCTTAGAGCTGGTTCTAAAGCAGGTTTTCGGGGAAGTTTCCTGCAAACGGGGTGGGAAGCGGTGGGATCAGGCTGAGATGACCTCAGGCAGTGGCTTTGCCGCTCAAGGTTTTCAAGAGGCCACAGAGAATTTCATTTTACAGGTAACACAGGAGAATTTGGAGGCAGAAATTGGATTTAGATGTTGCTGTGACGTGGTGTGGAAAGCACTTACACAGCTGAAATGAAACTCTCAGGCCTGGTTTTCTCCTCTGGAAGAGCTGGGGGAGTTCAGCCTGGAAAAGGGAAGGATCAGGGAGACCTCAGAGCCCCTTCCTGTGCCTAAAGGGGCTCCAGGAGAGTCAAATCCTAGAATTGATGGGGTTTTCTGGACTCCTCCTCAATCACTGGCTGAACAAACTGGGGTTTGTTTATTTCCCTTTTTTTTTTTTGCAAGAACATAGAATTGGCCAAGGAGAGCACAGAGCATGAGAAACCACCCAGGACTTGTGGGAAGAAAAGGTCATCCTGGTGCCTGGGGAGAGTCTCAGGGCAGGAACAGGCAGGAAAATCAGGATTTAACTCTGGACATCTCCAGTTTGAGAGGAAATTTCTGTGCCACGAGCTTGTGGGACTTTGGTAGAAACGGGAAAATGAAAGCTCCCGAGTTGTGTTCAGTGTGGTTCAAGGGGAGGGAGAGGAACTTGCTGAAAGAATCCCAAAATAATCCTAAAACCCCTGATCTTTCCAGGTGTTTTATGGAGTGGAGGCTGTAGAATGAGAGAGTTCTGGAAGCAGGGGGAGTTTTCTGTGTTGCCTGGGGAAGGATTTACAGCTCAGGGTGCTGAGGTGGTGCAGTAGCTCCATTCCAAGGGGACTTCCCTCGAGGCAGGAGCTCTGAGGACGCGGCTGCAGCTCGGCTCTGTGGCCATGTAAACTGAAATAATAAATCATCCAATGTCCAAAAGCCCATTTTAGCCAAGCAGAAACTGCATTTTAGAACCAAGACAACCCCATCACCTCGATGTCCAGTGGGCATTCATTATAAAAGTGGGGATTTATTTTATTTTCTTCCTTTTTGGGGTTGTTTGGGGTTTTTTTCAGATGTGCAGGCAAATGAAATTACTCGGGGGGGTGGGGGGAATTTGGTTTGCTGTGCCTTCAATTTGACTGAAGTCTGGAACTCAAAATGTGCTGCTTGGAGAGACAGAAGCAGTTTCCTGAGTCATAAATTGAGTCACACAGACCCCTAATGGTGTTTCCAGGACTGCAGACAAGCTCTTGAGTCAAAAACTGAAACATTTCAAACGAAAGCGGTGTTTCTGGCAGATTTCCAGGGGATTTGTAATGTCCTGTAAGAGTCACTTCAAAGGCACAGCTCCTGCCTCGGCTCTGTGCGTGGAGAGAGAGAGATCTGGGGATGTGCAGGAGTGGGAATTACAGGAGAATCACAGTGGGGTTGCATCCAGGGAATTCCAAAAGCAGAGTGTTTTACCCTAAAGCTGGAAAAACCTTATTCCCTGGGAGGCTGATGGAACTGAGCTGCCACTGCAAGGCTTCACCCACTTGTTTGGGCACATCATAATTGAAATGAAACATCCTGGGTTGTTATCCTGGCTCGAGCTCCTGAGGATTTCCAACAGCAGGCAGAAGGGGATTATTCCCAAATCAATGGAGAGCCCACATGGGACAAGGAGGAAAGTTTCTTCCAGGCCTCATCTCTGGAAGTGTCCAAGGGCAGCTGGGATGGGGCTTGGAGCAGCCTGGGACAGTGGAAGGTGTCCCTGCCATGGCGGGGGTGGCACTGGATGGGCTTTAAGGTCCCTTCCATCCCAAATTATTCCATGTGGGAAGTGGAGAAGCTGTTGGTGTGAATGGCTTGAGGCACCTGAATCCAGTCCTGCCAAAGTTTTAGGAATGATCAAAGAATCCTGGAATATCCTGAATGGGAAGGGACCCACTGGGATCATCCAGTCCAACTCCTGTCCATGAGCAGATCCCCCAACAATTCCACCCTGGGCATCCCTGGCAGCGCTGTCCTGGAGCTCTGGCAGCCTCGGGAATGTGCCCGTTCCTTGGGGAGCCTGGGCAGTGCTCCCTCTGGGAGAAGACACAAACTGCTGGATCAGGGAGATGAGGAACGAGTTGGCTCCTTGCTCTCCCAGCTGTGGATTTGTTTCCTGGCAGTCCCAGCAGGGTCTGGGCTCCCTGCGTGTCCTTCAGGGTCCCCCCTTCCCCCTGGAGCAGCTCCTTGTCAATTCTGGGCAATGGTGAGTGGGAAAATTATTTGCTTTCCCTATTTTTCACGGATCTCAGTCTCCACAGCTCCCCCTGAGTCACCCCTCCCAAGCAATAAACTCCCCCAGCCACAAAAATGCTGCTTTGCAGGAAAGCTTCGGTGCCATGGTTGATGTCTCCCTGCACCCTGTGCCAACACCACAAACATCCATAGGAACACAGCAGCTTCCAAGGCAGCCGATGGAAAATATTTCAGATAAGAAGAAGGGAAAAAAAATTTCCCACAATGAACCCAGAGGCTCCATCTTTAATGAAAAGAATAAAAAAAAAAAAACCCACCCAAAAAACCCCATTTAAACATGAAGTAAATTTCCTGTACCTTTGGTTTATTTGTATTTTCTGGAGCAGATTTGGCTGGAATTTGCTGGTCATCCAAATGAAATTCCAAAGGGAACGGAGGATATAGAAGTACCCCACACCTGATTGTGATTTCAGGAATGTCCCATGCAACCCTCCTGGAGATCAGGGCAAGAACTGAGCCCATGGAGGATGCTCCAAAGCCTTGTCCTTTGTGCTGCCTCACACTCTGGGAAGGGAATCTTCAAATCCTGGAGCTGCTTTCCAAGCCAGGATGGTTCCAGAGCTCCACACCGAAGTGGAACTTCCTGGGTGCCTTTTCTGACCTCTCTCTTCCCTTTCCCCACCACCCTCCTCCCTTCCAGCCCAGCTAGGGCTGCTCTGATTACCCCCACATCTCTCAGAGAGATGTCGGCGTGTCCGGTGTGGGCTTTTCCTTGGGTTTGTGCCTGGAAATAGAAATCCCAACCACCTGGAAGGTTTCATTTTCCTTCCCTGAACACAGTACACGGATTTTGGCAGGGGAGAACCGTTTAGAGAGAAGGGACCCTACACAGGGATGTGGAGCTGTCATAGAATCCGTCTGAGTTTCCAGTTGGAATTATCCCTGCTCAAAAGATCCCGTTTCCATGGGGCTGACAGCCACAAAATCCTGTAAAAAAGGCCCCCACGTGTGAGGTTTGGGGGGTGGGAAATGATTGGAGATAAGCACAACCTGTGGTTGCTCTGTTTTCACCAAAATCCTCCCAGCTGTGCTGAAAATCCCATTTAATATATGGAAAGTCATCATGGATTCCACCACGGAGATTTGGGACATCTCATGGGGGTTTTGGGACATCTTGTGGGAGTTTGGGATAACTCATGGGGATTTGGGACATCTCGTGGGGTTTGGGACATCTCGTGAGGGTTTGGGACATCTCGTGGGGGTTGGGATATCTCATGGGGGTTTGGACATCTCGTGGGGGTTTGGGATATCTCGTGGGGGTTTGGGACATCTCGTGGAGGTTTGGGGTATCTCATGGGGGATTTGGGACATCTCGTGGGGTTTGGGATATCTTGTGGGGTTTGGGACATCTCGTGGGGGTTTGGGACATCTCGTGGGGGTTTGGGATATCTCGTGGCCTTGCCCAGGGTGTTGTTCCTTGTTCAGTGTCTGGGAGTCTTTCTCCAGCTTTCACCCACATAAGAAGGTTTTGGGGAAAAAGACAAGGAAAGGAATGAGTTCCAGGACATGCCATGGCTGAGCCGGTGACCTGGGTCA